>NC_058404.1:155798190-156115500 GCF_002201575.2 Neomonachus schauinslandi
CACTAAATGGTCCAGGTATTTTTGACATCTGGTCCTGGAGAACTACATATTCTAATCTCAGATAGTTCCTCTGAAGAAAGTTACATGACTTCACTTTCTTTACAAACAATTCAATTCCTCCTTCTTCTATACCTTATAGATGATTCAGTTGTCCTAAACACATTGCATCGCATCCCTCTCAGGAGGGATGGAGGTAAGAATAAGTCAAAATAACCAAAATTCCTGAAGAAGTCAAAGTGAAATTATCTAAACTATTATTAAGTAATTTCTTACTTAATAATAGAGACAATTCTACAGCAACCAAACTCAACGTCATGGAAGATTGGAAGCCAACTGACAGAGAATTCAAATAGGTGTTATGAAAGAAATTCAGTGAGCTACAAGAATACTCAGAGAGACGATTCAATGAACTTAGGAATAAAATTAATGAATAGAAGGAGTGCTTTATAAAGAAATTGAAACCTCAAAAAGGATCCTAAACAAATTCTGAGGTGAAGAACTCGATAAGTGAGATGAAATATGCATTAGAAAGCACTGGGAATAGAGCCAATCAGATGGAAGAGAAAATTAGTGATCTGAAAGATAAAAATCTAGAAATTATTGAGATGGAAGAAAAGGGATTACTAAGATTTAAAAATGTGAAGAATCCCTATGAGAGCTAACAACTCCTTTAGGAGAACCAACATAACAATAATGGGTATCCCAGAAGAAGAGAAAGAGAAGGGGGCAGAGAGGTTATTTAAAGAGATAAGAGCTGAGAACTTCCCAAACCTGGGGAAAGAACTAGACATAAAAGTCCATGAAGCTAATAGATCACCATAGTATCACAATGCAAGAAGATACTCTCCAAGACACATTACAATGAAGTTGTCAAAAGTCAATGATAAGTAAAGAATCATAAAGGCAGCCAGGGAAAATAAAAGAAAATAACCTATCAACAGATTTCTCAGCAGAAATCTACAGACCAGGAGAGAGTAGAAGGATGCCTTCAAAGTACTGAAAGATTAAAAATTGCCAGCCAAGAATATACTACCCAGCAAAGTTAATTTTTTCAGATAGGAAGGAAAAATAAAAGCTTTCCCAGACAAACTAAGGCTGAGGGCATTTATCACCATTAAACCTGTATTACAAGATATGTTGAAAGACGCTCTTGTACCTGAAACAAAAAGATAAAAGTACGTGAAACTTTGAATAAGCTGATAAGCAGCCAGAATTAGAAAACTGTAACTGTATTTTAGAATAGGATGTTGAATACACAGGTATAGCATAAAGGTTGAAGGAAAAGAGCATTAAAAATAAATATAGTAGGGCTCCTGGGTGGCTCAGTAGTTTAAGCGGCCAACTCTTGGTTTAGGCTCAGGTTGTGATCTCAGGGTCATGAGATTGAGCCCTGTGTCAGGCTCTGTTCTCAGCGGGGAGTCTGCTTCTCTCCTTCTCTGTCTCTCTGGCTCCTTCTGCCCCCCCCCCCACTCACATGAGCGTATGCACACACATTCTCTCTAAAATAAATAAATAACTCTTTAAAAAAATAACGATAGCTATTATAATTTGGTAACAAACTTATAACATAAAAAGGAGTAATTTGTGACAAAATATAAGAGGGAAGAGGAAAATGACAGAATGTGTAAAGGCAAATGGAGATACATTGCTATCAATGGAAAAAAAGGACTATTTTATGCATGAAATGTTTTATACAAACCTCATGGTAGCCACAAAACAAATACGTAGGATAAAGACACAAAATCATAAAGAAAGAGAAAACTGAGCAAATCATCATAGAAAATCATGGAACACTACATCAAAAACTAATGATGTAATGTATGGTGATTAACATAGCATAATAATAATAATAATAAAAAGAAAACCACCAACTTAAAATAGTAACAGAAACACACAGAAAAAGAAACAATGGAGATACAAAGCAACCAGAAAACAAAAGTAGTAGTAAGTAGTAAGTCCTTACACATCAATAATTACCCTAAATGTAAATAGATTGAATTCACCAATCAAAAGGCAGGGAGTATCTGGATGGATTAAAAAACAAGACCCAACTATATGCTGCTTGTAGGAGACTCATCTCAGTTATAAAGTAAGGTATAAAATCAAAGTAAAGGGATGCAATATGATACTCCAAGCATATGGTAGCCAAAAGAGAGTGGGTTAGCGATACTTACATCAGATAAAATTGACTTCAAGCCAAAAATGGTAACGAGAGACAAAGAAGGTCATCATATAATAATAAAGTGGTGTGTTGGATAGATGGAGTTTTCTGTAATGGACTACCCTGACCTGCACGGTACATAGGCAGGCTAAAGAATGTTGTTTGTGAGACTTGTGCTGCGTAAGTGACTTTGGGAGCCTGGTTAATTGACATTAGCTGGCCTCCAGATCAGAATTGGCCCTTTTGGTCTGGATGCCAAGAGCTGTCAATCTTGTCTTACATCCCCTCTGGCTCCAGGCTGGGCTGGCCCCCAGAAAGGAATACGGGAGGGGAGGCAAGCACACCTAGCCCAGGCTCCTTGAATATATAAAGACATGGTAACATAGAAATGCAGCTCGCTCCAAATTGCACATAGGCCAACAGATGTTAACTTCAGACCCTGTTATTTGCCCTATAAATATGGCCCTTAGGGGGATGGTCAGGTGCAAGTCTCACCTGAGTGGGGAATGCTGTGCCCAGGCCTCTCCATTGGAAGTCCAGCCTGGTTGTCTCCATGGGGCTTCCCCAGCTAACGAGGTTGGATGCTGTAAGTACCCGATTTGATGTAACTCTGTCTTATTTTCCTTTACTGCTTACTATTGCCCTCATCTATGCATAGATTTTTCCCTTTCTTCTTTCTGTTTCTATTAGATTTTTCTAATACCAATGAAGTGTTTTTTTCCCCTCAAAACTGAGAGTACAGCTGCTGTGAATCTTTTCTTCAGAACAAGTGGTCAATACATCAAGAAGATATAACAATCATAAATATATGTACTCCCAATATCTTACCAAAATATATCAAGCAAATACTAATAGATCTTAAGGGAGAAATAGACAACATTACAACAATACAATAATATTAGGGAATTTCAATACCCCCTATCAGCAATAGATAGATTGTTCAGACAGAAAATTAACGAGGAAATGATGGAATTGAACCACACTGTAGAACAAAGGGACTTAATAGTTATATATACAACATTCCATCCCAAAAGAAGCAGAGTATGCATTCTTCTCAAGTATGCATGGAACGTTACCCAGGGTAGATCATATGATAGGCCACAAAACCACTCTTTGCAAATTTAAGAAGACTGAAATCATACCAACTATCTTCACTGACCAAAATGGCATGAAATTAGAAATCAACAAGAGGAAAGTAGATCTTCAAATATATGGAAATTAAACAAAAACTCTAAATAATCAATAGGTCCAAAAAGAAGTCAAAAGGGAGACAAAAAATTATCTTGAAACAAATGAAAATGAGAATACAACATATCAAATTTTGATGCAGCAAAAGCAGTTCTGAGGGGAAAGTTTATAGCAATAAATACATATATTAAAATATCAGAAAGATCTCAGATAAACAACCTAACTTTACATTCAAGAAACTAAAATAAATAAATAAATAAATAAATAAATAAATAAATAAATAAATAAGGAACTAGCCCAAAATTAAGCAGAAGGAAGGAAATAATAAAAATCAGAGCAGAAATAAATGAAATAGAGACAAAAATAAATAAAAAGAATCAGCAAAACTAAATGCTGATTCATCAAAAAGATAAACAAAATTGACAAACCTTTAGCTAGCGTAAATAAGAAAACTGGGACAAGAATCAAAGAAAATTAGAACTGAAAGAGGAAACAGTACAAAAATATAGAGAATTATAAGAGACTTCTATGAACAATTATATGCCAACAAATTACATAATCTACAAAAAACGGACACATTTCTAGAAACACACAACCTACTAAAATTAAATTAGGAAAAAATAGAAAATCCAAACATACCAATAACAAATCAAGAGACTGAGTCATTAATTAAAAACTCCCAACACAGAAAACTCCAGGCACGGTTTCATTGATAAATACTACCAAACCTTTAAAGAATTAATACCAGTCATCCTCAAACTCTTCCAAAATTTTGAAGAAGGAACACTTTTCAATTCATTCTATGAAGTCAGCATTGCCTTGATATCAAAATCCTTAAGGATATCACAGGAAAGCAACAGACCAATATCCCTAATGAATATAGATGCAAAAATTCTTAACAAAATATTAGCAAATGAAATTCAAGAACACACCAAAAGGATTATACATCATGACAAGTGGGACTTATCCCTGGGATACTGCAGAAATAAGACATTGCCCACACTCACCATTCCTATTCAATATAGTAGTAGAAGTCCTCACTAGAGTAATTAGGCAAGATAAAGAAATACAAGGCATCTAGATCGAGAAGAAAGAAATAAAATTGTCACTATTTACTGGTGATATGATGTTATATATGGGAAATCTCAGAGTCGATCAAAAAGCAGTTGGAATTAAACAATGATTTCAGTTAAGTAGCAGGTTAAAAATCAATTTACAGAAATCAGCAGTATTCTTTTACACTAGTGATCAGAAAAACTATCCCAATCACAATAGCACCAAAAATGATAAAACATGTGGGAACAAATTTAACCAAGGAAATTAAAGATCTGTACAATGAAAACTAAAGATTTTGCTGAAAGAAATCAAAGAAGTACAAAGACATCTTGTGTTCATGGATGGAGAATAAGTATTGTTAAAATAGTCATACTATCCAAAGTCATCCACACATTCAGTGCAATTACCATCAAAATACCAAAAACACTCATCACAAAAATAAAAGAAACAATCCAAAAATTTGTGTGATACCACGAAAGACCCCAAATAGCCAAAGTGATCCTGAGGGGGGAAGAAAACAAAACAAAACAAAAAACCAAAAACAACAACAACAAGAAAAAAACAAAGCCAGAGATATCACACTTCTTGATTTAAACTATACTACAAAACCATAGTAATAAAAACAGTATGGTAGTGGCACAAAAATAGAAACATAGACTAATGGAACAGAACAGAGAGCCCAGAATTAAATTCTGGCATATACAGTCAACTAATATTTGACAAGGCAGCCAAGAACCCAATAGGGGAAGGATAGTCTCTTTAACAAATGGTGCTGCGAAAATTGGAGAAACATCCAAAACAATGAAATTGGACTCCTATGCCATACCACTTACAAAAATTAACTCAAAATGGATCAAAAACTTAAATGTAAGACCTAATACCCTAAAATTCCTAGAAGAACGCGTAGGAAAGAAGCTCATCAATAGTAGGCTTAGCCATGATTTTTTGGACATGACTTCAAAAGCACAACAAAAGAAAAATCAACAAATGGAATACATCAAATGCAAAAGCTTCTGCATAGCAAAATAAACAATTAACAAAATGAAATGGTAAATTACAGAATGGGAGATATTTGCAAACCATACGTCAGATAAGGGGTTAATATTTAAAATATATGAAGAACTAATGTGGGGCTCCCAGGTGCCTCAGTCGGTTAAGCATCAGATTCTTGATTTTGACTGAGGTCATGATCTCAGGGTCTGGGATTGGGCCCCATGTTGCTCTCTGTGCTCAGTGGTGAGTCTGCTCGAGATTATTTCCCTCTGCCCTTCCCTGTGCTCACTCTTGCTCTCACTCTCTCTCTCTCTAACATAGATAAATAAATCTTTAAAAAAATAAAAGAACTAATGAGATATAATAAAAAAATGTGATTAAAAATGGCAGAAGAACTAAATAGACATTTTTCAAAAGAGGACATCAAAATAGCCAACAGGTACATGAAAAGATGCTGAGTGTCATTAATCATCAGGGAGATGCAAATAAATACCACAATTAGATATCACTTCACACTTTTTAGAATGGCCATTAACAAAAAGACAAGAGACAATTGCTGGCGAGGATGTGGTGAAAAGGGAGCCCTTACACACTGTTAGTGGGAATGTAAATTAGTCCAACCACTAGTGAAAACGATATGAAGTTTCTTCAAAAAATTAAAAATAGATTTACCTTATAACCTAGCAATTCCACTTCCTTGGTACCTAGCCAAAAGGAATGAAATCAGAACTTTGACAAGACATATAAAATCCCATATTTATTTCAATATTATTCATAATAGCCAAGATATGGAAACAACCCAAATGCCCATCAATGGATGAATGGCTAAAATAGATGTGGTATATATATATACACAGTAGGATATCATTTAACCACAAGAAAGGAGACTATCTTGCTATTTGTGACAACGTGGATGTACCTTGAGCACATTATGCTAAACAGCATAAATGAGGCAAAGACAAGTACCGCATGATATCACTTAAATGTGGGATCTAAAAAGGTTAAGCTTGCAAAAAAACCCCAGAAAATAAAATATTGGTTACTAGAGGATGGGTGATGGAGAGGTAAGACTCATGGTATTTAAGGGTATAAACTTATAACAAGTTCTAAATAAGCCATAGAGATCTAATGCACAGGATAATGAATATAGACTATAATATTGTACTATGATATAATGTGCTAAATATTGCCTCAATGGCAATCATATCACAATATATAAATGTATCAAAGTAACATGGTATATACCTAAAATTTACAAAATGCAACATCAAATTTATCAAATAAAAAAATTTAAAAATTTTACTATGGAGGCTTTTAAATTAGAAATTAAAGGCTAGATTTATATATGACATTCAGTTTCTCAGTCTATAAGGCATAAGGAACTAGAAAGAATTAGCAGTAGGAATTTGATTTTTATCAGGAATATTATGGATATGAAAAATATTTTGTATTCAATGCTATCAGTTGAATGTTCAGAGATTAAATACTCATGAAACTATTTTTCTTTCTTAAAATACAATGCTTATGTTTATAATTATAAAATTATAATTTATAATTATAAAATACAATGTTTATGTTTATAATTATAAAAATTATAAAGTAATACATACTTACAGAAAATTTAAAATATATATATGTATAAAGGAAAATAGAATTTAACATATAATCCCACCACAATAGCCATTAACATTGCATTACTAATTCATATTGATCTCTCTCTATATTTATATTACCTGTCTTCTTGTATATGTGTATATGTATGTAGGCATATATGTATTTATAACATATATATATGTCTTCTTATATATATATATACATATATATGTCTCTTTATTGATTGATCAATTACTGAGAAGAATTTGTCTACCGTCTAGGGCTAAATGCCAGTAAAATAGTGTCTCATAAGATTCTATGTTTTGTTAGAGAGTATGTTTGATTTAGAAATTTCTTAGTTAAAAAAAAAATGTTTACAGACAGAAGTGCCACAAACACAGGGACTATTTATGGTGAGGCTTTTTGTTAGAATCTATACTTTATACTTTTTTTGTGGGGGTAATATTTATAACATATACAGATAAGAATTGGGGATCCACACTTAAAAGTTAATTTGGGTAATGGAAATATTTTAAGACTTTGAAAGTTAGTGAAATGTCAATTTAACATTTATTAAAATATTTAAAGGTTGTGATGTCTAGATTGAAAAATAAAAGACCCAAAAATGGATGTGTGCAATTTCCAAATTGTTCTGAGAAGTGGGAAAATTGACATTAAAATTCATAGGCAAGGATTGGTTCCCTGGAGAGAGGCTCTTATAATTAGATCTCTTTTCTCTTTAATAAGCTGAGCAAGAAATGATACCATTAGTACATAATATTTTATTATTATTATTTTTGTTGTTTTCAGAAATTTGGAGAATGTAACAATATTTAACTTTTTGCAGCAATTCTATTAAAATTTTTAGTATTATAGATTTGAATTGTTGGAAAAATGAACAATAATATAATCATTACTTAGCTCATGATCAAAAAGTAAAGAATGCACAGGATTTTATCCCCCCCCTCTAGTTTTCCTCCATAGTCAACTTTAAGCTAATTGAATTCTTCAAAAGTGTTGAATGATATTATTTATATTATGTTTAATTATATAATTAAATTACTTATACATAAATTGCTATTTTATCTTTATTATTTTTAAACCTCTCACTTATTATTGCTATTAGACTAATTTCAGTGTTAACAGCACTAGCAAGTCATATATGAGAAACGTCAGGTATTAGGTTGGTTTAAAAAAAAAATGGTGTGGGGAGAGAAAATTGCCTTTACCGTGTAATTTCTAAATAGAACCTACCACCTTGTGCTTTAATTAAATTGCAAATGTGTTTTTCCTTTGAATACTAAGTATTAATAGCTGGTGAGTTGTTGGATTAGTAGAGCTATATATGGTAGGGGTAGAGGGAAGTTAGCCATTTTTCCATAATGTCTCATTAATTTTCAATACTTCTTAGGTCATTTAACATACATGCACATAAACGTATGTATATGCCATGTACTCGTATGCTCCTCTTTTTCTTTGGAACAGGAGTACTAGATATTCATTTTGAAGTTTTGCCCAGAGCTATATCTCCTGTAGAAAATGGCCAATAATTTGTGGGACCTCCCTGAGGCTTTTATTAACACACTGCTAGATCTCTATAACTGCATAGGGAGATGTTGCTGGTGGTCCAGCTGGCCAATTTATTGAAATCAGGACAAAACCCCAGTTTCTATTTAATTATCTGTGACATTGCTACAACCCTAAGAAATTGGGTTGCCTGGTAATTTTGCTGCATTGCTGAATCTGTTACAAGGTGAAAATGGTGAGTTCAAGAAATTCATTGAGTTACAGGCCTGGAATGAAACTTTAATGCCTACTTCATTCATCTCCCCACCTTAATCCTAGGTCTGCAGTAAAGTAATCCCAAGAAGGTAGACATCTTATTTTTATCTTTAAGGAATGAGAATCTGCAATCTTATTGGGAACTCAAGTCTCACATCTCTCCATCATCCCAGCCAGAAAGTTCTTTCAGGCATCTGTATAAGGTTTAGCCAAATCAGGATATGTTACTTCTCATTGAAAATAGATTGAACTTTCCCTGGTACAGCATCCTGCAGACTTAATGTCTATTACCAGAATAAAGGCTAATGTGTCTATTAAGTTTTTGTTATAGTCTTGCTGTTTAAACTCCTATATTAGTGATGTGGGAAAGTTCCAAATTCCATCGATTCTTTCCTGAACACTGGGTTTTAGCAGAAACCCCTTTGTTGTCGAGATAGAGAATTATGTGCATAATCTAGGTTGCATCCCAGTGCTATCTTGTCTTTTCTTAAAACACTACCATATGATTCTGTGGTTGAAAGGTTGTTTTACCTAATTGAAATACCAGTCATAATTATATCTACCTTTTTAATTCATCAAACTATTTGAACTTCAATTGAATTCTCTTAGGTGTCAATTACCCTGCCCAAATTTGGCTCAATTCATAAATACAGTGAGCATATCTATTTAAGTCCATTTAAAAAGTATTGTTATGTTTTGCATTGAATTGAGATGTGAAATTTGAATTGAAAAGCCAGAGCACTTAATAATAGCTACTACTTTCTATTTTGTAGAACAGGGGACTAAAACGCAAGAGTGATTAAGTAAATTGCTGAATGGCTGTATCAGAGAACAAAATCCTTCTTTTACCTTTATATCACAATAATGTGTTCTAAAATTTGGAAATGTAATGAAAAATACCATTCTAATTAAAGCAGTCTTTATTTCACCTTTTGAACATACAGGTTCCCCTCACTATCCGAAAGTAGAGTGTTTCTATGAAAACTTTCATGAGCCAAAATGGTGTAGAGAAGCAGTTATCAGTAATTTATACTAAAATTTCTTAGCATTCCTAGATCCCCCCAAAATAACATAGGCTTTTCTGATACCTCAGGACACACCTTGCTAATAGATTCACAAAATAAATCAAGATAAAACACATACACTCACAGACGCAGTTCCAAACTCTGGCAGCTTGATGCTGAATTCCCTGGGAAGGACCTGGTTCCACTCTCCCTGCTCAGGTAGGCATGCCTCTATAACTGCTCACTGCCAAACAAACCCTGAACACTATTTTTGCTTTTCACCTTTTTTTCTTTTTTCCACCAGTGAAACTTCTCTACGGATTTCTTTGTTTAGTGAAAACAGATACTAATAAGGCCTTTTGTAAAAGCAAAGTGTCATAGTGTGAACTTTCAGAAAGTGAAGTATGCTTGTACTTGGGTTTAGTAAGAAGAAACCCCCTTTGTCCCCAGGAGGCACATACACAATGACATGCATTAAAAAATTCTCTTTGGCGGAACAGATTTAGTTGTATCATTGGCTTCCCTGGCCATGAAAATTAAAAATGTGTAGAATCCACAACAATGTACTAGGCTAAAATAATAGCAACAACAAAAGCAACGTGAAATAATGAACCAAAACCAGAGAAATGAAAATGAAAATGGTGATTTGGCCTGTACATATGGGTAGCACAGTTACCTCCTCCCACACTACTAAATACGGGTCAAGGAGTCGAACTGGATCCAGAGAGGAGCCTGAGATGCTCACAACTACTGTGAGGGAAAGCACGCAGGTTCCTGATGTTTAGTTTAACCAGTGTTTGCTCCATTGTTGTTCAGTTCCGTCTAAACTCTAGAATGTTGCAAAGAGGGGACCTTTCTAGGAAGTCAGAAATAAAGATGGAGAGTCACTAATTACTGAAAAAAACATTGGGTGCAAACTCTGCTTTCCTGCCCATCCATAAGAAGGCAGTTATGCGGACACAGAGTTAGAGCCAACAAGTGAAGAGTCCAATGTTTATAAATATTCTCTTTAACAGAAGCAGGTAGAAGAAATTGTCTACGTAAGTTTTTGAACGGAATTGTAAGTTCTGAAGGGAGGGGGATGGTAGGAATCAATGATGTTCTTAGAAAACTAAGCTTTTCAGCCTAGGCAAGACCCTGACTTGTATGGAAGGTATCAAGGACAATTGCACAATCTTTACCAGAGAATCTGGGGTTTGGGTCAAAGAAATGGTGATGAGATATTCTGTATCAACTGGCTGCTCTGTGGGGCCACTGCATGGATGCTAAATTTCTGTATCTTAGGCTAAATTAATTGAGAATATGTAATTTAGGGCATACTCTTTTTAACCAGTCTACAGAACAACAATGCTATCCCTACCAAATGAAAATCTACATAGATGTATATACACACTGAATATCAATGATAATATAACAGAGAAAATGTAAAATGAACATTTTAAACATTAAGAAATATATGCCAGTCCTGTGTATGTACTTAAGACAGTGTACCTAAAACTAAAATCCAGTGCTAAAGATGGAAAGTCATTTGATGTGAGAAACTATGTGTGACAGATTTGTGAATTCCTTGAAGAAAAAGCATAAATTTCTTAGAATTGTAAGGAAGTTATTTTATAATATTAGCCATTTTTCTTTTTGTTCAATTTATACTTTTTACAAGTTTACTAAAATAGTTTGACCTGATAGGTTATACCTTTGGCATTAGTAGTGAATTTAATAAATACTATAAAGATAAAAGAGACTCATTTAGCTACTATATCAAATGCCTTTATAAAAGTGCAAACAATACTCAAAATTGCAATCACCAGTATTTATATTGCACTTCCCTAGATGGCTTAATCATTAACTTACTTAATTCTAACTACAACCCTGTTGGAGGAGGTCATCAAGATGACATGACCTCCGGTTGACCTAAGAGCTGGATCCATGCAATGGGAGGCTCTTCACCCTTCCCATGTTCTTGGAATGTATATTCCGCCCACTCTGCCCACAGTGTGAGCCGATTTCAAGAATGCAGGCTTGAGAGAACAATGTGTTGGTGAGGCCATTGGGACAGTATGCTGACCAAACCTCATTAAGCCCTCTGTATAAACTTTAGAATTCTGGCAGGCAGGTGCAGAGATCTACCTGTCCTCGGGCTGCCCAACTAAAACCTCTTGTGTAAGTTCCCTTGCTTACTAAACTTGCCACCTTCTAATATGGGATGCCGCCTCTTCCTTCAGCCTCTCCTAGCCCTCCAGGTGTGGGGAGCAGTTTCCAAACGAACAAACCCTATGTGATATGTACTAATGTTATCTCCATTTTACAGATGAACAAACTTGCTCTGTGAGGTTAAACCATTTTTTTCCACAGCCAATGAATATAGAGCCAATATAACATACTAGGCACTTTGGCTTTAATGCCTCTTTATTTAATCACTACAGAATAATTCATTCCACTGGTGAAAAATCACACCCCTGCATGGACTGGAGACACTATAACTATATAATGTTTAATATAAACTGTGCTTTTAACCCTGCCAGGAAAATCTGTGTGTAACTGCTAGGTTGAAAAGAAAAATACAATAGAATGTAATGATAAAGTGATTTTATTCCTCCCCAACTGTCCTTTTAAGCCTGTTATGTTTGGCTAGTTCTTCTCTGTCCCTCGGATGATATCTGGGGCAAGATCTATGACTTTCCCATTCACTCTCTCAGACAATAAAATGTATTCTGGTTACTTTAGACATAATTAAGTCTTATTTCTGTATGACCGGGTTCAGGATATGCTACTCCATAATATGACACTTTGGCATAGTGAATATTTAAGCTGAAGGAATCTGAGAAATGGCAGATGCATGAAGGACTCTCTGATGCCCCTTGTCTCTCCATGTAGGTCATAAGACCCCCGTGTCCCTGAAGTAGGTGATAAGGCCCTTGTGTGGGGTGTGGCCCACCCTTTACCCAGAGGAAAGGAGTATCCTTATTTCTAAAGACTAAGGGATGCTGAGAGAGGAGTTCAAATTAACAGACCTTGCTAAGCTTCCCTCAGTTTATTACCCTTTGCTCATATCCTTTTGTCCTATTCCATTTTTCTACGACTTTCCACCCTCCATCAAACCTAGCATTCAGATGCTGAGGTTTAACAGCTCCATTGGGTTTTCATTTCCTTATGAGGGCTCCCTTGTGACATATTAAATAAATTTGCATGTTTTTCTCTTGGTAATCTGTCCTTTATTACAGCGCTCCAGCTGGGAACTTAGAAGGACAGAAGGAAAAGATTTTTCTTTCCCCCACTTACGAGAATATCCATTCTCGTGTAATAGTGAAAACTATAAATTTTTTAAAAGATTTTGTTTATTTGAGAGAAAGAGAGCAGGAGTGGGGGGAGAGGCAGAGGGAGAGGGAGAAAAATTCCCCACTGAGCAGGGACCCTGATGCAGGGCTCTATCCCAGGACCCTGGGATCATGACCTGAGCCGAAGGCAGACGCTTAACCAACTGAGCCACCCAGGCATCCTGTGAAAACTATAAACTTTAAAAATATATGTACATCCTTTATTTCTCCATATGTCAGCTAGACGCCTGCAGTGGTTGGAGACAGTGGTCAGCCTCTTCCGCATTTCTTTTGTTTTTCCAATTTGTATTATAGAAACACTAAAATATGTATCAAAGTTGAAAATATTGTATAGTAAACATTCATAGGCACAACCCTAGATTATATGACAAACCTTTTGCTTTTCTTGCTTTATCAGATGTCCAGACCCTTCACCCATACCCCTACCCATCAATCAATCATCTTATTTTTTGATGAATTTAAAACTAAATCACAGACATCAGAACACTTCTAAATATTTCAGCAAGCAGATCTTAGATAGAATTCAATATTTAATGCAGTTCTTTTCTTCTAACATCATTTTACACAATGAATTGCACAAATTACAGTTATGCTTTCAGAGTTTTAACAAACACACATAGCCATGTAAAACAAATCAAGATATAGAATATTACCATCATCCCCAAAAGTTTGGCCATGCCATTTCCACTCAACTCATACCTCCTTTAAGAGGTGACTATCGTTTTGATATTTTTAGATCATATAATGCCTGAGTCTGTTTCAGAACTTAAAATATATGAAGTCAAATAGTATAACCTCTTTTTATTGGTGAGCAGTATTTCATTGTATGGATATCATCAGTTCATTAATACATTCACCTGTTCGTGAACTCTACTGTTCCTAGTTTTTAACCCTCATGAGTAGAGCTGCTTTGGAACATTTGAAATTACATCCTTTTGTGTACATATGTTTTCATTTTTAGGGTTAGTTACCTAGTACTGGAATTGCAGGACCATTGGTAAGTGTATGTTTAGTTATACAAGATATTGCCGGAACTTTTTCCAAAGTGATTGATTGCACAAGTATGAGAGTTATGTTTGCTCCACACCAGCTTTTGGTGCTATCTCAGTTTAATCATTCAGGAAGGTATGTAATGGTAGTTTATTATGGTTTTATTTTTCATTTTCCTAATGATTGATGATGTTGAACACTTTTACATGGGCTCACGGCATATTTTGCTTGTGTGGATTAGAATGTTCTATGAACGTCAACTGAGGCACATTGCTGGGATTGTTTTTAACATCTATCTCATATCTGAGTCGTTCTGATGCTTGCTTTGGCTCTTCAGAATTTGTTTTTCCTCGCCCTTTGGTATGCTATAGAATTTTTTTTTAATCGTAAGCTTGAACTTTTGTTGTATGAGACAGTGGACACTGAGGTAAATATTTTGTTTTGCTTGTGAAACCAAACTCCTTTCGTTCTGCTAGGCCTGTGGCAGGTGGGCTTGTGGTGATCCCGTCCAGGTCGAGCTGGGTTGAAGGCCCCTTGTTGCTGTGCTCACTTTCCCTGCACCATAGTCTTCAAGGTCCTCTGGTGTCAAGTTTGGCTTTGGCAGTAGGTTCATTTAAAGAGATTTTGTTTGTTTGTTTTCTCATTTTCTCCTCTCTTCTTGGCCACGGGTTTCCTTTTTGTGCTGTGGCCTAGAGAGGTTCTTGCTCTAACAGTCTCCCAGCTGTGTTCCATTATTGTATTTACTGAGTGACAGGTGAGGGCGGAGGCGTTGGTTGACCTTCTGGTTTACCCTCAGTCTTGGCGGGAACTGTGTCCTGAGTCTCCGATGCACAGACCTCACGAGTACCACGTGCCCTCTTGCCGCGGTAGTGCCCGGCCTGGTACGCATTCCCATACATTCCCCTAGTGACTGTGCGGGGGTTTTATTTTTGATTGTTTTGCTTTGTTTTCTGTTCTTTCCCCAGCTGCACTGGGTTTTCTCTCATGTTCTAAGAGCCCCAGGTAACAGTGTTTATTGCTTTTCCCCTACCGATTAAGGTTTGTGATGTGTAAGGAAGATGGGGGAAACTCTTCTCTGCAACTTTCCATGAGAGCTGGTGTGTCTCTCCCCCACTATGGGAGAAGCTTCTTCTGGTTTTTCTCCAGTCTTCTGCGTGAGACCCTGGTTTCTGGAGGAAAAGTCTGCAAAAGGTATGACCCCCACAGCCCTATATCTGTCACTTCCATGGGTTTCACACTCTTATTCGACCCCACTTGACTCTTAGATATTCTTTTTTTTTTTTTTTTTTAAATATTTTATTTATTATTTATTTGAGACAGAGAGAATGAGAGACAGAGAGCATGAGAGGGAGGAGGGTCAGAGGGAGAAGCAGACTCCCTGCCGAGCAGGGAGCCCGATGCGGGACTCGATCCCGGGACTCCAGGATCATGACCTGAGCCGAAGGCAGTCGCTTAACCAACTGAGCCACCCAGGCGCCCCAACTCTTAGATATTCTTGAAAATGTTCTAGCTGTAGCTTTTTATCAGTTTATGTCGTGCTACGTGGCATGTGTCCCAGGTAAGCAAATGCTGGAGTACTGATATCTTCAGGTGCCAGTGTTTATCCAGATTTCATGTTATTTGTTTGCCCTGCAATTTCTGTTCTTTGGTGGGTTCACAGGAGTTGTTGAATTGAATTGTGTACAGTGTTTGCCATTTTGTAAAGTTTGGAGGGATATTTATAGGCCTCTCTACAACTCTGAGCTGAATCTAGAAGTCTCCCAGTTTTATTTTGATTAATTGTATCTTTCTCAGAATGATATTTCTTTCAAACTGTGTCATTATGCTTAAAATAGATTTTTTGTAAGTAGCACATAGTTGGGTCTTGCTTTCAATTCCCGACAATATTATGCTTGTTTGTTTTAATTGAGGAGTAACCAATTAATGTCATTATTGATATCCTAACATTTAAATCTACCATCTTGCTATTTGTTTTTTATTTGTACCATCTTTTTTTTTTAACTTTTTCCTCATTCTTCCTTCTTTTGGATTAATATATTATGATTCCATTTTCTTTGTTTATTAGATGCATGTCTTTAGGATTGATAAAACTATGTTACCTGGGTTTATAGCATGACCTTTAAAAATTATTACTTTCAATTGATACTGTGCTGTCTCCCATACAATGTAATGATATTATTACAACAATACACTTCCATTTCTCCCCTTACGGACTTTATGCTATTGTCATAGATTTGATTTCTTTCTATGAAACCCACAATACATTATTGTTATCTTTGAACAAGCAATTATATTTTGAAGAGATTTAAAAAATAGTCTTTATTCATGTAGTTACCAATTTTGACAGATCGAATACATCAGGTTTCCATCTAGTATGATAATCTTTCTACTTTAAAAAGTGTCTTTAACATTCTTGTAGTGCATTTATGCAGGCTACTAATTCATTTGGCGCATTTGGCATTTTGTATATCTTTAAAGGCCTTTATTTCTGAAAGCTATTTTTTGCGGGCTAAAGAATTATTGATTGACAGGGATACCCCCCCCCAAAAATTTTAAAGATGTTTCTTCACTCTGTTCCAGCTTGCTTTTTTTTTTTCTGTAAGAAATCTTCTGTCATCCTTATTTTTGCTTTTCTCTGTGGATTGTGTCTTTTTGCTATAGCTGCTTTTAAGATTTCTCTCTTTTTTAAAGCCCTTGAGGGCGAAGGCCATGTCTATTGCTCCTTACTATTTCCCCAGCATTGTCATATTGACTGATGTACAGTAAGTGTTTAATAAATACTAAATGGATGCAAGGCATATAATGCTTAGTATGGTTGTTTGCCCAGGATAAGCTCATGAAAAAGAGTAGCCTGAATAAAATGCCACTGTATAAATAAAGATTAAGTTCCATTGTGAGTGACCAAAAACATAAGCTGGAAGTCTGTATCTCTCTCACAATAAGGAAATCCAGATATAAGCAGCCCAGACATGCTGTGGCAACTCCATGATCAATAAGAACCCTAATTCCTTCTATTGTGTTGCTTTACCTACCATTCCCAAAATGCAGTTCACACCTCATCTTCAAGATGGCTGCTCTAGCTCCGACCATCACCTCTGCATTTTAATCTGTGGGAAGAAGTAAAGGAGCTAAGAAAAAGAGGGCAAAATGAATGTAGATATTTCTTAGAGAAGGTTCTCAGAAACTGTCACATGATACTTTCCCTTGCATGCCATTGTTCAGAACTTAGTCACATGGCCACACCTAATTACAAGATGGGAGCTAGAAATGTAGTCTTAATCCAGATAGCCATATGACCAGATAAAAATCAGAGAGATGATTTCTTAGGGTAGCAGGTGGGTAGGACTGGTGTTGGAAGACAATTAACTGTCTCTGCCACAGTCACCAATGACCAACATCTATCCTCTCGGGGTTTGGAGAGGAGGTGAGGCAAGTAGGTATCCATTAGTTAGCTATTGCCACACTAGTGCTACAAAGGACTTCATAGCTCAGTGGTTTAAAAAACAATAATTTATTCTCTGTTATGCTTCAGTAGGTCAGCCAATCCAGAAGGAGCTGGGAGGGACTTGACTCCTTATGGTGGGCTGGGCTCAGATCTACTTCAGGTGACCCTTCCTCCTCCTCCCTGTACCAGGCAAAAGGGTCAGCATCCACCTGGGGAAGGTTCTCACTGAAATGAGAGCAGTTTAAGGTGTTTTTTTTTTTTTTCCAAAGTTTGAAATAATTATGTAGTCGTAAGAAATTGCAAAGATTGTATGGAGAGAGCCCATGTACCCTTAACCTAGTTTCTCCCGATAGTTACATCTTTCATAATTATAGTACAAATTAAAACCAGAGTCTGGCATTGGTACAATGTGTATATATAGTTCCGTGTCATTTTATCACATATGTAGATTCATGAAACCATTGCTGTAGTCAAGATACAACACAATCTCACCGCAAACACCTCCTTTATACTCTTTTGTAGTCGTACTCATCCCCAATTCCCACCATCTCTAACCCCTGCCAATCAATAATCTGCTCTCCATCTCTATAATTTTCTCATTTTAAGAATATTATACAAATGGAATCCTCCAGTATGTGATCTTTGAGATTGTCTTTTTTACTCATCATGCTGCCCTTGAGATTCATCCAAGTTGTTGTGTTAATCGGTAGTTCAAAGCTGTCTATGGCTGAGTAGTGTTCTATGGTATGGATGTACAACGGTTGGTTTAACCCTTCATCTAATGAGGGATACTTTGTTGTTTCCAGTTTTAGGATATTGCATATAAAGCTGCTGTGAACAATTGTGTGGACAATTTTGTGTGGATGCGAAGTTTCATTTCTCTGGGATAAATATCCAGGGTTGCAATTACTAAGTCATATGATAAATATAGGTTTAACTTTAAAAAACAAAACAAAACAAAAAAAACCTGCTGAACTATCTTCCAGAGTAGTACCAAGAGAGATCCAGTTCATCTGCATCCTTGTCAGCATTTAATGTTGCCCCTATGTTTTATTTTAGCTATTCTAATAGGTATGTGAGGATTTTCTCTTTATCATTAGTTTTAAGTAATTTATTTGTTTTTTTTTTTGTTTTTGTTTTTTTTAAAGATTTTATTTATTTATTTGACAGAGACAGAGACAGCGAGAGCAGGAACACAAGCAGGGGGAGTGGGAGAGGGAGAAGCAGGCTTCCCGCTGAGCCGGGAGCCCGATGTGGGACTCGATCCCAGGACCCTGGGATCATGACCTGAGCCGAAGGCAGTCGCTTAACCAACTGAGTCACCCAGGCGCCCCTTAAGTAATTTATTTGTAATATGCCTGGTGTAGTTTTGTTTCTTGTATTTGAGGCTGTTGAACTTATTATATTTGTGTATTTATATATATGTTTTTAACAAAGTTTGGAAAATGGTCTTTATTGAGGTGGTTTTGTCACTCCTTTAATTCAGTAACTCTAACATACATATTTCTAGATGCTTGAAGTTATCTCAGAGTTCACTGATGCTTTCTTCTTTTATCCCCAGAAATTTTTTTTTTTAATTTTTGGAGAGTTTCTATTATTATGTTTTCAAATACAGCAATCTGTAATGTTTAATTGGCTATTAATTCCATCAAGTATATTTTTGATCTTGGATATTATGTTTTCTTTCCAAGCTTCATTTTAGGTATTTATTTTTCTATAATTTTGATGTCTCTACTTGCTAATTCCTTCTGTATTCTTCAACGAATAGAATATTGTTATAATGACTGTTTTAATTTCTTTTTCTACTGACTCCACCATTTTTTTATTTTAAATTTCTTTTTTATAGCAACTTTATTGAGATAATCCAAATATCACACAATTTGCCCATTTAAAGCATATAGCTCAATGGTTTTCAGTATGTTCAGAGTTATGTGATTGTAAATGGTTTTTAGTATATTCAAAGAATTATCAGCACAATTTAATTTTAGAACATTTTCATCACTCTAAAAAGAACCCTCACTTATGTGAGCATCTGTTTGCTTCATTTAGCGTAATGTTTTCAGGGTTCATCCATGTTGTAACATGTAATGACTTATTCACTTTTATTGCCAAATAACATTTTATTGTAGGGATATATAAAATTTTCTTTGTTTCTGTAGAAGAGATTTTGGGCCTTCTACTTTTTGGTTTTATCGACAATGCTGCTATGAACGTTTGGTATAAGCTTTTACATGGATATATGTATGTTTTCATTTCTAGGTAAATACCTACAAGTAAAATTGCTGGGTAATATGGTAATGTGATGTGTAACATTTGAGGAACTGGCAAACTATTTTCCAAAGTAGTTGTACCATTTTCCATTTCCCTCACCAATCCATGAAAGCTCAAATTTTTCCACCTCCTTATTAACACTTGTTATTGTCTGACTTTTTAGTTATGCCATCCTAGTGGAAGTAAAGTGATATTTCATTGTGGTTTTGATTTTTATTGTTATAATAAGTAATGATGTTGAGTATCTTTTCACATGATTTATTTCTCAAGGGAAAAAAATCCTACATTGTTTCAATGTCTTGAGAATAATTTTTCCATATAGTAACCTGATTTTCTTAGCTGTTTCAGAAAGGAGGAAAAACCCAGTCCTTTTTATGTCATCCTCCCCAAAAGTGGAATTGCTATTACTTTTAAACAAAGTGATTCTAATGACTTACAAAGGTCAACTGGAGTTACATTACCTTTGTGATTGTTTTGAAACAAACCTAACAACTTCATGTATGTCTTGCAGCCCAAGCCACAGCAAAAAATTACTATCCCAATGAGAGTGATCTAAATTACAGATTTAGGGCAAAAGATAAACAGGGAGACCCACAAGATTCACCTTTAAATCCAAATTTACAAGTGCATCCAAATGTCTCCCTGACCAAAATAGGGTTACCATTTTGACCAATATTTTTTCACATACGATTAATAGTTAACTGTAATTTTCTTGGCTAATTACTTAAATCACATACATAACATGAATCAATTGGTAAGAGTGACCTATTGAAACTAGAGTTTCAGGAAACTCTGGGTAAAATATTTCTCAGTGTTTCAAAGTGCTATTGGTTGAATCGTGTTCCCACCAAATTCATATGTTGAAAGCTTAACCCCTGGTACCGCAAAATGTGACCTTATAGGGATAGGGTTTGTATAGAGGTAATTAACAGGTGGGTGGGCCCTCATACAATATGACTAGTGTCATTATACGGGAAATTTGCACCCAGACAAAGGTATAGAGGGAAGACAATATAAAGACCTAGGAAAAGATGGCTATCTACAAAGCCAAGGAAGGAGACCTGGAACAGATTCTTCTTTTGCAGTGCTCAGATGGAACAAAGCCAGCTGACACCTTAATCTTAGACTTCTAGCCTCCAGAACTGGTAGTCAATAAATTACTATTGTTTAAGCCACTTTGTTATGCAGCCCTAACAAACAAACACAATGGAATATAAAATGAATTAGTTTATTTCAGGAACTCAGCCCTGATTTCTCCTCCATTACTTTGTCCTTTGCTATCACTCTGCTAGACTTGCCTTTCATTTTTGTTAGTGTTGCAGTGAACTACAGAACAAATGTTGACTTTTCCACAATGCTGACACCATGTTAAGCCCCCATCTGCTTCTGACAGGTATTTTCTTCCCTAGACAAGAACATTTTACCCAGTGACAGAACCTAACACAAAGCAGAAACCTGCCAGAAGCTTTAATATGTCTATGGCAACAAGATTGGAATGCCATTTACTGCTAAAGTTCAAATCAACAATTCTGTGGAGGGAGAACAGGATGCTAAAATCCCAAATAGCTCTTTTAGCCAAAGAATAAAGGAGCCATGGCCTAACCTCCCCCCCCTTTTTCTTTTATTTTCTTTTTGTGTGTGTGTGATGACTTTTCTTCAATGAATTTTTGAAAGCATCTTTATCAAAGGTTGTATTAACATTTCTTTCTTGAGTAAATGCCAATATACTTCTGCTTAGCAGAAAAAGGAGACATAAATTTAATAAAATAAATTAGAAAAGGATTTCAAAAAGAGTAAATAGGAAAACACATATTACTTTTTGTCTCTCGCATATTTGTATGTCTACTTTCAGTTCAGATGTCTGTTATCTCTCAAATCATAAATTGTTTTTGCCAAGAATTCAAGTTTAAATAAGTGAATATAGGAAGAAAAAATAGGTTCTTTTTCTTAAACATGTTAAATATTTTATTCTTGTTTGTATGATTTCTGAGGAGTCCATTACAATTCTCATCCTTATTCCTCTAATGGTAAGGTCGGTCTTTTTCTTTCTGTCTGTCTTTTTTCAAAATTTCCTCTTTGTCTTTGGTATTCAGCAATTTGAATATGGTATGCCTTGATGTGCCTTTTTGGTGTTTATTTTGCTTGGTGTTTTCTGAGCTTTCTGGATCTTTGCTTTGTTTTCTGTTATTAATTTTAGAAGTTTCTGGGCCTTATTAATTCAAATATTTCTTTTTCTCTCTGTCTTCTCCACTAGAATTCCAGTTTGGCATATATAACATATTTTGAATTTGCTCTGCAGTTCTTGGATGTTGTTTCTTTTTTTTTTTTTTTTTTTTTTCCCCCCCCCCCCCCATTCCTTTTACTTGTTGAATTTCAGTTTAAGTATCTATCAGCCTGTATTCAAACTCAGTCGTTTTTCCTCATCAGTTTCATCAATTGATGAGCCCACCAAAGGCATTCTTTGGTTTCTGTTACCATTTAAAAAATATTTCTAGCATTTCCTTTCAATTCTTAGAATTTCCATCTATCTCCTTACATTGCCTTTCTGTTTTTGTATGTTGTCTACTATTTCCATTAGAGCCCTTAACGTATTAATCAGGATTACTTTAAATTACCTGTCTAAAAATTTCAACATTTGTGTCATAAGTGTCTGGTTCTGATGCTTGTTTTGCCTCTTCAGACTGTTTTTGCTTAAAAGCTGGGCATGATGTATTGGGTAATAGGATCTTAGGTAAATTGGCCTTCTCTGTAAAGTTTTATACTAATCTGGCTAGCATTTGACTTGTGTTTAATGTTTGCTGCATTTATATATAGCAAAGTCTTCAAATTCCTCTAGTGCAATTTTCATTTTTCTCCTCTTTTGACTTCGGGTTTTCCTAGGTACTTTTCCTCAAAACTTATGCTTTTTAAACTTATTTGAACTGTGATCCACTGTTATGCTAGGGCTTTGTTGGTTTGGTAGTAAAGTGAAGAGGAAAGGATGCTTTCTCTAATTTTATATCTAATTCCAGAGGACCTGGCATGTGAACTTGACAAGACTTTCTTACCCCTCCCCCCCACCTTTAAGAAGGGCAAGAAGTAGAAGCTGGAGTGGGAGAACTGACTTTCACCCAGGTGGAATAAGGTTCTGATGAAGCCTTCACTCCTAGAGAAGTAGGCCTTTTATATGAAGTATGCTCGGTCCTATTTCATGATTACTGTCCCTCTCTCCCGTCAGAACCATAGGTGATTTTTCTTAGCTCTTTACTGTGAAAACTTGGTGTAGTTCCTCAGGGTAAAATCTATGAAAGTGTTAGGTCTCCCCTAAGACAGTGGCCCCAGGAGTTTTCCATTTATGCTGGTACTACTCAGCCTCCAGCAATTTGTCAAACTTAACCATTTAAGTATTCCTACTCATGGCTTCTGTACCAGATAAGCAGGTTACAGTCATGACTCTCTGGATTCACTTGTCTCTTCAGATTTCCAGGTAGTGGTTTGACCTGTGACATCAGTTCTCTGATGTGTTCAAGAAAAGCCATTGGTTTTTACTTTGTTTCGCTTTTTCTTATAAAAATGAGAGTGATAACTTCCAACCTCATTTCATTTCAGAGTTGAAATGAGAGTTTAATTTAAACATTGAGAACCATGGAGGTTTTTTTTTTGTCACAATGTGTCTTTGCAAGTTATAATAGTTGTGCTATTTAAGTTCAGATTAGTGTATATTTAAATATAATTAGATAAAAGTGTTTCTGACACTGTAGACAAATCTACAGTGCTGTAGGTTGAGTATTCTAGATATTTTTTTAATGTCTCTAAGCATGTAGTTTTGATAATATTAATGCAAAATATTTTGAATCTTTTTGGAAAATGTGGTCTGTTTTATTTCAGAGATGGAATGTTCCCCTAAGAAACAAATTCATAGGTTACCTGTATAATGTTGATCAATTCTGACCAGTTTCATTTTTCCTTTAGTATAACAAAATTTTCCCCTGATTATCAGTAAGCACTTTATTAATGTTTTAGAGAACATAAAAATACTTAAAACATTTTATTTTATTTTTTAAGATTTTACCCATGTATTTGAGGGAGAGACAGAGAGAGAGAGAGTTCACGTGTGCACACAGGCACACAAAGTAGGAGCCGGGGCGGGGGGGGGGGGGCAGCGAGGGAGAAGTAGACTCCCTGCTGAGCAGGAAGCCAATTTATTGTGATTGCAGGGCTGATCCCAGGACTAGATCACAACCTGTCGCAACCTGAGCTGAAAGCAGACACTTAACCAACTGAGCCACCCAGGTACCCCACTTATAACTGTTTTCTAAAGAAAACAGTCTTATGAAACAAATACGTACAACTTCTTTAGTTATTACTCTTTCTTTGTGTATCCCTATTTATGTTTCTGTCTCAGACAATACTGTCCCAGTTTTATTATTTTTACAGATTTGCTATACCTATATATAGGAACAGTTGTGATTGAGGTGACTATTCTTGTTTGCCAAGTACACTATTCATAATGCCCCCCACCTTTTCAGTCAAGACTTATTCTGGTTTGGATGATAAGGTATTTGTTCACTGTCTTATCCATATTAATAGTGATACTCAAATATTACCTGTATTACTATGCATATCATTGTTAATGAGATAGGTATTAGTCACCAATTTGATTTAAAATAATAGGACAAATTGGAGATGTTGAAATGGAAATTATGGTTTTTCAAAATTCTATTTGGCAAACTAATCAGTGTTCATTTAGACTGTAGTGTGACACTTATAGGATTTTATATTTCAAAACTAAGTCTTAGACATAAAAATGAAGGGCTCCTCTATTAACTCTTCACTGGATAAAATATTTGGTTAAGGAAGGTACATGTTGTGATGAACACTGAGTGTTATATGCAACTAATAAATTGTTGAATACTACATCAAAAACGAATTATATACTATATGTTGGCTAACTGAACATAATAAAAAAAGATTTGCTTACATAAAATACCAATGGAAAATAATTCTAAAAATAATTATCCATTATGATTGAAAATCAAATTTAGGCTTAAAGATGTATCAATCTCCACAGCCACAGTTTTAACAGCACAATAATTTGTCACATGGAGTATTTAAAAAGTAATATGTATTTTTAAATCAAGTATTTATTACTGAATATCTGCAGGGAATATAGAAATTCTACAAAATGACAAAATTATTTAAGAACCTGAAATACAAGCTTTCTATGTATGTTACTACAAATGATGCAGTATGGGGTGCCTGGGTTGGCTCAGTTAAGCATCCTCCTTTGGCTCAGGTCATGATCCCAGGGTCCCGGGATTGAGTTTTGCATCCGGCTCCCTGCTCAGCCAGGAGCCTGCTTCTCCCTCTGACTGCTGCTCCCCTTGCTCGTGCTCTATCTCTCTCTGTCAAATAAATAAAATTTTTAAAAAATGATGCAGTACTTATTTATTTTTAGTTACTTTGTAAAGAAAAATTTAATATCACTTGTATTCTAGGTTACTCAGCTGTTTATCATTAACTTATCATTATTCAATAGATTTGTTTTAGTCCAAGATTCTTCCTAGGTGTGTGTAAGATATTTATTCTTTTTGCACTTTGTGCACTAACAATTTTACAGGTTGAAATTCAAATGAGGTTGCAATCCAGATCTCACCATCTAAATATTCAACTGCCCAATTTCATTCTAGGCAGCAGTTCTTTAAAGCCCTTTCTTTTGACTGCCCCATGTTTATGTGGTTCTATGGCAGAAGAGTTGTACCCTGTTGTTACTATGGTTGCTTTCTGCACTTTTTGACCCTGTTGACCACAACCATCTGTCTCACAAATTAAGTGCTGTATCTGCATTGATTTATCTGCTATAGCACTTGTCCTGGTTTAAATTTAATCATTTTTATGTATGCAGCTTGTGTTAGGTTTCGTGTATTTACCCATCTAAAATATATTTTGCCATGTATTGCTGGAACACCTGGGCACTCTAAAATGAATGAATTAAACAAATTTATAAATAAGAAACCTATCCATTTAGCCAGAAATCTATTTCCACACTAACAGCTGTAACCACCTGCTAAATAAGATCACACTTACACCTGACTCTGAATCAAAGAACTCACAAAATAAAATTTATTCATATTATTTCCAATTCAATTTACTTAAAATCCTAACTTTCGTAGTCATTACTTTATCAACATAGTTGTAAACCATGTTTTTCAAGTATTTTGAAGTGAAACCATAATGTTTCTTGGAGTACAGCTGCTAAATAGTGGTTTAAGAAAGTGCCTTGTGCTGAACACCTTCTGTGATTGGTTCTTTCTAAAATGTGGAGATTGGTGGTATAATGGCAAAGAGCTCAATGAGTTGTTTAATCCTGATGGGAGTTTTATGGCTTATTCTCACATGAAGCTGCTGTAGGTTTCCTGTAGCATGATGATGAAGCTAAGATTATGGCTTTGATGTGGAGTTCTCAGGACAGGTATGGGCGTTGTTAACTCCCAGATGCTGGTAGTCAAAAGCCTATTAGCTTCGAATCACAGATATAGCTTATCCTGGGGGCCCCATAGTAAGGGTTTAGATAGGATCCATCCTAGAGGGACTATATGGTAGAGTACTTCTTGTAGTGGGGATTTTTGTGCAACTAAGAGAAACCTGCTTCTAATTTCGAGCTGTGAAGCTATGTGAATTAACCAGCTTCACATGCCATATTCTATTTCTTGATAACAGGGATGAAGGAAAATTGCATAATTTATATGTTATCTTTAATTTTAATGAGGAAGCCCATAAAGCAACTCAGGATAGGCCTTCCTGGTCTTGATGCCAGGCCCTTTCTCCCTGAAAATATTCTCTCCAAGAGGGTAAATGCATTTTCAGAGAGATTGTAGGTGATTGCAAAAAAAACCTACAAGTGCACTTGATTTGTGGTTATAATTTATAATTTCACACATAAACTGGTGTTCATTAATTTATAAATTCATTAGTTTTCAAAAGTTCAATCGTGTGAAACTTAAAAAGGTTATAACAAGACATGGGAAAGTTGAAAATGATATTTGTAAACTGTGCATCAGACTCTGACAATTATATATCTAATGCTTTATTTTTTCAATATAGTATTTGCATTTGAGGTAGATGATTGGCTAAGCAGGGTCGGGCCTGGTTAGTACTTGGATGGGAGGTAGATGATTGGTACACATGTTTAGGCCAAAATATAGGAGGTTTGTCAATTAATGGAAAAAGCTTTCAGGATGTAACAGAATTTTAAAAACTGGCTCTTTCTCAAATTTGAGACCCCATAATAGTAAATGAAAATTGAGGTGACAGATTTGCTAAGAATTGTGAGAAAAGAACATGTTCAAAATCTGGTTTGATAACTCAGCCTCACGTCAAGGGCATAACACCATTCAAATAGAAAGGGAAGTGATCAAAATTGGGTAGGATTTATTTGCAGAATTTTCTCTGTGCTCCATTCCATCATCTTGAATGACCTAGTTCTTTCCTCTTATCTTGATCTAAGAGAGACTTTAAAGAAATTATTTGGGGAGGTCATATTTTTCCCCTGTAATTTTAGTACACATTGAATTGGTTTTAAAACTACCAATTGTAAAAAGAGCCTCAAAAGTGGGCAAACATGGCTTGAATCTGCCTGGCTTTGGTCATGTTGGAAAATAATTGTGACCCTTCACTCACTTGGTTAAAGGTGCATGATTTCCAGGGACTAGCTCTGGAATCCATAGTTGGACTAATAGTAAAAAGTTGTTTTTTGAAAGATTATGGCCAAGAAGGCTATGACAGATGCAAAACAACTCAGCAGAATGAAGGTAGGTAAGAACTTTCAGATGCAGGAGAATTAAGATGACAAAAGAGAAGAATTAAACAATGAATTCAAGGAAAAACACTGTCTCCCACCATTAGAGTTGCAGTAGGAGGAATCCAGGGAACCCACTACAAGAAAAAGGGTAAGCTATCAATATCTGCCAAAGTAAGAGTTTTTATGCTTATATTTTCAAATGATTAGTCTTAATTGGGAGTATATCAGTAATCTCTTGATGTGTAACAAACCACTCTAAAACTTACCAAGTTAAAACAATAAATATTTATTTATCATGACTTAAATGTGAACCTGATAGTTCTTGTGTAGCTGAAGGGTAATGTTAGAGTCCAGCTGGCAACTCTGCTCAGACTGGATGATCTAGGATGGCCAGATTGATTGGTAGTTGGCTTGAGGTCAGTCAGGGCAAATGGGATGACTTGGCTACACATCTCATAATCTAGTAGGCTATTCCTGATACATTCACACAGAGATGGTCACAGTGTTCCCAAAGCATCAAGAGGGTACAAGCCACAGTGCATAAATACTTTTGAGTCTCTGTGTGTATAACCTACTGTCCTATTGCCCAAAGAAATTCACATGGATAACTTCTAGGGTCTGGTAGGGCTATGGACACAGGGAAAATATCGTGACAAATTTTGCAAACATTCTATGAATATTTTTGAAGCAGTCTAAATAAGCAGGCCAAAAAGAGGGGAGGGGGAAATCTTCAACCTTACATAAAATATATAGTGTTGACTATTTTTGCAGGACTGTACTTTTCTAGTGACTAAAGCGACTAGTGCTTGTATTATCAGAGAATAACAAGTAAAGACACAATTGTCAGATTTCATTCAAGCTTCAGAGTAAGTCTACCAAATGCATTTGAGTAGGTGTGGGAAAGGAGTAACAATATCATTTTATGCCTAACTATGGTATCCAAATTATCCTTGTTCAACCTATTGATCAGAGCTGAGTAGCAATCTTAAAATAGAGTAGACCCTTAAAACCATTGGATCTAGCCCACCACTATGTTTCATTTAGTCTACTTAATGTTAGTAACAAATATTAGTTGTCCAGATGTAAAAATGAGATTTAAAAAAAAAAAAACTCTGAATATTTGGCATCATTGAAAAGGTAGAACATCTGACTTCATACCTCAAAGCAATGGTAAAGTATCAGCTGGAGAAGTTTCATCACTTCTTTGTATTAAATCCCCACTCAGCTTACTCAAGGTCACACAACTAATGGTAAATACATACATACATATATGTACATTTCTGTATGATTGCAATACTTAAACCATATATATTCCACCAACCCAACCTCATCATGTTGATATTGTATAGAATTTTATTTCTCAGATTATAGCTATGCTTCCTCTGATTTTATTCAGTTTTTTGCTTTTTAAAATTTTTGGTATTAGGTTTTTTTTGATAAGACAACAAATTTATGAAAGTATTCGACCATTTGCTTTATATATTTCCTGCAGAATTTTCTGGATTTTTTTTGTGTGTGCGTATTTAAGTTGTACATACAAAATAATTTTTTTCAAGTGAGTCTTTGGTACATATCCTGAGGTCTTGTGTTTCTGAGATCTTTGTTGATTCAATTGAATGCTAATATGTTTGTATCTAATTTAAATGTTCTTATTGGTTAATACTTTAAAAACAACAACTTACTGTG
Organism: Neomonachus schauinslandi; assembly: GCF_002201575.2. Taxonomy (NCBI): domain Eukaryota; kingdom Metazoa; phylum Chordata; class Mammalia; order Carnivora; family Phocidae; genus Neomonachus; species Neomonachus schauinslandi. The sequence goes on from NC_058404.1 coordinate 155,827,475, forward strand.
TTTCATCTAAAATTGCAATTGAGAAATTTAATATCAACTTATTCTTACTTTTTAATAGTGGTCTATTCTTTATTTCTGGAAACTCATAATTTTTTTTTTTAAAGATTTTATTTATTTGACAGAGCGAGAGAACACAAGTAGGCAGAGCGGCAGGCAGAGAGAGAGGGAGAAGCAGGCTCCCCGCTGAGCAGGGAGCCCGATGTGGGGCTCGATCCCAGGACCCTGGGATCATGACCTGAGCCGAAGGCAGACGCTTAACCGACTGAGCCACCCAGGTGCCCCTGGAAACTCATAATTTTTTATTGGTATTTTTGCATGCACTACAATTTTTTGAGATATTTTGAGGTACGAGATTTTCTTAATTTCATTTGTTTAGTAAGCCAAGAATGATTTCAATCTAATGTCATTTATAGATCCTTAAGTTTTAAAAATATATATCCCATTTTATAAAACAGCTCAGCTTCCCCATTTTAATTTTTTTCCTTTTTAATATTCATGTATTAATGCTGCTAATTCTATATTTTATATCTCTCTCTTTTTTTTAAGATTTTATTTATTTGACAGAGAGAGACACAGCGAGAGAGGGAACACAAGCAGGGGGAGTGAGAGAGGGAGAAGCAGGCTTCCCGCCAAGCAGGGAGCCCGATGTAGGGCTAGATCCCAGAACCCTGGGATCATGACCTGAGCCAAAGGCAGATGCTTAACACCTGAGCCAACCAGGCGCCCCTATATTTTATATCTCTTAACCCATTTTTTTTTAACTTTTCTTTCTTTTATGCCTTCTTCCTTTTATTTTTAAAATATTTCTTCAGGGAAATTCCCTCAATCTAGTTTTTCATTTGAAATTCAGGTAATTAATTACTTTCAGTGTTCACTTAATTCAGGTAATTGCAGTGATAACTTAAAATCAGATAAACTTGAGAATAAATTTGTAAACTATTTTACAAAATTTATTCTGCAAACAATAGAGTATTCACAAATAGGTAATGGTCAAACAATACCTTTTTTAACAATTATTTTAATAATAATAAACAATACATCTATAAAATGAGATGATACCCAAACTTATGTAAAATATTTGGGTATTAAATGAAGTACATAGAATAATTCTGGGCACATATTAGGAACTCAATGTGAATCATTATTGTAATTACTATGTTATTATATAGTTATTAAATATTGTAGTAGCATGTTTATAAAATTGGGGTATGTTTAGGCTAAAATGTTAAGTTTTGATATCACTGTAATATATATTTTATAGTCTTTATATCAAAACTGAACAGATTTACCCCTTAATTTTAAGCCGTTGTCCATACTATTTTCTGTGTCTGGAAGACTATTTCCTCTATTTACCAGGTTATTTGCTTCTCATCTTTTGCCTACTTTTCATTCAAGAACTGTCCTCTAGTCTCAAAAAAAATGTAAATTAAACTGCCTATGTAAGTTTTCTTTTTACTTTTTAATAACTTTAGCATAACATTAACGATTGGATACTAGTCCATTGATTTTTCTATGTACCAATAGAATATACTCTTAGCTGGGAGCAGATTCAATACAGATTTTAAATAATAAATATAAAGGAAGAAAGGAGTAGAGGAAGAGGAGGAAGGAAGGAAGGAAGGATCAGATTATAGGAGATTTTCATTTTCATCTTCATGGATTTTTTTTTTTTAACCTATGTGCTCTGGGATTGTATTTCTTGTGCTGACTATTATTTCTGTTTGCTTACCATCCATTTGATACTGTGAGAATAAATAAAGTCCTTTTGGACTTCTCCTTGGAGTAGTTGATAAATATGACTAAGAAATATATTGAATGTCATAATTTCCTAGGCAGTACATTGAACTTTTATCCTTCCTGTTCTGTAGGAGTTGGGGATCATACTGTTTAATCATTTTGGAATCATCACTGTTCTATTATTTTGTCTGATATAGTCTGATTGTATTAGGTGATACAGGTATACAGATTAATTCCTAGTACTATTTTACGATAACATTTTGTTTTTAATAATATTAGAATTTCTTGGCTTATTAATTTTTTATTTATCCTATTTAATAATGTCATTAATAAAGACATGATTTTTACAGAGATGTTGAAATCTGATAATACTTAAAACTATGATTAAAACAAATTAAGTTAAAATTATGAAAATATTTAAAATATTTTATATGCTTGCAATATATAACAGGAAACTCTATAGAAAATATTGTGCATTTAAAGCATTGATTTGTAGGTGGAATATATTTATATTCTATCCATATGTGTGAAAAAGATAATGCTCACTTAAGCTTCAAAAAGTAATAGACCAGGGGCGCCTGGGTGGCTCAGTCATTAAGCGTCTGCCTTCAGCTCAGGTCTGGATCCCAGGACCCTGGGATCGAGCCCCGCATCAGGCTCCCTGCTCAGCGGGAAGCCTGCTTCTCTCTCTCCCAGTTACCCTGCTTATGTTCTCTCTCTGGCTGTCTCTCTCTGTCAAATAAATAAATAAAATCTTAAAAAAAAAAAGTAATAGACCAGAGGCTTTCTATAGGAAATGAATTAATGGATCCATTGTGCATGAAATCCCATTTTGTTAAATGAAACAAGCCCATCGGTCTTTATTGATCTTGTTCCTTTTAGATTGGTTATGCCTCCTGGTTTCCTTTTATTTAATCAAAGCTACTATGTGAATGTAAAAAACATAGTCTTGAAAACTTGCAATGGTCAATTGTCTTAAAGTTAATTTCAAATTTTAACTGCCCCCAGATGTCAACACATCTTTACTTGATACATATATAATATTGAAAACAATATAATAATTAGGAAGAAATGAAGAAATGATGTAGTATCTGATTACATAAAAGCAGTGAATTGGATTGAATTTTACAGGGTTGTATTTTTATAACCAGGATTGTACACGGAGAAATATTCAAGGTTTGGTTACATGAAAATTTGTCACACATGCGCTCACACATAAACATACCAATGCACACATTCCTTATACATTTTAGGCCTTAACAGACTAAAATAAGGAGAGAGGAAATTATACTAATTTTTAACTTTATACCCAAAACGTGATAAAAGGCACTGTTGAATGCAAAAATCTGGCTTGCTCATAGTTCAGCACCTTTTTCAAAATATTGTAAACTTCTAAGAACAATCTTTAGTGGGTACTTTTCTGGACTCAATAAGTTGAATAAAGTTAACATGAAAATATAGTATCTCCTTAACTCTTTCTAAGTCTAAATTTATAAAAAATATATACACACCTATATGCATATATACACACATATTTACAGTCTAAAGAATTTCTCCATCATATCAGAAAAACAAAAAAGTCACCATACAGATTATTTTAAATTACGTTCTTGGAAGACAGTATGTAATCCTTTTCCAATCTTCAAAAGAAACAACACAATAGGAAAAATTACAATCATAATTTGGACCCTCAGTGTAAAAAATGATCAGGAAAATACAGCTTTCTTTTTCTTTTTTTTTTTTTTTTAGATTTTATTTATTTGACAGAGAGACACAGCAAGAGAGGGAACACAAGCAGGGGGAGTGGGAGAGGGAGAAGCAGCCTTCCCACTGAGCAGGGAGCCCGATGCTGGGGCTTGATCCCAGGACCCTGGGATCCAGACCTGAGTTGAAGGCAGACGCTTAATGACTGAGCCACCCATGTGCCCCCAGCTTTCTTTTATTGGGTTGTTTATTTTTCTTCTTAAGAACTAACTTAAATTTTAGTAGTCCTCTTTTTATGTTGCTGTTGTACTAATTCAGTTGTCAGAGTTTTGTCATAACATGGTATTATTAATTTAACCTTTAACAAATATATTGTAAAAACCATGGGGAGGTCAACAATTTCCATGCAAAATTCTTGGGAAATTAAGAGTGACAAATCTGACGTGGTCTTAACTATGGAGACATTGTCTTTATATTAACCATTAACTAAGTTCGATATACTTCTGTAGTTTGAGTAAAGTTTTTGAAGAAAATTTTAGTATATTTTAGAAATTCAGAATTTTTACTTTTATTAAATCACACATCTAAGTTTCCTGTTTCCTTACTCATTTTTTTTAGCTAACTTTTAATTTGACTCTGAATTGTTGAATGTTTTGCAAACACTATATTGAATCTTTGAAATGACCAACTGAAAGAGACACATGAAAACCTATTTCAAAAATTATTTTTACTATAAATATGAAGACCAGACTGATGGTTATCAGAGAGTAGGGGGGTGGGAGGATGGACAAAATGGGTGAAGGGGAGTGGGAGATATAGGCTTCCAGTTATGTAATGACTAAGTCATAAGAATAAAAGGCACAGCATAGGAAATCTAGTCAATGATAGTGTAGTAGTTTTGTATGGTGACAGATGATAGCTACACTTGTGAGCATAGCATAATGCACAGAGACATTGAATCTTTATATTGTACACCTGAAACCAATGTAACAATGCATGTCAACCATATTCAAATAAATTATTTAAAAATGTTTTTTATACATAAATCATTATTTCCCTAAAGTGCAGTTAAAATAACTTTAATTCCCATGACCAATTTGAGTTATGAATGTGTTTTTGAGTCTAAGCACTGTATATAGTTTCATTTAAATATAACATTTATATAAGCATTTGCTTTAATTAGTCTGAAATTCAGTGTTAATTTTGACAAATGGATATTTTCAAAATACTCTATCACTATTGATACTCTAAACAGAAACATGAGAAAATATAATATGGATTCTATTATACTATTAACTCTGAAATACTTGCTATATAACCATCAAGCCTATTGTATGAAACCTGAAATGCATATTCTTTTTTAAAAATCACATGTATGCCATCATTTATCCATCAAATGAGAATGGAAAAACTAGGTAACATTAGGTAATCAGAAAAATTGATTCTGAAAGTTAACTCTTTTTCTCAGTTGACTTATTTGTAAAAAAATATTTAACAGATCTATTTTTCCATTATCACTTCTGGCATTATTTTGTCAAGAGTGCAGGGATCCTTGAACAAAAAATTAATATTAATTTTTACTTCATAATTCATTTTTCTACAGAAATACCTAATATATGTGACTTAAAGGCTAAGAAGTATACATTTATAGATCTTAGAGAAAAAAAACAAATTTTTAAGTCAAAGTTCCTGAATTTTTAATGTATTAAACATTTCATCAAATATTCATAATTAAATCTGATGTTGGCTCATATTATGACCTTCATGATTGGAAACATCCTTTTATAGCACTTTCTTTTACATGTACATGTTAGTTGGGACTTGTCTTACTGTAAGTGGAACAATCCCTTCTCCAGATAAGCTTATGCATAAAAAGTAATTTACTGCCTTCAGGCATAGGTTTATTCAGGACTCATATGGGTCACGAGAATCCTTTCTCAAACTTTTTATTTCTTACCCAGAAGTCCTAGGTTTAAATCATCACAGTATCCAGTTTACTATGTAATGTAGGATCTGATGGCTCACACACAATTCCTTCTTGATTGCTCCAAATTAGGTCACATACCAATCTCAGAATTTATTTCTGAGGCTGCAGGAATGGAATGATTTGATGGGTTTAACATAGGTCAAAGATAACACTCTTGGCTCTTAGAGGTATAGTCAGGCTTATCCATAAGACATGGACTAAAAGGATAGCTTCCACTGGAGTGATATCAGAATTAGATGTCTAGGAGGATAAGAGATTCCAGGAGACAAAGACAATAGATAGCCAAATAGTCTGGATTTTCATTTTTATATCATTATCAGGAACTTAGGTTAAATATCAATGTCTAGCCATAAATCAGTGTATATAATTCAAGTTTTAATTATATCAAATTAACTTTCCATTGATCTCCAGTGAAGACTAAATAGGCATGCCATGCGCAAGGACCAAACATGCTCTCTTTCATTATGAAAATATTAAAGTACTTACAAAAGTAGAGATAGAGGAATGAGTCTTCTGTACTCATCTCTCAATTTCAACTTTTTAAAAACTCATAGCATGGCTATGAGCTCATGGCTCATCTCCACCCCATAGTTCCTCATCCCTACTCCAAACTCAGGACAGTTTTCATGAAAAGCCATAGAATAATTTCATCCACAAACATTATATAATTTATGTAATTTGGCCTATAATAATAGTGAAATCTTACTTTTAGGGAATTTTTAAATGTTTAAGTATGGTTATTCAATACTCATAATTAGTATTAAAGCTGGAAACATACATTTTATAATATTTCTTCAGATTTCACTATAGTCTTTTTAAAATGAAGCTGACTCTGATTTCTGATCATGAAACATTTAAACTGGAAAGATACAACAAACAACATTAATATTTACTTGTCCTTTATGGTTTTTTTAAATAGATTTGGAGTCCTAATGTCTGGAATAAATAAGTATTGCCAAATTCTTGGATGCTATTTAAATTTCTTCAAGCTAACAATTGAAGTTTAAATATATGTGCATAGTGATCACTTGAGATGTATTTTTAAACATTTATTTTGAAAGATTAAAATATAAAATACTTCATCTTTATTATAAGTAAAGTGGTTATTGTGATTCACGATTGTAATCCATTAGCTGTGTAGTCCTAGGAAAGTCATATAAAGTCTCTGAGCGGGCGCCTGGGTGGCTCAGTTGGTTAAGCGACTGCCTTCGGCTCAGGTCATGATCCTGGAGTCCCGGGATCGAGTCCCGCATCAGGCTCCCTGCTCGGCGGGGAGTCTGCTTCTCCCTCTGACCCTCCTCCCTCTCATGCTCTCTGTCTCTCATTCTCTCTGTCTCAAATAAATAAATAAAATCTTTAAAAAAAAAAAAAGTCTCTGAGCCTTGGGCTAGTCTTTTATTAGAGGAATATTATGAGGATTGTCTGTAGAACTAAGAATATATAAAGAAACTAGAAAAGTATCCAGTTGGAAGCAGTTTATGAAACAAAATGTATTTCCAAATACAGTTGTTAAATATCTGGGTTCATTAAAATATTAAGTAAACAATAGTTCATTTATTATGTAAATATTATACAAGATGTTATCAAAATAATTAATTGGGAATAATGCATTAAACATTTATAGAACTGGGGGGAGAAGGAGGATGGAGAAGACTGTCGTGTTGAAATGGTCAAAGTTCTAACCATCCTTCTCATTTTCCACAAGGCTATTTAATTTGGAAATTCTAATGTAAAAATGGTAGACATGAAACTTTCTGCTTTCAGCTCAGCTTCTCTCAATGTGAAACTCAACCATATGTAATATTTCATGAAATGAATTATTTTAAATATTCTTCAATAATAACAAAAAGGGGAAGAGCCATGAAAGTAAGACTATCCATTTCTAAAGCATATTTGCATATATGATCCATGATACTTGGTCAATAGGAATGCATTCATAAATATTCAGAACTGGGAATGACTTTAGAATTTTTATTGCTACCTAATTTTATCAGTATAAAATGCAAAGCTCAGAGAGATGAATTTGCCTTCAATCATGTCTCTAGTATAAGGTAAAAACTGTAATCAATCAACTAATTAATTAAAATTAAACCATTCTTCTAACATGTGTGCTGCAACCAGTTTACAATGAGAATAACATTAGCCAGTACTAGAGAGCTTTTGTTATGCTCAAATGAGTTAATTAGGACACACTTAAAAGAATGCCTGGCTCATAGGAAAATCTTAATATACATTTGAATTGACAATAGAGATGATGAGGATGATGATCAAAATGCTGCAACATGAGAAACAATCCTTCAAAACAGAAATCCTCCTGTTATTACCAGTATACGTAATGCCAGTGTGTGCGGTAGTTTGCTTCATGACCACAAATTCCTTCCAGTCCAGTATACATGGTACTTTGTGATGTGGTTTGCTGATCTTCCCAACCAACAAGCAAGCCTTGTGATTTTCTTTGATCAACTAAATGTTTGGAACTAATTCCCTGTGAGTTCTGGAGTCTAGGCCTCAAGAGACCCCCTTGGAGCCCCCACATATGGTATCTTTAACATTGCCCTGAGATGGCTGCATATGGAAGACCACTAACTTAATGGAGAATGAGAGGACATGTGGCACCCCAAATAGCAGCCAGTTCCGCCTGTCAGTATGATTGAGTCCATCTTACATGTTCTATCATTCCATTCAGATGACTGCAGTCACTCAGCCAACCAGCAGAATTAATGAGAAACATTTTCACTGTTGTATAAACCACTAAATTTTATGGTAGTGTGATATATATAACAATAGATAATACAACACAACTTGATTTTCATTCATTTTCTTTTGCTTATTTTAATATGATCCTTAAAGTCTATGCATTTTAAAGCAGAAAATTGTTTATCCCCTCTAAATATCAGTGACATAGTGAGCTGAATAAAATTCTATATTTTTAGCAAAATGTTTACTTATTCAGTCTGGCATGACTTATAAGTCTGACTTATAAGTCAATAATAAATACATGTAATGTAACACTTTCTAAAAATCACTTTTTCAACTAAAAAATTTATTGAGTTAAACTTAAAAGTTTTTCTACCATATCACATAACTCATACCCAATTTCCCATATTATGAGTATCTTCTGTTAGTAATTTCCATCTTTCAATTAATGAATCAATATTGATATATTAAGGAAAGCCCATACTTCGTTCAGATTTCTTTCATTCTCTAATTTCCTTCTGTTCCAAGATTCCATTTTGGATATTACATTACATTTGGTCCTTATATCTCTTTAGACTTTTTGCTTTTTGACCATCCCTCAAACTTTAATTGTTTCTGAAGTTTGGAGAAGTACTGGTCAGGTATTTTATAGACTGCCCCTCAATTGGAATTGCTCTGATGTTTTCCTTCTGATTAGTCTGGGGTTATGTGTTTTTAGAAGGAAAGCTACAGAATTAACCATTTCATCACATATCAAGAGTAAATACTCTCAAGATGACCTATCACTGTTGGTGTTGAACTTGATCACCTGACTAAGATAGTGTTTTTCTGATTTCTCCACTGCAAGGTTACTTCCTTGCCACGCAACACCGTCATGCCCTTTTATATTGTACTCTGAAAAATCAGTCACTATGCACAGTCCAGATTTAAGGAGTGGAGAATTATGCTCCTCTATCTTGAGGGTAGAGTATTCAGACAAAATATTTGGAATTCTTCTGTACTTGAAGTTTGTTTCCTCTGCCTCATTCATTCACTCATTCATTCATTCATTCATTCATTATCATTCATCGGTATGGACTCATGTATATTTATTTTATACTTTGGACTATAATCCAATGCTACTTTATTCATTTTGTTGCTAAAATTGTTCCAGCTTTGGCATTGGGAGCTCTTTCAGTTGGCTTCCGCTTCCCTTTCATGTACCTACAATAATGTAAGGTTTATGTTTTCATTTGTTTTTTTTGAGTACTATCTTATAATCTGGCACTATAAGATATTTTAAACTCATCTTGTGTATTTCCTGTTCTAATCCTAAAATCAGCTATTTTGCAAGGAGTCCTGCTTTCTTTTATTGGAGGATGTTATTAGAAACCAAGTTCCGGGCTCTTGGTGTATTTGTTGCTATTACAGGGTTGTTGCTTCTAGGCCCTCTCAGGTGACAGAACAAGGAAATATATGTGCATGTACTAACCTGTGTACCCCTACATAAATATTTTATATGTGACTATCTTTTTCTATATCAAGCTAAACTGAATTCATATTGATATCTCCAACTGTAACTCATTTCTGCATGGATCATCCTAGCCTTTTCTTATTTTTTACAAATAACTACCACCCCAATAGTGAGAAAAGTGACTCTCATCATCCATGATTCATTTACATTCAGTTACAGAATACATGTATAATCATATCAGAATTGTTAACCTGTACCCTTATGGGAAATAGGTTTATCAACTAGAGTATAGTGGTTATGAACAACTGTCTTAATTAACTTATTTATTGCCTTTGGTCTTAACAGATTTAACTCATTCCAAAGTGACTTAGACTTAAGTCTGAAGCTTTTCTGCCACCCCTCTTAGTTGGCAAGGAAGAAATTTTCTCTGCTCTATAAGGTGCTCTAGCTGGACTAATCAAATTTACATGAAATAGCTTAATAGAAAATAAAATTTAATATCATACATATGGGGAATCCACACAGATGTGAAATTCCAGAGACATTCAGGCAACATGAGGCTTATATGACATCTTGAGCTACTGAGAGGGGCAGGGTCTGAGGATACAAAGGAGAGGAAGATGATTAGCAAGAAGATGAGAGAGAGGTTTAGAAAGTAAATGTTGCCCTGTTGTGCGGATGAGTTTCTAAGTAAAGTGGAATCTCAGTTAATAGCTCTCTTCCTGCTACAGAAACTCATTTCCAGTGTAAATTTAAGCAGTTAAAGGGCAGGTAAAGAGCCTTTCCTGAATTTTCTGGGTTTTTATTGCTTTTAACTCAAAGTAATCTTCATGCCAAAGTAGCCCTTTTTGGGTTGGCCTGCCCTTGGGCCCCACAGTTTGTATCATACATTTGTAAAAGATCATTTTATCACATACTGCATTTCCTGCTGAGATCCCCCAAACTCCTCACTGATTTTTTTTGTTTTTTAATTTGGTGTACACAAAGGTTCACCCTTTGTGCTTTGGAGTTCTTTGAGATTTGATAAATTGATAATGATATATATCAACCATTTTAGCATCCCATACAGAATAGATTTACTACCATAGAAGAAAATCCCTTTGCACCTGAATGACCCTCCCTTCTCCTTTGAACTACTAGTGACTTCTTATCTGACTACCATTTCTGTGGTTTTGATTTATTTAGAATCCCATACAATTGAAATCATATAATATATAGTGTTTTCACACTGGCTTCTTTCGTATAGCAATATGCACTTAAGACTCACTCATGTCTCTTTGTGAATTGATAGCTCATTTTTTAATTATTTAATACTATTCCATCATTTAGATGTACATCCTATATGATAGAATATTATTTATTCTTTCAACTATTGAAAGTTGCTGGATAGGAAGAATTTCTTGTCCCCTTTAAAGTCCTTTTAGCCAGACTAAGAATCAAATTGACATGGGACGGATTGACAGGACAAAAAATTTAATTTTGCATATATGGGGAATTCACACAGACATGGAATTTTTCTTAATAATTTTTTTTTAAGATTTTATTTATTTGTCAGAGAGAGTACATCAGGGGGAGTGGCAGGCAGAGGGAGAAGCAGGCTTCCCACTGAGCAAGGAGCCCGATGAAGGACTCAATCCCAGGACCCTGAGACCATGACCTGAGCCAAAAACAGATGCTTAACTGACTGACCCACCCAGGCATCACAGACATGGAAATTTTAAAGACAGGCAAAATAGGATATATATGTCATCCTGAACCTTATAAGGAGAAGAAGGGGTTTGAAACTTCAAAGGAATGGAGTGCAATGCACACAAAGATGGAAAAGGGTAAATGTTTGGTAAACAAGTGTTCCCTGGGCTGCTCAAACAATTGGACATAGAGGACTTTTATCAAACAGATCTCGCTAGGTTCCTCCCAGTCTATCATACCTAGTTTATATCTTAGCTATTCTACTAGGTTTTATGATATTAGTATCTGACTCTTGTAATATACAATTCTCTCATGAAAAATAATGTTGGACATCTTTTCATATGCATGCTTTCTTTCTGTGTATCCTCCTTGTTGAAGCATCTGTTGAGGTTTTTACTCTTTTTTTTTTTTTTTGGTGTAAAATGGTGGTTGAGTTTTTTGTCTTGTTTTTGAGTTTTAAGAGTTTCTTATTTGAGACAGGAAATAATGAGCTGTCTGGAGTGGGAGAACGGATTTCATGAGGTGGGAAAAGTGTGTGGTGAAATCCATTCTCCTGGAGAGTAAGGCTTTGCTTTCAAGAATGTTTTGCTTATTTCACAATAATACTTTTCTCCTGTTCCAGCCAGAGCTATGAGGGCTGAGAGAGGAGGAATCTTTCTTTGCTTTTTAGCATCATGTGCTTGTAGGATTAGTGGAAATAAAACCCATGAAAGTAAAACCAGTGACATCTGTGGGAGGTAAAGCCCACAAAGTATGGGAGATTGTATCCCCCAAGGGTTCTCACTCTCACACTAGTCCATACTAAATCTCCATCAATTTGTGAAAATTATCACGTAGGTATTCTTGTTAGTTTGTGGCTCCAGTAACTTCTTCTTTAAATAAGCAGATCTCTCCTGTGACTCTCTAGATTTTCCACTTCCTTTAGAATTTGAGGGGGTTTTCAGTGCTTTCAAGTCAGTTCTCTGAGTAGTCCGAGAAAATTTGGTGAATATCAGTTTGTCTAATTTATCTTGTTGTAAAGATGGGCTTGATAACTTTAGATCCTCTTACATATTAGAGCTGAAATCAGAAGTCTAGTGTTGAAATTTTGAAGAAAAATACTGATACCATTTACCTAGTTGATGAAGAGAAGAAACATTAAAAAGTATTGTTAGAGTACAAAACATTTTATTTCTATCTTTTAAAATATATAATCCCATTAAAATTGTTCAAAATGCCTTTTGCATTCATAAGTTAGGTTATATAGTTTTTATTAGATTATTTGCATTTAGACAATGAAAATGATTATTCATACAGTAATCATTAATAAGCTGAATTTAAAGAAACTGATTCTTTTAAGACCAACTACTAATTACATCTACTTGACTAACCAAACTGCATAAATAAATTCATTTCAATCGTTTTTTTCATTTAAGGAATCCATTTGTGACAGCAATGCAGGGCTAAGATATGTCCTTGTAGTTTGTGATTTTTTATGCCTTATCTCCATGTTGTCAAAGCCATTTCAGTATTATAATTTTTTTTTGTCTTACATGTATGTCTTGTAGAAGAATTACTGTGGAGAACATGTAGCAAAGCATTGCTGATATTTCCAGATTTATTTTTTATTATATAAATTGTTGGTATTCAGATGTTCTAACCTTGTGCTATAACCTTTACACAAATAATTGCATGGGTTGGAAATTTTACTAATTAGGAAAAATCCAATGATCATTGGATATCTTATAAGAAGCAGAAAGACTATACAGGTGAATAAATTTTGGCTTAAAAATTGAAGCTTATAAATTACAGCTACAAAAAAGATAGTAGATGCTATTTTTGAAATCCTTACTATAACAAGTTCATAAAATTTTTTTATTAATTCTCTGCAGGTAGAAATAGGTTTTCTTCAGGCATTTATCAGTTTTTTCAGTATCTTTGATAAAGTGTAAGAAGAATAAATCAGGGTAATAACTTACATGAACCAATTCAGATTACTGTGTGAGCTAAATGAATAGAGACCAAATCTTTAATCTTTGAATATTCATATCTACTGAATCATTATTATATGGCATGTCTTTAATAAATGTTGATTGGATAAGAGAATGAACTGATAGAGCTATTAGAAAACATATTGCCTTTCCTCTATCACAAAATGAGAAAATTATTATAGCAAACTTAGAGTTCCTAAATAATATCATTATGAAAGTTAAAATACCCAAACTGTGCTATAATTATGAGAGCATATTAAGAGTCATGTTTCTCTAGAAACCAGTAAGTTAGTTCAAAAAATTACCTTTAATACAAATAAAATGAAAATTATTAGATTCCAAAAAAATGGAAAATTAAAATTTTAATGAGAAAAATGATCATCAAACACAAGAAGATTTTCTTATGAAAAACAATAGGTGAACAATAGAAGAAAATGACCCGTATGGAAAATTGATATTTTAAAATTTCTTAGCAACTAAGACGGGATGCCTGAGTGGCTCAGTCAGTTAAGCGTCTGCCTTCGGCTCAGGTCATGATCCTGGAGTCCTGGGGTCGAGTCCCGCATTGGGCTCCTTACTCAGCAGGGAGCCTGCTTCTCCCTCTGCCTGTTACTCCCTCTGCTTGTTCTCTCTCTCTGTGTGACAAATAAATAAATAAAATCTTAAAAAAAATAAAATCTCAGCAACTAAGAGAGCAAATAGATTTAAAAAATGAGCTAAGAAAATATTTTAGGGCATTTTCTCTAAGGTGTAAACATATTTAATATCTTTCTTTTCCTGGAAATAAAAGGAAATGTCTTCCTATGGCCACATAATCATAGATTTCTCCTATGGTAAAATATTCCCGTTGTCCATTTACTGTTATTGATTATCATAGTATGTGGTCAAGTGGGAAGAAGGTATAACCCTTATCTGAAATAACAATTATTATATCTGATAGGATACTAAAATGAAAAACTCAAGAGTTTGAAGTGAAGGTATTGGTTTAAATAGGGAAGGCTCAATGAGAGAAAAGAAGTCAATCCTATTATCTTATTTTACAATGTTCTCAGTCTAACTCCTATTCTAACTATTATTTGGTATAATACTGTTGTAACTGATGGTATAAATTAGATTTTGATAAAACCATTAATACTGATATTAATGATCAAATATATTGGAGAATTGAATTAAAACCTTCACATAAAGCTTTTTCAATAGAAGCTTATTGGACAGTAGAAGACCTAGAATTAGTTAATAATAGATTAATTGAATATAATAATTAATTGATACCTTTCATAAAATTCAAAATTATAATAAAAATTGTCAAGCTTTTATATGATTATGAAAAAAATTGTAATGGTAAATTGAAATCTTTCTTTAATATATGTACCTCGTTTGATGATGCAAAATGTTATTTTCTTTAGTATCTTTTTGCTTTTCATATTGTATAAATTGTACAAAAGATGATAGAAAAGAAGTAGTTCTGAGTGTATTTACCAAGAGTCAGAGCTTGAATTGTAGAGAGACAGAGTATTTACCAAGAGTCAGAGGTTGAATTGTAGAGAGACCGTTAATTATCTTAATAGGAGAAGTTCTGTCTTTATCTTTGGACATGTCTAGATGTCTGGTTATTCTTATTCAAGGTAAGGACAAAGGAAATTATGATGTGCTGCATAAGAAGCTAAATCCGCCTGCTGACCTCAAAGGTCAATTTCTTCACTGATGTTTTGTAACTGGCCTATGTTCCAATTGTACCCATGGAATTTTAACTTATAGGGGCAACCAAGTGGTAACATGGGTCAATGCCATTGAAAGAAGAATGCATTATTTATACTTCTCCAAAGAAGGGAGGACACCATGCCATGCAGGACTGATTGCATGGGGAAGCACCTGGTGTGATCGCAAAGCAGAAGGAACAAAAGGGAAAACATGATGCAGAACTTTATTATTGTGTTTTCCATAGGAAAGGAAAGGCAAGGCAAGGCAGGGCAGGAAAACAGTTTAGGATTGGCTAATCTGAATAATATCTGTGGGCTCTGGGCTAAGTAGTGGTCTCTAGTGTTCCAGTTCCTGGCCCTGGGTTGGCTTAGGGCAGGGGAAGTATTGGTGTGGTGTGTGAAAGTTGGGTAAAGGAAGCAGTTGAGGATAAGGATATAAACTTGGGATTGGTTGGTTTGCCTATGAATATAATTCTTAATGGGGGAAAAACTGAGAGCTTTCCCCCTAAGGTCAGAAACACAGCAGGGATGTCCACTATCACCACAGCTATTCAACATAGTACTAGAAGTCCTAGCCACACAATCAGACAACAAAAAGAAATAAAAGGCATCCAAATTGGCAAAGAAGAAGTCAAACTCTCACTCTTTGCAGATGATATGATACTTCATGTGGAACACCCAAAAGACCCCACCCCAAAACTGCTAGAACTCATACAGGAATTCAGTAAAGTGGCAAGATATAAAATCAATGCACAGAAATCCGTAGCATTTCTATACACCAACACAAGACAGAAGAAAGAGAAATTAAGGAGTTGATCCCATTTACAATTGCACCCAAAACCATAAGATACCTAGGAATAAATGTAACCAAAGAGGCAAAGAATCTGTACTCAGAAAACTATAAAATACTCATGAAAGAAATTGAGGAAGACACAAAGAAATGGAAAAATGTTCCATGCTCATGGATTGGAAGAACAAATATTGTGAAGATGTCAATGCTACCTAGAGCTATCTACACATTTAGTGCAATCCCTATCAAAGTACCATCAACTTTTTTCAAAGAAATGGAACAAATAATCCTAAAATTTGTATGGAACCAGAAAAGACCCTGAATAGCCAGAGGAATGTTGAAAAAGAAAAGCAAAGCTGGTGGCATCACAATTCCGGACTTCAAGCTCTATTACAAAGCTGTCATTATCAAGACAGTATGGTACTGGCCCGAAAACAGGCACATAGGTCAGTGGAACAGAATAGAGAGCCCAGAAATGGACCCTCAACTCTATGGTCAACTAATCTTCGACAAAGTAGGAAAGAACCAATGGAAAAAAGACAGTCTCTTCAACAAATGGTGTTGGGAAAACTGGACAGCCACATGCAGAAGAATGAAACTGGACCATTTCCTTACACCACACACAAAAATAGACTCAAAATGGTTGAAAGACCTAAATGTGAGACAAGAGTCCATCAAAATCCTACAGGAGAACACAGGCAGCAACCTCTTCGACCTCAGCCACAGCAACTTCTTCCTAGACACATCGCCAAAGGCAAGGGAAGCAAGGGCAAAAATGAACTATTGGGACTTCATCAAGATAAGAAGCTTTTGCACAGCAAAAGAAACAGTCAACAAAACCAAAAGACAACTGACAGAATGGGAGAAGATATTTGCAAATGACATATCAGATAAAGGGCTAGTAACCAAAATCTATAAAGAACTTATCAAACTCAACACCCAAAGAACAAATGATCGAATCAAGAAATGGGCAGAACACACGAACAGATATTTTTCCAAAGAAGACATCCAAATGGCCAACAGACACATGAAAAAGTGCTTAACATTGCTCGGCATCAGGGAAATCCAAATCAAAACCTCAATGAGATACCACCTCACACCAGGCAGAATGGCTAAAATTAACAGTCAGGAAACAATAGATGTTGACAAGGATGTGGAGAAAGGGGAACCCTCCAACACTGTTGGTGGGAATGCAAGCTGGTGCAGCCACTCTGGAAAACAGTATGGAGGTTCGTCAAGAAGTTGACAATAGAGCTGTCCCAAAGATACAAATGCAATGATCCGAAGGGGTACGTGCATCCCAATGTTTATAGCAGCAATGGCCACAATAGCCAAACTCTGGAAAGAACCAAGATGTCCATGGACAGATGAATGGATAAAGAAGATGTGGTATATAGATACAATGGGATATTATGCAGCCATTAAAATAAAAAAAAAAAAAAAAAAAAACACCGAAATCTTGCCATTTGCAATGATGTGGATGGATCTAGGGGGTATTAAGCTAAGCGAAATAAGTGAATCAGAGAAAGACATGTATCATATAATGTCACTGATATGAGGAATTCTTAATCTTAGGAAACAAACTGAGGTTTGCTGGAATGTTGGGGGGTGGGAGGGATGGGGTGGCTGGGTAATAGACACTGGGGAGAGTATGTGCTATGGTGAGCACTGTGAATTGTGTAAGACTGTTGAATCACAGACCTGTACCTCTGAAACAAATAATACATTATATGTTAAAAAAAAAAAAAAGATAGTAGGAAGGGAAAAATGAAAGGGGGGAAATCGGAGGGAGACGAACCATGAGAGACTAATGGACTCTGAGAAAGAAACTGAGGGTTGTAGAGGGGAGGGGGTGGGGGGATGGGTTAGCCTGTTGATGGGTATTAAAGAGGGCATGTATTGAATGGAGCACTGGGTTTTATACGCAAACAATGAATCATGGAACACTACATCAAAAACTAATGATGTAATGTATAGTGATTAACATAATAAAATAAAATTAAAAAAAGAATATTAATAGAAAAAAAAGAATGCCTTATGCAAGTATGTTTCATGGAGTTGGTAGGTCATATTAAATATATGAAATAAAGTCATTGCAGCTCCACAGCATATTAAATAATGTATATGATAATATAAGTGAACTTAAAAATAGAGGATTAGAAAAGATCCAAACTGAGGCTCAAAGAAAAAAAGAAAATTAAAAATCCTCAGTCTCATGGAAAAAAAAGTCACGCAACAAATGGAATAATTGTATAATTAGAGACCTAGAAGGAGAGAAGAAAGGAGTAGGGGCGTGGGGTGCAGAAAACAGAAACAAACAACTTAAATACTGTTTAAAGTTTTTGCAAGTTTAATGAATAACAATAAGGTGAAAACCAAGAAGCTCATTGAAACTGAAATAAGACAAACAGCAAGGCACAATATATTTGAATTATGGAAAACCAGTAATAGAGAAAGTCTTAAAAGAATTTAGAGATAGATTTATATAATCCTGAAAATGAAAGATAAATCTCACAGACTGCTCAGAAACAATCAAGATAGAAGAAAACAGAATTGTATCTTTAAAGAGTAGGAACAAAGATATAAATCAAAAAATAACATTTACCCTGTAATTCTATATCCAGCCAAATAATCTTTGGAAAATGAGGTGAAATAAAAATATTTTTGGAAAAAAAGCTGATAAAATTCATCATTAGCCACTTCCACTATAAAAAATAATAAAGATAGTTCTCCAGGTGAATAAAAAGAATACAAATGGAAAATTAAGTATACACGAAGGAATAAAGAGTACTAAATAAAGTAAATATAAAAGAAAAGATTTAAAAGGAATTTTTGTAATTTTTGTTATTTTCAAAAGGTTACTGACTATTTAAAGAAATTAAAACAACATGTGATTTGTAATAGAAGTGACAACACAGGACAGGAGGTGAAAACTGAGGAATACAGTTATAGCAATATTAAAATAGACTCTGTTAAGTTAAAGATGCATCTTGCTGATCCTTTGAAGAAAATCACTATAAAAAAATGAAAGAGATGTAGTAAATAACTCTAAAATGGAACACTAAAATTACTCAATCCAAACAATGTTAGGAAAATAAAATAACAAAGAATGGATATGGAAAATTAGGAATAGCCAGATGGTAGACTTGAACCCAAACCTAGACAAAGGTAAAATTTAAATGGTCTAAACACTCCAAATAAAGAGTAGGTTGTCAAATTGGATAAAAAGCCAGATCGAGCAACATGCTGTCCAGAAGACAAACACATTAAATATAAATATGTAACTGGGTAAATAGTAAAAAGATGAAAAAAGTATAGGATGTTAAAAATGATCCTAAAAAGACTGGGGGGGGGAGGGCTATATTAATATCAGACCATGTATTCTTCAGGACAGAATATATTTGTTAAGAGAGACATTTATGATTATAAAAGGGATAATTTATCAGTAAGACAAAATATACTTAAATATGTAAATAAGAAGTATGTACTTCTTAAGAGTTTCAAAACCTATAAATTACTAATAGAACTGAAAGGAGATATATCCACAGTTATAGTTGAAAGTTGGAACTCCAATTTCAAGTAGGCAGACTTTAAATGCACATGGAATATTAATCTATATAGATCATATGTTAGGCCAGAAAAATATCTCAATAAATTTCAAAGAATTAAAATCAAATAGTTTATATTTTCTGACCACTGAGTAGTAAGTAGCCTAAAATATCCAAATAATGATCAGTTAAATAATAATTATACATAGCCCATGTTCCAAAGAACAAATCACAATAATAATTATAAAATATTTTTAATTGAAAAATAAACATCAGAACTTGTTGGGTTCACCTAAAGCAGTGCTTCATGGGTAACGGTGTATATATATGTGTGTATGTGTGTATGTGTGTGTAACATATAATTTTAAAAATAAATATACAAAGTTTAAAAATTAAATCTAGAAGAAATTTCTAATGATATCTAATCATATCAATTATCTAAGTTTTACCTTAGAAAGCCAGGATAAAAAGAAATAAATAAATGCAAAGTATGTAAAAGGAAAGAATAAAAAAAACAATATGAATAAAAAGAGAAAACTTACTAATCCAAATGATAGATTTTAAAAAATCTCATTATAATGGATAATTTTCTGACTAGACCATTTCATGTCAGCCAGGATCTTCGCAAGATTTAAACCTTAATTTTTATATATTTTCTATACCTACTCTCATACGTCTATTATTTTACAAACTATATTATATTTGGGAGAAATATTCAATTTTTATAGGCCTTGATTCTCTTAAACATGTTTGATACAGTCTAACTTAAATTAGTGGCAAAAAAGAGTAAAAAGTCACACCAGCAATATCAGAAAGAAATGAATCCTCTAATTGGTCCTGCAGATATATTATACAACTTCTTGCTACTGACTTAGAGAAATGGGCATAGAAATGTAAATTGGTGCAGCCACTATTGAAAGCAGTATGGTGATTTCTCAAAAATTAAAAATAGAATTACCATATGATCAGCAATTCCACCTCTTGGTATTTATTCTAGGGAAATGAAGTCTCTATATTGAAAAGATAGCTGCACCCCATGTTCACTACAGCATTATTTTCAACAGTAAGAACACTGAAGCAAACTAATTGTCCATTGATAGTGGAATGGATAAAGAGAATGTGAGATATATATATATCCCACATATATATATATATGGTTAATAATTACAGTGGTAATTATTGATCCGTAAAAAGAAGGAAATCCTGATACTTGCAGCAATATTGATGGACGTTGAAGGCATTATGCCAAGCAAAATAAGTCAGAGAAAGACAAATATTGTATGTTCTCACTTATATGTGAAATTTAAAAAAAAGCCAGAAACAACCACAACATCCCATAAATAGGAGCTAGTAAATAATTATGTGTCAAAAAACTACAGTCATTAGAATAGAGAAAGGTCTCCTAGATACACTATTTAGTGGAAAAAGCAAAGTGCAGAACAATGTTAAACCGTTTGTGTGTAATTTTTAAAAAAGGATATGTATCTTTTTCTTTTTTCTCCTTTGGACCCATATTTAAGAAAGTACTAACAGTTACAGGGGTGCCTGGCTGGCTCAGTAGAGCATGTGACTCTTGGTCTTGGAGTTGTGAGTTCAAGCCCCACATTGGGGGTACAGATTACTTAAAGTACTAACAGTTGCCACTTTTGGAGAGAGTGGAGATTTGGGGATCAGCAGGTAGGGAGAAAGAGTGTATATTGTTTCTATTTATATGAAATTCTAGAACAGACAAAGTTAATGTAATATGACAGAAAGTTAAGTACTTGGACAAATTGGATGACAGTTATGAAGGAAACGTCAGGGAATTTTTGGGGGGTAATGAATATGTTCTATATCTTATGATGGTGGTTACTTGATTATGCATATTTGTCAAATATATCAAATTGTAAACCCAAAATATTTGCATGTGACTGTGTGTCAGTTATACCTAAATGAAACTGATATGCTGCTTATTAAGGATGTCCCATATATTGAAGAAATTTGATACTATTTATAAATGTCATAATATCACCTTGAAGACTGATCAATTGTGGAAAATCCCATAAGACAAACTATAGATTTATCACTTAGTGGCAAGTAAATTGCATTTTTATAATTTCCTAAGGATGTAGGTTTTTGTGTGTGTGTGTGCCCACTAATAGATATTTTTATGTTCCTCTGAAAACACAAGAAACACAAGAGACTATTTCAGACTCTCAGAAAAACCTCCTACAGTAGAATAGTGCTTATTGCTGTTTTAGATAGAACAGTGATACCACAGCAGTTCTTACAATCCGTTCAAGTTGCCATTCCTTTAGAAGTTGCTGTCTATTGCTTCATACTCCAGTAACTTGGTCTTATTTATTAATCAAGTCCTCTTTGAATCTGCTGCTTTGCTTGTGCGTTTCCACCACTCTTGTCTTCTAGTACTAAGGGCTTCTTTTACATTTACTTATATCTTTTGTTGTCTATGTCTCATATTTAAAATACCCCAAATATATAACTGAGTTGTTTAAAATTATTATTTAATATGCTTATTATTGTTGATGCCTTATTTATATTTGTTTCATTCCATAGATTATGTCTCAATGTTGACAGCATTATCTTCTGTATGATTTATGTATATATTAATATATACATATGATTTTATATATGATAATACAATTTTATATATGATACTTAATCATATACATATGATTTTATATATGATACTTAATATGCCCAAAGTTTAGAAAACAGCATAGCCTATTTGAAAATTCTCAATTTTTATGTAACTATTTGCATAATAATGAATTGATTTCACTTTTGAAATTCTTTTTTTTTTTTTTTAAAGATTTTATTTATCTATTTGACAGAGACAGAGACAGCGAGAGCAGGAACACAAGCAGGGGGAGTGGGAGAGGGAGAAGCAGGCCCCCTGCCGAGCAGGGAGCCCGATGTGGGACTCGATCCCAGGACCCTGGGATCATGACCTTAGCCGAAGGCAGTCGCTTAACCAACTGAGCCACCCAGGCGCCCCTTCACTTTTGAAATTCTTATAAGGTTTAACTTTTTTGTTTTATTTTTAATAAGAATTATAAGTTATGCTGAGATATATCCACACAAATACACATAGATAAAACTCACAAGCTTCTATAATTAAAATTTTTATATAGGTATTATATATACATATATACATATATTTTTTATATATATTATATATATATTTATAATAGAAAAGTCATATAGGTTGATATATAAAAGAATATAAAGAAAATTGAGTTTCCCAAATTAAAATAGTACTTGAATGTCTTGTGGAGGACTTTTTCAGTTAGCATGTGTTATATTTTCAATTAGAATGGAGTCTCTAGCCTGAAAGGAATCAAAATCTTTTTCAAAATATCTTTTAAAAGGATTTCTATTTGTATTGGATAATGCAACATCACAGAAGCAAGTTGTGCTATTCCTCCCAACTTCTGCAATTGTATTGCAATGTAAATTATTTTTTCACTGGAATGTCTTCTATTTCTGGCTAGTTTCCATCAGCTCTTGTGAGTTCTGATGATTCATACATTCCCTCCAACCCATGGAGCAAACATAAAAAGAAATTAAATGTCAGAAGCAGGCTAAAACCCATATAAAGGCAACATCACTTTTGTTTAAGTAATAGTTCATTATCACTCTTCAAAGTACTTTAAAAATGTGACTCAGTAAAAACTCATAATTTGTATGAGGAAGGGAAGTATTGCTAAGCCCTTAACAAACTGAAAACTAAGGCTGAGAGTTTGAATCTTTAAAGAAAAGAAAAAAACGTAATAAAACTTGATTGTATTAACAGACATCTCAAAGCTTATATTCTTTCTGAGTATGATACACAGCCTCACAAAATTTTGTGTAAGTGGTAGAGCTTTACATAAGTACATAGTCTTTGATTTATTTTATGCCAATTAAACTCAACAAACATTTATTGAGTCATAATATGTGTCAGACACTGTGAAAAGTGCTAGGGATAAAAAGATAAATATGGAACACTATTTGTTCTCAAGGGCACACAGTCAAGGGATGAAGATAGTGATATACGTAAATCATTGGAATAAAATGTGATAAGTGCAATTTTGCAAGTATTTCCAAAATAGAATATTGACACAAATCACAAGTCATCAACTTGAATGCATAAGGTATATTCTCAAAGAAGAAATGTTTTATATGGATCATAAAATAGGAGTAGGTTTTTTTCCAGATGGGAGCAGAGTGAGATTGGGTGTTTGGTGAGGAAAGAAAAGTATTTCAGGAGGCAGAACAGCATGTGCAAAACTAGAAATATATTAGAGAGTTAAGGGAACTGCAGAGTTTTGATCTTAATTGAAATGTAGACTATATTTATGTAACAAAGGCAAATTAGGCAAAGGAGAATTTTTTGTGCATATCTTATGATAGTCTAATAAGCTCTGACACAGTGGAATCCACTGAGAACATTAAAAAGAAATAAACAGGAGTAATACGGTCATATTATTTTCTAGCTTTTGAAGATATGGATCAGGGACGAGTGGAGCTTACTTTGGTTCAGGTGGGAGATGATGAGAAAATCCTTAGTAGTTAGGCAGGGGTTGATGGTTAGAGATAACTAATATAGGGGCGCCTGGGTAGCTCAGTTGGTTAAGCGACTGCCTTCGGCTCAGGTCATGATCCTGGAGTCCCGGGATCGAGTCTCGCATTGGGCTCCCTGCTCGGCGGGGAGTCTGCTTCTCCCTCGGACCCTCCCCCCTCTCATGTGCTCTCTTTCTTATTCTCTCTCTCTCAAATAAATAAATAAAATCTTTAAAAAAAATAAAGAGATAACTAATATAATAAAATCAATAGGATTCAATGACCTATGAGATGAGGTAGGAGAAAAAGAGGAGGGAGGTCTTGGGGGTCTCCTGAATTTGTGAGTTAAGTAATTAAATGGTTCATTCAAAATGGGAATATAGAAGGATGAGCATGTTGCAAAGAAAGATTTTAAGTTGGATTATGAACATGTTGACATGGAATCTATGCATTAAAATCATTTTGATAATTGGCAGTTAGTGTTTGTGCATTTGTGGATGAAATGCTTGAACAGTTTACTGGATTTGAAAGCGTTAGAGTATTGGCCTTAGTTTCATTAGTTTAAAATAGTACAATTTGATAAAGCAAATTATTTTTAGTTTGAATTATTAGTGCTGTTTAATGTAGGTATTTAGATTATACTGACCCCACCAAACAAGATTTTTATTGTCTGATTTTGTTGCTTAATTTTTCTTTTTGGTATGTAGTTATAGAAAAAAAAATTGTGAAGGAAAATCATATTCATTTTCAATGATTTTGAAATTATTTGGAGCCACATTATCTCGGTTGGATTTGAAATAAAAGTAAAATTTTAGAAAGCCTGATGCACGGGAGAAAAAGGAGCATTTTGTTTCCATTAAAATCAGAAATGCTAGTTTTTAAAGTTTGATATTGGAATTGTCTTCTCACTTTTTTCCCAAAAGGCAATTACATTGCATCCTGTGAATGCAGAAAAGTGCTGATTTCATTTAATTAAAATGTGACATTGAAAGACTTTACATGTAAATGCATTGCTGAATATTACTATTTTAAAAAGCAGAACTAAAGAAAGAAGTTGCCTGTATCTAATATGGCCATGCTCCCATTGACCATAATATTAATACCTCATTGAACTGACAAAGTTAAGGAAAGGCTGAGTTCACTCCATTGCTACCATTATTCAGCCAGATATGAATTTCATTAAAATCATTATTGGTGAATTTTATTTATATAAATCATTGAAAAGTAGGCTTTTTCCCCACAATGTAATTTCCCTCATCTACCAACACATTATAGGCAAAAAGCAATAACCTCTCTCTTGACCTAACATCTGGAGGGAAAGCACAAATCTATTTTCATACAGGATTCTTTTAAGATAAAAAAAAAAAAAACTATGTAATTTGTCTAAAATCTTAAAATTTCTTATTTTCCTTATGATGGCATTGTTTTAAGTGATTGATGCTATATTAATAGAGAAACAATCATTTGGTTCAATAAAATAGTTTCTTTTATTTTATTTTTTTTAGTTTTTATTTAAATTTGAGTATACATACAGTGTAATAATAGTTTCTGGTGTACTATTTAGTGATTCAACACTTATATACAATGCCTGGTGCTCATCACAAATGTACTCCTCAATCCCCATCACCTTTTTAACTCACTCCCCCCCCACCCCCGGTAGCCATTAGTTTGTACTCTATACTTAAGAGTCTGTTTCTTGGTTTGCCTCTCCCCTACCCCATGATCATTTCTTTTGTTTCTTAAATTCCACATATGAGTAAAATCATATGGTATTTTTCTTTCTCTGACTGACTTCTTTCATTTAGCATAATACTCTTTAGCTTCATCCGTGTCCTTATAAATGGCAGGATTTCATTCTTTTTATAGCTAAATAGTATTCCATTGTGTGTCTCTGTGTGCAGTATATATGTATATATACTGCATCTTTATCCATTCATCAGTCCATAGGTAACTGGACAACAACATGCAAAAGAATGAAACTGGACCACTTTCCTATACCAAACACAAAAATAAATTCAAAATGGATTAAAGACCTAAATGTGAGACAGGGAACCATCAAAATCCTAGAGGAGAACACAGGCAGTAACTTCTTTGACATTGGCCTTATCAATTTCTTATTAGATGTGTCACCTCAGGCAAGGGAAGCAAAAGCGAAAATAAACGACTGGGATTTCATCAGAACAGAAAGCTTCTGCACAGCAAAGGAAACAAACAAAACTAAAAGGCAACCTATGGAATGGGAGAAGATATTTGCAAATGATGTATTTGATAAAGGCTTAGTTTCCAAAATACATAAAGACTTAAAAAACTCAACACTCATAAAACAAATGATCCAGGTAAAATATGGGCAGAAGATATGAATAGACCTTTTTCTGAACAAGATTTACAGGTGGCTAAGTGACACGTGAAGAGATGCTCAACATCACTCATCATCAGGGAAATACAAATCAAAACTCCAATGAGAACACCTCACACCTGTCAGAATGGCTAAAATTAACAACATGGGAAACAACAGATGTTGGCAAGGATGCAGAGAAAGGGGAACCCTCTTACACTGTTGGTGGGAATACAAACTGGTGCACTACTGTGGAAAATAGTATGGAGGCTCCTCGAAAAGTTAAAAATAGAACTACCCTATGACCCAGCAATTACACTAGTAGGTATTTACCCAAAGGATACAAGAATGCTAATTCAAACAGATACTTGCACCCTGATTTTTATAGCAGCATTATCAACAATAGCCAATTATGGGAAACTGTTTTAAAACTATGAATTATATGTTTTATTACTGGAAAGTTACATCAGAGTAAATGAAAATAGGAATGCGAAAAGTGCCTTGTGGTATCATCATAGTGCTATGATTGTGATTGAATTTCTTTAAGATTGAGACCTGCTTAATACTCTACCTAGGGGGGCGGCTGGGTGGCTCAGTCATTAAGCGTCTGCCTTCGGCTCAGGTCATGATCCCAGGGTCCTGGGATCGAGTCCCACATCGGGCTCCCTCCTCAGCGGAAAGCCTGCTTCTCCCTCTCCCACTCCCGCTGCTTGTGTTCCTGCTCTCACTATCTCTCTCTCTGTCAAATAAATAAATAAAATCTTAAAAAAAAAAAATAGGTGTGGATGTGCCTGGTACTCTCGAGTCATTGTGGGACATTTAACACTCACAGTTGAAATCTGTCTGTAGGGAGGAGATTGGCTTCCTTCTCTACAGCCTTCCTTGAGGTGGCACTCATTCTTCCAATTAAAATTAATCTAAAAGTGTTTCCTTTGGTTTGCTTTAATACTTTGACCTACCATAAAAACCATGTAACTTGTAATGCAATGACTCATTTTTCAAATATCTATTGTTTCTTATTGGTAAGTAAAACTGTTACCCAAATTATGTAAAGAGCCCTAATGTAGACTGATGAATGGATATAGAAGACACGGTATATAAACACAATGGAATATTACTTGGCCATCAAAAAGAATGAAATCTTGCCATTTGCAAGGACATGGCTAGAGCTTGGGAGTATTATGCTAAGTGAAATAAGTCAGTCAGAGAAAGACAGATACTATATGATTTCACTCATGTGGAATTTAAGAAACAAAACAGATGAACACAGGGGAAGGGAAAAAAAAAAAAGAAAGGGAAGCAAACCATAAGAGATTCTTAACTACAGAGAATAAACTGAGGGTTGATGGAAGGGAAGTGGGAGACGGATGGGCTAAATAGGTGATGAGGATTAAGTAGGGCACTTGTGTTGAGAACTGGGTGTTATATGTTAGTGATGACTCACTAAAGTCTATTTTTGAAACCAATATTACACTATATGTTAACTAACTATAATTTAAATAAAAACTCAAAAAAATAAAAAATAAAAATATTCATGTAAAAAAAGATAAGTAAAACTATTACTATTCATAAAACACCCACATTCCTCAGATGAAATTAAATGATGGGATATCTATACAACTATTGCAGATTTTTGAAAAAGGACCCAAATAAACCCATTCCTTTTTTAACCAAAAATATATATAAACACATTTAAATTATTCTTGGTTGTAAAAGCCAAAGAAACTCAATCTACACTCATGTCACTATGTGGACATTATTTTTTTTTTCTTTCCATTCCATAAAACAATGCCTACAGTTTAAGAAATCAGCAGGTATATCCATAGCCTGGAATAGAATCCATGAATTGCCTTAGATTTCTTTATCTAAAAACCACTCACACATTGTCCAAGACATCCAATCTTTTCTTTAACAAAAGCACAAGCAACCAAACAAAAGTTGATACAGAAATCCACAATGAAAAAATAAGTCCATTAGAGTTGGAAAAAAGCTCATCATGCATTTTCTAGCATCTGTGATAAATTTCAAAATAGCAGAAGTTAAAGAGAAAAAGTCAAAATTCTAAGATACAGATCATCTAAACAGAAAATCAAGAAGGAAACAATGGCTTTCAAAGACACACTGGACCAGATGGATTTAATAGAAATATTCACAACATTGCATCCTAAAACAGCAGAATACACATTCTTTTCAAGTACACACAGAATATTCTCCAGAATATATCACATAACCTACAAAACAAAGCTTCATAAATTCAGAAGATTAAAGTCATATCATGCAACTTTTCTGATCACAACACTATGAAACTAGATTTCAACCACAAGAACTAATCTGGAAAGGCAACAAATGCATGGAGGTTAAATAACATGCTACAAAACAATGAATAGGTCAACTAGGAAATAAAAGAAGAAATTAAAAAGTACATGGGGGGCGCCTGGGTGGCTCAGTTGGTTAAGCGACTGCCTTCGGCTCAGGTCATGATCCCGGAGTCCTGGGATCGAGTCCCACATCGGGCTCCCGGCTCGTCGGAGAGCCTGCTTCTCCCTCTGACCCTATCCCCTCTCATGCTGTTTCTCTCTCTCTGTCAAATAAATAAATAAATAAAATCTTAAAAAAAAAAAAGTACATGGGAACAAATGAAAATGAAATAACAGTCCAAACCCTTTGGAATCAAGCAAATTTGTTCTAAGGGTGATGTTTATAGCATTACAGGCCTACCTCAAGAAGCAAGAAAAATCTCAAATCACCTAATCTTATGCCTAAACGAGCTAGAAAAAGAACAACATACAAAACCTAAAACCAGCAGAAGGAAGGAAATAAAGACTCCCATAAGAGAAATAAGGAACTATAACTATAGGCAACAAACTGAGGGTTGCTGGAGGGGAGGTGGGTGGGCGAATGGGGTAATTGGGTGATTAGCATTAAGGAGGGCACTTGATGTAATAAGCACTGAGTGTTATATGCAACTGATGAATCACTAAATTCTACCCCTGAAACTAATACCCTCTATGTTAACTAAACTGAATTTAAATTAAAAAAATTAAATAAAAAATAGATGCATTCTAAAAAAAAAAGATTAGGGCAGAAATAAATGATATAGAAACTAAACAACAATAACAGCAACAACAAAAATAAATCAATGGAATGAGGAGATGGTTCTTTGAAAAAATCAATAAAATTGATAAACCTCTAGCCTGACTTATCAAAAAAAAAAAAAAAAACAAGAGAAATAAGAAACACCACAGAAATACAACCAAAGGGAATATTATGAAAAACTACATGCCAACAAATTGAACAACTTAGAAGAAATGGATAAATTCTGGGTGCCTGGATGGCTCAGTTGGTTAAGCGGCTCCCTTCGGCTCAGGTCATGATCCTAAGGTCCTGGGATCAAGTCCCGCATCAAGCTTCCTGCTTGGCAGGGAGCTGCTTCTCTCTCTCCCTCTGCCTGCCTCTCTGCCTACTTGTGCTCTCTATCTCTCTGTCAAATAAATAAATAAAATCTTAAAAAAAGAGGATAAATTCCTAGAAACATGTAACCTATCAAAACTGAAATGGGAAGAAATAGAGAATTTGAACAGATGAATAACCAGCAAAGAAATTGAAACAGTAATCAAAAAACTCCCAACAAACAAAAGTCATGTGAAGCCATGGTCAGCCATCTGACCATGGCTTCACAAGTGAATTTTACCAAGCATTTAAAGAATAGTTAATACCTATTCTTTTCAGACTATTCCAAAAAAAAAAAAATAGAAAAGTAAGGAATACTTCCAAATTCATTCTGTGAGGCCAGCATTACCCTGATACCAAAACCAGATAAATACACCACAAAAAAAGAGAAATATAAGCCAATATTCCTGATGTACGTAGATGCAAAAATTTTCAACAGGATATTAGCAAAGAGAATCCAACAATACATTAAAAAAAAATCATTGACCATGATCAAGTGGGATTTATTCCTGGGTTGCAAGGGTGGCTCAATATTTGAGAATCAGTCAACATGATATATTATCTCAATAAGAGAAAGGAGAATCATATGATCATTTCAGTAGACACAGAAAAAGCAATTGACAAAGTACAACATCCATTCATGATAAAAGCCCTCAACAAAGTAGGTTTAGAGGAAACATTCCTCAACATAATAAAGGCCATATATGAAAAACCACAGCTAACAACAGCCTTAATGAGGAAAAACTGGGAGATTTCCCCCTATGGTCAGGAACAAGACAAGCATGTTCACTTTCACCACTTTTATTCAGCATAGTGCTGGTAGTCTTAGCCATGGCAATCAGACAACAAAAATAAAAGACACCCAAATTGGTTAAGGAAGAAGTAAAACTTCCATTATTTGCAAGTGACATATTATATATAGAAAACCTAAAAGACTCCCCCTAAAAACTGCTAAAACTGATGAATTCAGTAAAGTTGTAGGATACAAAACCAAGGTACAGAAATATGTTGCATTTCTATACACCAATAATGAAGCAGCAGACAGAGAAATTAAGGAGACAATCCAATTTACAATTACACCAAGAATGACAAGATATCTAGAAATAAACCTAAGCAAAGAGGTGAAAGGCCTGTACTCTGAAAATGATAAAATACTGATGAAAAAATTGAAGATGACACAAAGAAATGGAAAGACATCCCATGCTCATGGATTGGAAGAACAAGTATTGTTAAAACGTCTATCCCTCCCAAAGCAGTCTACACATTCAATGCAATCCCAATCAAAATACCAACAGCATTTTTTCACAGAACTAGAACAAACAATCCTAAAATTTGTATGAAAACACAGATGACCCCAAATAGCCAAAGCAACCCTGAAAAAGAAAGCAAAGCTGAAGGCATCACAATTCTGAACTACAACTTATATTACAAAGCTGTACAGTATGGTACTGGCACAAAAATTGACACATAGGTCAATGGAACAGAATAGAAAACCGAGAAATAAACTCACAATTATATGGTTACCTAATCTTCAACAACTGGAAAGAATATCCAATAGGAAAAAGACAGTGTTTTCAACAAATGGTGTTTGGAAAACTGGACAGCAACATGCAAAAGAATGAACCTGGACCACTAGTTTTACACCATACACAAAAATAAATTCAAACTGGATTAAAGACCTAATGGTGAGACCTGAAACCACAAAAATCCTAGAAGAGAACACAGGCAATAACTTCTTTAACATTCTTTAACATCGGCCTTAGCAACTTCTAGCTAGACACGTTTCCAAAGGCAAGGGGAAAAAAAAAAACAAAACAAAAACCTGAACTATTGGTACTTCATCAAGACAAAAAAGCTTCTGCACAGCAAAGGAAACGATCAACAAAACTAAATGGCAGGCTATGGAATAGGAGAATATACTTGCAAATGATGTATCTGATAAAGGGTTAGAATACATAATATATATAAAAAACTTACAAAATTCAACACCCAAAAAGAAATAACCAATTAAAAAATGGGCAGAAGGGGTGACTGGTTGTCTTCCTTGGTCGAGCATGCAACTCTTTTTTTTTTTTTTAAGATTTATTTATTTATTAGAGAGGGAGAGCACAAATAGGCAGAGCGACAGGTAGAGGGAGAGGGAGAAGCAGGCTCCCTACTGAGCAGAGAGCCCAACGTGGGGCTCGATCTCAGGACCCTGAGACCATGACCTGAGCCAAAGGCAGACGCTTAACCAACTGAGCCACCCAGGTACCACCTGAGCATGCAACTCTTGATATCAGGGCCATGAGTTCAAGCCCCACTTTGGGCATAGAGCTTGCTTAAAAAAAAAAAAAAAATGGCCAGAAGACATGAACAGACATTTCTCCAAATCAGACATACAGATGGCCAACAGACACATGAAAAGATACTCATAATCACTTACCATTAGGGAAATGCAAATCAAACAACAATAAGATATCACCTCATACCTGTCAGAATGGCTAAAATCAACAACACAAGAAAAAACAGGTGTTGGTAAGGATGTGGAGAAAAGGGAACCCTCTTGCATTGTTGGGGGAATGCAAACTGGTGCAGCCACTCTGGAAAACAGTATGGAGTTTCCTCAAAAAGTTGAAAATAGAACTACCCTATGATCCAGCAATCACACTTTTGGATATTTACCCAAAGAACACAAAAACACTGAATCAAAGGGATGCATGCACCCCTATGTTTATTGCAGCATTATTTACAATAACCCAGATATAGAAGCAGCCCAAGTGTCCATCAGTTAATGAGTGGATAAAGAAGTGGTGTGTGTTGGGGCACCTGGGTGGCTCAGTTGGTTAAGTGACTGCCTCCGGCTCAGGTCATGATCCTGGAGTCCCAGGATCAAGTCCCGCATCAGGCTCCCTGCTCAGCAGGGAATCCGCTTCTCCCTCTGACCCTCCCCCCTCTCATGCTCTCTATCTCATTCTCTCTCAAATAAATAAATAAATCTTAAAAAAAAAAAGTGGTGTGTGTATGTATGTGTGTGTATGTGTGTGTGTGTGTGTATATATATATATATATGCAATGGAATATTATTCAGCCACAAAAAAAGAATGAAATCTTGCCGTTTGCTAGGATATGGATAGAGCTGGGGAGTGTTATGCTAAGTGAAAGAAGTCAGTCAGAGAAAGACAAATACCATATGATTTCACTCATGTGGAATTTAAGAAACAAAACAAATGGTCATGGGGGAAAAGAAGAGGCAAATGAAGAAACAGACTCTTAACTAGAGACAACAAACAGGATTAACAGAGAAGAGGTGGGTGGGAGGCATGGGTTAAACAGGGGATGGGGATTAAGGAGTGCATTTGTGATGAGCACTGGCTGATTAAAATAAAAACTTAAAAAAAATCTAAGTCTCTAGAATTAGAGTTAGTGGTGTGTCTGTAACCAGAAGACAGTGTTTTCAACCAAATGTAAATGTTTGTAAACACAGTAATGAAACATATATTTCTTTTCATAGGAAAGCAATGAACTGTGGCCATCACCTTCCCATTCCCTCCCCCCCCCCCCCCCCACCGACATGTCCACAGAAATATATATTTGGCTACTTACCCTCTACTTTTACATGAATAAAAATCCTTAGAGGCATCATTTTTTTTTGCTAATATTTCATAGAAGTTCAGTTAGATGAGCAAGTCTCCTTCCATTCTTTCTGTTTATTTACCTTTCTTGAATTGAGTAATTAATCATCAGTACAAAAGTACATCTTCTAAACTAACAAAGTCCACAAATGCATAGACATGAAAGAATAATTTTTGAAAGAGACACAACACTATTGACACCAATAGAAAAAAAGATTTACAAATAAACTATTTGAAAAAGAATATATAAATATTTTTGTTTTAAGCTGTCTTTAGACAAGGTAAGTAATAACTTTGAAATGTCTGTAACCCAAAACAAGCCCTTATCAGTTGGAAGAGGATAATTAGCCGGTAAAACCATCTTCCTGAATGTGGAATCTACAAGATTTTAATGTGGATAAGAGAAAGCCAAATACACTATTTCATAAATATGTTCTATTCAGAATGGATATAGATACTTAGTCATGGGGTAAATAGTTCGATCAAAGTGGAAGGTTGAGAAAAAACTTTTGACTTATGTGTCTCTGAGGAGGAGTTGTTGGGTGGTGGCATACCTCATGCAATTCAGACAAAGTTCACCTTTGAACAATAAGGCCAATTCCAATCAGACTGAAGAAAGAATGGCCAAAAACTGTCAGAGTGCATGAATCTGGAGACAAATTACAGTGATCACAGAGTCTACCATATGAGTGCAGGTTGTCTCAAAGCAAACCAAATGAGAAAAGGTTAGGTATATAAATTTAAATAGTGTCAACAATTAAATGAAATTGAAAGTTCTGGTTAAGTGATTGTGGTGTTTCAGAAAGGGAAAAACGTTGAACAGTTTAAGCATGGTGGAAGCCAATGGTTTGGATAAATTATGAAAGTTGACCTGAATTTCTACTTTGCACCATAGTAGCTACTTTTATGTAGGAAAACTGGATCACATCATAATGAAAAGTCTAATTTCAACCTTATAATGTTATTGTTTTTACTACATCATTTGGGTGTGATTCATAGATTACTGCAACTCACACAGTTGGTATAAATATTATAAGGCAACCAGAATTGTATGAGTGTAAAGATTTTGAATTAGGACAATATAGATTTTTTTTTTCATTTCAGGTTGTTGTTAGTGGAAGGTGGGAGAGGTGACTGGTACTATTTCAAATTTTTCATTTATAAATATCCAATTATTTGAGATCTTTTACTTTTTTTAAAAAAATTCCCATTCAAAATGTGGCCTAATTCATTTGAGCTGCATGAATAGCTTAGGGAAAATGATTCAGACTGTCAAGTATTGGAGTAAGTTCAAAGAAGCAGTTTTACAAAAGTTCTAGATGAATAAGGCCATAGCCTTTGCAGGGAAGCAGAGTTTAAGTACAGGCTGCAGTTAAGCCTAGAATGCACAATAGGGTCCAGGCTCTTCCTCAGATAATAGGCTTCCACTATGTGGATGGGACCTGTCCTAAGCAGAAAAAGGTGTCTCCCTTCCCTCATCCCTTCCCTCTGTGTTGCAAGATTTGAAAGTGAATTTGAGTGGTTGCTACAGTCTTGCTTTCTTATTTAGGGGTGTCATAATGGTGTGCCCCTCATGCAAGGGGCCTTGAAGGCAGGCAGGAATAGCAGTTGGGGGTTGTGCCCACATGGCCAAATAATACAAATTATTAAAATCGCATGTAAACGTCAGACTTGCTAAATTTATACCAATCCCAGGGACTGCTTCACTTATCAGTCTTTCACCAGAAAGCTTTTTGTATGACTGAGATATAGTTAAGCTCTAATACATTACAAGCAAAATGTCTCTCAGTTATTCATTCCTTTGTAGTTTCCTTTCATGCTTGGAAAAGAATGGACAGAAAGCATATCTCCTTTTGACCAGCATGGTGGCAATGGTATTCAGTCAGTGCCATTGAGGGAAACATAAACTTTATTGGAAGAAATTAGTACTTAGAAAGCTAACTGATCCTCATCTCAGAGAGCATCCTCTGTAAGTGACAACGATAAAAACTTAAATACATTTAGGGACACTGAATTGCATTACTGCTTAGTGGTTTGTGTTTGAAAATTTAAAACTCTCTAAGCTCATTTAGCATCTAAACACAGATTACTACTGTATAATCATCACTGGTACAATTTAGACAGCACTTTCAGACATTATGTAATTTGATCCTCAAAAAATATTTTTTTGATAGAGCAGATGAAGAGAGCTGTACTCTGAGGTCATTCAGTGTGGTTAGGCATTTAAGTCCTGTTTCTCTCATACCAAATCTCAACTAGATGAAATTTTCAAATAGAAAACCCTAGAAGGAGGAAACTTTTTTCTAAAAATCAGAATCAAACAAGAAAGTAGACAACTCATTTTCTTTGGTTTGTGTATCTATAAGCATATAAAAATGCCCAGTAAATATCAGTGATGATGATTTCTAATGTATAGTTATCTAACAGGAAGGTATTTTTCTTTGTAGATATTACTACTTGTGGTTCCTTGTTTTTTTAAAGAAGACCCTTCTTTTCTACTCCTTATTTTTATTTTTTTGACGTGCTTTAGAAATAAAAAAAAAAAAAACCTGCTAATTTTAGCTTACATAGCATAAGACTGAGACTCAGTGGTAAATAGATTGTGGAAGGAAGTAGCACTGAACCACTATAATGATATATAAATTGTTCACATGTGATAATCTATTAGACACTCTGTAGATAAGTAGGGTAACAAACACTGCAAACAAAATAAAAATACTAAACAAGTCACTAAAATATTAATAAACAGAATTAAGAAAATGTTCTTAGGAAAATTAAGCTTAGTATTTCAATTTTCTGGTCTTGATTTAAATTCCAGAAATTAGGCCAAAAGCAACAGACCAAGCTGATATAATGAAAAGTCATTTTGTAAAGTTCATACTGAGACTAACAAATATTATTTTTTTAAATATAAGTTTACTCTAAAAGGAAATTAATTTTCAAGAAAAAATGGTACTGCTATTTACAGCATACAGACATATTTTTTAAAAGGAGGAGGTCTGTAGAAAAGTAGCAGAGAGAACTATTAGATAATCCCTTTCTGCCTCATCAGTAGTCTCTCCTTTTGCCAGTTTTTTTTCCCCCAAGAAAGACATAGTGTTGTATATATGATAAAATGTACAATTTCCTAGAAAGTATTTATTTTTCCCCATAAACTTCAACTATATTTCCACATGGTAAGCACTGCCTTTGTAATATAATTGATAAAGTTGAAATACAGATTTTATCAATCACTGCAAAAAATGTGTTTGGATTTTAGATGATCTGTGTTTAAATAATTTCTGTTAGTAATATGGACTAGGATGGGTATATTCATTTCACTAATGCAGAGTGCAGGCTGTTCTTTTAGAAGTAAAATAATTTATATGAAGCTACTTCTAAAACATTTTAAATTATTTGTCTAAAAATATAATGCACATTTGTTGAAATAATTCAGGTAATGAAGTCCTAGATAAAGAAAAAAACAATCTCAAATTCTGCCTATCAGAATTAAGTGCTGATTACATTTTGGCTCATTCTGTTGCATTCTTTTACTTATGTCTATATTAACATATTGCTTTTTAAAAACTAGGATCCATGTATATAGTAGTTGACCCTACTTTTTCACTTCATGTTATTTCATATATTTATTTCTATACAATAATTGCAGGGTATTTCATTAGATAATTGTAGGGTTGTGATGTATTTTTAAAATCTGAGAGAGTCATATCTTTGGGTAATTTTTTTTGCCATAATAAATAATGGTAAGATAAAAATTCTTACATGAACTTGTGACAGCAATCATGATACACATCTCAATGACAGTGATCAAGAACACAGATATTTGGAGGTAGATTACATAGATTCTAATTCTAGCTTTACCAAATAACTAGTTGGATGATCTTGGGTAAGTTCTTTATCATCGCTCAGCTAATAGAGCTTTTTACTAGGTAAAATTGAACTGATAATAATGCTTTCTTCATGGGCTTGTTACAAGTATTCAATAAGTTTGTATTTATACAGTATGTAGAACATTGCCCAGTGTATTGTGGATCATATGTGTTCCATACAGAGAGCATTCTGTGTAAACCTTATCCTGTTAACTCTGGTAAAAATCTTGTCCCAAAGACCTTTTACACAATCAAAGTTTTTTGATATATTTTATTAATCTCTTAAAGTATTTAATATAAATGTCCACCAGCACTATTTGAGAATGTTCAGAATTCTGTAAACATATCAGCATATTATTTGAATAATTACTTCCCTATTTGGTATTCTGAAAATATCCTTTTTCCCCATTTTCCTGATTACAAACTAATTTACCATTGTATCATATATTCTTTTGACATTTGACTTTATTCTCATATTTTCTAGATAGGAAAGCAATACATTTGTTAAGTTATTATTTTATGTATTCCTTAACTTACCATTTACAAAAAGTACTTTATTTCCTTAGCTACAATTTTTAGAGCAGTATAAAAAGTAGACTGTATTTTAGAAAAATAAATGAAAATATCTCTAGCTTCACAATTAAGGATTATTTGTTTGACATGCTAACAAAATGTGCTTCCATTATCCATTTTGAAATTCTTCTAAGTTTTTATTAGATAACTGTATATTCACATGTACTTATAAAAAAATGACAGAGAGAGGTCTCATGTACATTCCACCCAGTCTCCCACTATAGTAATATGTTGCAGGATTATAGAAAATTATCACAACTAGTATACTGATTTTGACACAATACACGAATCTTATTCATGTTTCTGAACTTTACTGGTACTTATTTGTATGTGCTTGTGTGTGTGTGTGTGTGTGTGTGTATGTGTAGCTAGTTGTATATTATTTTATCTCATGTCTGTTACTGTAACCACCACCAGAGTCAGGAAACTGAGTAGTTCCATCACCATAAGGATCCCTATTGTACTGCTCTTTTATAACCACAAATACCTCCTTTCCAGCCCCTTCCCTCCCAATCTCTAAAAACCACTAAGCTCTTCATTTCTAAAATTTTGTCATGTCAAAAATGACTTATAATTGGAACCTAGAGCATGTAAAATTTTGAGTTTGTTTAAATCATAACTCTCCAAATGAATCATCATGTATCAACAGTTTTTTATTGTTTAGTGGTATTCCGTGGTATAAATGCACCAGTTTGTTTAACCAATCATCTGTTGAATGACATTAGAGCTAA
Organism: Neomonachus schauinslandi; assembly: GCF_002201575.2. Classification (NCBI taxonomy): domain Eukaryota; kingdom Metazoa; phylum Chordata; class Mammalia; order Carnivora; family Phocidae; genus Neomonachus; species Neomonachus schauinslandi. The sequence goes on from NC_058404.1 coordinate 155,865,867, forward strand.
TTCCAGTTTTTCATATTACAAATAAAGCTGCTATGAACATTTGTAGACAGGTTTTTATGTGAACGTAAGTCTTCATTTCTCTGGGATAAATGTTTAGAAATGCATTTGCTGGGTTGTTTGGTGGTTGCATGTTGACATTTATAAGGAGCTGCAGATTGTTTTAAAGAGTGGCTGTACCATTACACATTATCACCAGCACTGTAAAAAAGTGATTGCTTATCAGCATCTTCAATATTAAGTTTTATTCAAATATTTTTCAGGGCACCTGGCTGGCTCAGTCAATAGAGCATGCAACTCTTAATCGCATGGTCGTGAGTCCAAGCACCTTGTCGGGTGTAGAGGCTACTTAGAAAATAAATACACACAAAATAAATAAATAAAATAAAACACTTCTCAATCACTGAAACTTCTGTAATTGTTTACATTTTAATTGAATGAATTTTTATTCATTTTCCTTATATTAAACAATCTTGCATTTTCCAGGTAATATTACTTGGTTTGACTATACGTTGGGCTTTGTTTCCCTCAATTGTTTATTTTCTAGCACAAATGAACACAAGAATATAAATATATGTACATCTTTTTTGGTATGAGTTTACTTTGGTAGCTTAGGCTACTAATACATTTTAACTTCTTTTTCTATGCACTTGAGTGTCTTCATAGTACAAAAGCTGTGTATTAAACTCTACCTATAAAACTGGAGCATTATTTTAGTAGAGACAATATTTTACAGTTTGGGGTAGCTTTTTTTTCAACTTATTTAATGGATATTTGTCTAATTTAGTTGCTATTCTTTATTGTATATTGTTTATATGTCTGATCCATTTACTTACTATGTTTAATTTATTAAATTCAATTATGTTATCCCAGAAAATAATACATTTCACTCAGCTTTGAACCATAAAGATAATTAAATCTTTAATTTTCAGTAATTTACATAAACAGCAATGTAAGCCTATGGTGTCAGTTGAAAAATTTGTCATTAGTGTATTTTTTGTGTGGAATCCATTTTATCTTATTTAGAATTCTATTATATTCACAATTTAGCCTATAATTTTCTTCTTGTCATAATTTTTAAATGTCTAAAATAAATTGGAGAGCAATCATTTTGCGGTCTGCCATAATTTAAATTGAAATTAGAGTTACCAGTCTTCTACAATCTAGTTGAAAACACAAGTGTGACTTCAAGAAGTTCTCATGTCTCTTTCAATATTGACCCAGGCAAATGGTCTTCTTGGGTTTATTTCTGAAATTTGTATTTCATCAGAAAATCAACCATTTTCTCTAAATTTTCAACTTCGTGACCTACCTAGAGTTACATGAAGAATTATTTTTTATTTTTTTTTCCACTGCCTTTTTCTTTAGTTATGCCATCTGTATGATTCATAAATAACTTTTCCTTAGTCTTGTTAAGAGTAATATGTTAATTATTATTTTTCATATTTTAAATATACAGGTTTTGGATTATTAATTTGTATGTATTTGTATATTCATAATTTATTTTACATTTTTTTTAAATTTTAAAGGTCTTTTGTTTTATCATTTTTGAATGACATATCATGTTTATAATCCATTTGTTGCACGAAGACATTATCTTAGTTTTCTCAGTATTTTCATGATTTCATTATTTACTTTTAAACAGTTGACCATTCAGAATTTATCCAAGTATAAAATAGATGGTATGTGCATTAATTCTTCACAGTTCTCCCAATTATAGAATCATTAACTGATAATTCATTTTCCCCCATTTGAGTAGGCATATATATATTTTATTCCTATAAATATTTTTTATTATTTCAAGGCTTTTAAATCTCTCCCAAATATCTCTATATCTGTTTTTTTTGCTAATAATGCACTTTTAATTATTTAGGCATTAGATATGTTTTAATACTTCTTAGTTATTTTTCATTATTCTTATTTTCTATATAAATTCTAGAATGTAAAAATTTTAAATTTCTCATTTTTATTTATTTATTTATTTTTAGTTTTATTTATTTATTTGACAGAGAGAGGCACAGCGAGAGAGGGAACATAAGCAGGGGGAGTGGGAGAGGGAGACGCAGGCTTCCTGTGGAGCAGGGAGCCTAATGTGGGGCTCCATCCCAGGACCCTGGGATCATGACCTGAGCTGAAGGCAGACGCTTAATGACTGAGCCACCCAGGTGCCCCTCATTTTTATTTTTTTAAAATTTTTTAAAAGATTGTATTTATTTGACAGAGAGTGAGAGCACAAGTGGGGGGGGCAGGAGAGGGAGAAGAAGGCTCCCCACTGAGCAGGAGCCTGATGTGGGGCTTGATCCTAGGACCCTGGGATCATGACCTGGGCCGAAGGCAGATGCTTAACTGACTGAGCCTCACAGTCACCCCAATTTCTGAGTTTAAAAAAAAAGTTCAAAATGATAGAGCTGTTTTTTGAAAAGATAGGCAAAATTGATAAACACAGACCAAGAAAAAGAGAGGACTCAAAGTAAGAAAGAGCAGACATTGTAACTGATAATACAGAAATACAAATGATCATAAGAGACAACTATGAAAAACTATACTTCAAATAATTGGATAACCTAGAAGAAATGAATAAGTACCTAGAAACACATACTCTGCAAAGACTAAACCATAAAGAAATAGAAAATCCAAATAGACCATGATAAGATTGAATTAGCAATCAAAAGCCTCCCTACAAAGAAAACCTCAGGACCAGAATTCTACCAAACATTTAAAGAAGAATTAATGCCAATCCTTTTCAACTCTTCAAAAAAGTAGAGGGGTCAGGAACCCTACCAAACTCAGTTCACAAGTCCAGCATAACCCTAATAACAAAGCCAGACAAGGACACTACAAGAAAACTATAGGCCAGTATCCCTGATGTATATAGAAACAGAAATTCTCAACAAAATATTAGCAAACCAAATTCAGCAGCACGTTGAAAGGGTTATATACCATGACTAAGTGGAATTCATCCCTTGGGTGCGAGGATGTTACAACATAAGCAAATCAATAAATGTTATACACCAAATAAATAGAATGAAAAATTAGTGTCAGGGGCGCTTGGGTGGCTCAGTCGGTTAAGCATCTGCCTTCGGCTCAGGTCATGATCCCAGGGTCCTGGGATCGAGTCCCGCATCGGGCTCTCTGCTCAGCAGGAAGCCTGCTTCTCCCTCTCCCCCTCCCCCTGCTTGTGTTCCCTCTCTCGCTATGTCTCTCTCTGTCAAATAAATAAATAAAATCTTTAAAAAAAAAAAAAAGAAAGAGGGGAGCCTGGGTGGCTCAGTCATTAAGCGTCTGCCTTTGGCTCAGGTCATGATCCCAGGGTCCTGGGATCGAGCCCCACATTGGGCTCCCTGCTCAGCGGGGAGCCTGCTTCTCCCTCTCCCACTCCCCCTGCTTGTGTTCCCTCTCTCTCTGTGTCTCTCTCTGTCACATAAATAAATAAAATCTTTAAAAAAAATAAAAAAAGAGAAAAATAAATGTCATATAGTCATCTCAATAGATACAAAAATTTCACAGATTTCAGCATCCTTTCATGTTGAATCAACAAACTGACACAGAAGGAATACATCTCAACATTATAAAGGCCATATGTGACAAGTCCACAGCTAATACTTGGTGAAAAAAGATTTAAAGCTTTTTTTCTAAGATCAGGAATAAGACAAGAATGCTTAGTCTCACCACTTTTATTCAACATAGTACTGGAAGTCTTAATCAGAGAAATTAGTTAAAAAGAAAAAAAATGGCATACAAGTTGGGAAGGAAGAAGTAATTTTTGTTTGTTTGCAGATGGTCTTTAGAAAATCCTAAAGACTCCACTAAAATAAAAACAAAAAGCTGTTAGAACTAATAAAAGAATTCAGTAAAGTTGTAGAATACAAAATCAATATATAAAATTCAGTTGCGTTTTATACACTAGCAGTGAAATATTTGAAAAAGAAAATTCTATTTACAAAAGCATCAAAAACAACATACTTAGGAATAAATTTAAAGAGGTGAAAAAAATCTGTACACTGATTATTATAAGCCATTGATTAAAGAAATTGAAGAAGACATAAACAGAATGATACATCATGGATTGGAAGAATTAATATTGTTAAAATTGTCCGTACTACTCCAAGCCATCTACGGATTCAATGCAATCCCTATCAAAATTTTAATGGCATCTTTCACAGAAAGAGAAAACAACTGTAAAATCATATGGAATCACAAAAGACCTAGAGTAGCCAAAGCAATCCTGTGAAAGAAAAAGCTGAATGCATCACACTATTTCAAGCTATATTACAAACCTATGGTAAACAATACAGTATGATTCTGTCATAAAAACAAATGCATAGACCAATAGAACATAATAGAATTACATGTCCATCGATGCATAAATGGGCAAAAAAAAATGTATATGCACACTATGGAATATTATTCAGCCTTCAAAAGAAGGAAATCTTTTTATTTGTGACAATGTGGATGGACCTTGAGGGCATTATGCTAAGTGAAATAAGTCAGAGAAAGACAAATACTGTATCATCTCACTTACATAAAGAGTCTAAAAAAAAAAAAAAAACCTCATAAAAACCGACTAGAAGGGTGGTCATCAAAGGATGGTGGGGTGGGGGAAAACATGAGATGTTAGTGAAAAAGTACAAACTTCCAGCTATAAAATAAATAAGTTCTGGGAATCAAATATTACAGCATAATGACTATAGTTAACTAAATGCTTGAAAGTTGCTAAGAGAATAAATCTTACAGATTCTCACCATATGCACATGCGCTCCCAGAGATAATTATACGAACATATGGAGATGTTAACTGACCTTATTGTAGCAATCATCTCACATTATATATGTACCAAATCATCATGTTGTGTATCTTAAATAGAATGTTATATGTCCATTATATCTCAGTAAAGATGGGAAAAAATTAAAAATATAAATCAGAAATCTTTTGGAAAGAGGAAATAAATATTCCAGAAACATAATTAGTTATTTCAATTGAAAGCTAAATATAGTTTCTTGAAGGCCAAGGAAATAAAGAAAACATGACAAGTTTTACTTTTCTCATTATGTCATAAGACAAAACCAACATAGTTTTTGGAGAGAAACATTTTCCTGACACTAAAATCTATGTGGAAATCCATTAAATTGATCCTCATATCTTTTCATAGATTTAAGAGAAAAAAGAGAGAGTGGATGGGTCTTGATTTTCTTTTTTCAATTTGTTTTTTCATTTTCTATCAAAATGATAATGTATTTTCTTAAATATATTAATAAGATAAATATAAATTTCCTGATACTGATAATTTATACCCTATTGACCATGTATTAATATATTATTTATTTAATGTGCTGCTGAATTTGGTTTGCTGATATTAGGATATTTACAGCAATGTTCATACATAAAACTGATACTGTATTTATTTTATTTGTGTATAATAGATATTTTTAAGTACCATAAATATTTTCTTCTTTTTATATCCTCTGGAATACTGTTAATGGAATTAGAATGATCCCTTTTCCCCCCAAATTTGGTAGAACTGTCCTGGTACATTTTTGATGGGTAGTTCTTTGATAGTTTCTATGCCTTACCTAATCATAATTGAATTACATATTTTTTCCAATTATTTTGCAATCAGTAAATTTCATTTTCCTGGAAAACTATCCATTTGTTCCATATTCCTAAATTCATTTTTATGGAGTGCACCTTTGATTCTTTTAATATTCTCTTTATATGTAGTTATTTTTATCTTAGTATTTCTTATTTTGTGTTTTTTTGTCTTTATCAGGTGACCTAATTATTACTTTACCAAAAGGAAAAAAAAGCTGTACACGTATATACACACACACACTTGTATGTATGTATTAAATACATATTCTGTCTGCTCTCAGAGTGTGTATGTATATATACATATTTCTATGTATATATTTATATGCATATTCTATTTTACCTCATTCAAATGCATTAATGATTGCTTTTATCTTTATTAAATCATTCTTTTTGTCTTTGCTCAAATAATACCTTTTCAAATACAATTTTACTAATAAGCCTATTGAGACAGCAATTCTATGGTTAGCTTCTTCATAGCACCTATTTTATCTATTTATTAATTTAATACAATAAATAAATCTAGGTATCTATTGAGAACACTTTTGAAACATTAGTGTGAGGAATAAGCATCTATCTTTTTTCATCATTATACATTTTTGATTTTATTATATTGACTATATTTACCTTAGGGAATATACCATCAATTAAATTTTCTTTTTTGGCTACCGGGATTTATTTTTTTCTGAAATTTCTACATTAAAGTCTCCAAAAAAGCAAATCATTTTTTATCTCTCTGAGAAAATTAGTATTTTTTTATTGAGACAATTTTTTACAGTAGTTTTAGATTTACAGCAAAATTGATAGGAAAAGTATAAAGATTTTCAATATACCCTCTCTCCCAACTCATGCATAACATCCCCCACCAGAGTGGTATACTTGTTACAGTTGATGAACCTACATTAGCATATTGGCACATCATAATCACCCAAAGTTCATAGTTTAAGTTATGGTTCACTACATTCTATTGGCTTGGACGTATGTATAATGATATGTACCTGTAATTATAGTATCATGCAGAGTATTTCACTCCCCTAAAAATCCTCTGTGTTATGCCTATTCATTCTTCCCCCCACCCCACAACCCCTTACAACCACTGATCTTTTTACTATCTCCATAGTTTTGCCCTATCCAGAATGCCATATAGTTGGAATCATACATTAAGTAGCTTTTCAGGTTGGCTTCTTTCTTTTATCAATATGCATTTAAAGTTCCTTTGTCTTTTCATGGCTTGGCAGCTCATTTCCTTTTAGTGCTGGATGATATTCCATTGCCTTGATGTGCCACAGTTTGTTCATTCATTCATCTACTGGAAGACATCTTAGTTGCTTTCAAGTTTTGGCAAATATGAAGAAAGCTGCTATAAGTTGCTTTCAAGTTTTGGCAAATATGAAGAAAGCTGCTATAAATATCTATTGTATGTTTTTATGTGGACCTAAGGAGCATGATCGCAGGATCCTATGATAAGAATATATTTAGTTCTATAAGAAGCCACCAAACTATCTCTCAAGTAGCTATGGCTGTACCATAATTAGTATAATTTCTATTGATTTATTTCTCCCTTTATTTCCTTGGAATTGAATTTCCTTCTTTCTCTTTCTCTCTCTTGCCCTCCCTTTCTGTCTCTCTGTCTCCTCTCTCTATATATATGTATACACACATGTATATATGGAGAGAGACATACATATATATGCATACACACACACACGCAGGATTTCTGCAAATATCTGATGATTCATGATGACTAAATAGGAGAGAAGTAATAAAAATTTAATTGAAATCTGCGATCTGTGTATGGGGGAGCAGTATGTTTAACTAGTAAACTTTTCTCTAAGGTGATCTAGTTTTGCCCTTTTATTTAGATAACTTCAACTCTCAATATCTATAGCTCTTTTCTCTTTTTTTTTTTTTAAAGATTTTATTTATTTATTTGAGAGAGAGAGAATGAGAGACAGAGAGCCTGAGAGGGAAGAGGGTCAGAGGGAGAAGCAGACCCCCTGCCGAGCAGGGAGCCCGATGCGGGACTCGATCCAGGGACTCCAGGATCATGACCTGAGCCGAAGGCAGTCGCTTAACCAACTGAGCCACCCAGGCGCCCCAATATAGCTCTTTTCTCTTGAATTAATGTTTCCCTAGAAAGAAATTTTCCAATCCCCTAAATTGTGTGTTGAAGTTTAACAACTCAACATTCTTAGAGCTAAGTGAGAGGATGGGCCTCAGTTCTTAATTTTCAGTTTGTGGAATTTTATTCCATGTTCAGATACTGAGTAGAGTGCCCCGTAATCAGGTTAGGTGCCAATACAACAAAGCCTAATACAGTAATATGGATGCTTATGACTTAGTGGGGGAGGTTATCATCAGCACAAACATAAAATCAAGTGAGGGAGGTTGAATAAGGAAGCAAAATGACTATGGTCAGAGATAAATTGTAGCCTAGACCTGATCCATAGGAGAGAAATGGCAGTGATCTGGAACATAAACCTCACCGTAGGATGATTCTGTACCTTTCTATCAGTAATACGTTACATTCCTTCTTTGGGGTGGAGGTAATATAACTCCCAGGCATCTCTGGGTGAGACAAAGGAAATTCTCCAGAGAGGGGCATAGGAATAAGCTATTACTGCCTCTGTGGGATGAGAGCACAGCTAAGAAAAGGACCTGACTGGATGGGATTCCCACATGATTGTGTCCTAGTGTCCAAATTCTTTCTACCTCAGTATTTCCAGGGAGTGAACTGGCTGGGTAAGGGATGTTCTAGGGTTTAGATTATGTCCTCTACACTTTTAAACCAATAATCCTACCTTTTTTATACCAATATGTGTTAAAGGCAGCTATACTTTGTCAAGAATCCAATGCCTCCAATTTCTTAGTCTTTTTAGGATTCTGTGATGTGATTAATCTTACACATCAAATTCCCCAATTGCTGGCTTATGGTTTAATTTTCTTTGCTTTTCTAAGTCACTTATGACTTATTTGATTTCCAATTGTAAAAGCCTTGCTGTCATGCTCTATCTATTTTCTTTATTCTTGTATATTTTATATGCTTTTGTTCTTTTTATCCATTTTACTTTCAGAGTGCTTTCAGAAGGGAGAGGTTGTAAACATGTGATTTAATCTGTTATATTTAAATAGAAGCCACAATGGTTTATTTCTGCAGAGTATTCCTATTTAAGAAGAGTGCTCTAAGGAACATAGAATAAGAATGACACAGATTAAGATAATATTATATAGTAATTAAAATGTACTGTGTGCTAAAGCCTAATTAAGAATTTTGTATATATCATTTAATCCTGATACCATCCCTATATTTAAATGTCATATTCTGAGATGCTTATTACTATTATGTTCAGTTGAATGAACTGTAAAGTGGAGATAATAATACCATACATATAGGTTCCTGTGAAGATGAAGTACATAATCCACAGCTTTAATTTATGACTTTTAATTCATAGAAGGATGTAGAATAGCTCCTGGCATGTAGAATGTATATGTGGTTGGCAGAATAACATGCCCTCCCCACTCAAATGTGCACATCCTAATCTTCCTGAAAATTGTAAATATTTTATGTTATATGACCAGGGGCAATTAAGGTTGCAGATCAAATGAAGGATGTTAATCAGAGGATAAGTAGATTACACTAGATTACCCAGGTGAAGCCAATGTAACACAAGTGTTCTTTAAACATGTAAGATGGAGGAAATGGGAACCATGTGATGGGAAGCAAATTTGCCAGGACTCAACCTGGCATTTCTGGCTGAAAAGATAGAAAGAGACCACAGGCCAGGAGCCCCTAGAAACTAGAAATGGTTATGGAAAGGGATTACTTCCTAGAGCTTCCAGAAAGAAACAGTCCTGCTGACGGCTTGATTCTGTTGAGTGAGGTTCATTTCAGGTTTCTGATCTTTGGAATCTTAAGATAAATTTGTGTTCAAGCCATCAAATTAGTGGCAATTTCTTGAGCAGCAATAGGAACAAATACAGAGTATAATAAGTATTACATTTTATAATTTTAATTTTAAAGATGAAGAAAATGAAGAAAGAGACATGTAATATTCCAACGGTCATCTTATAAATTTTAGAGAGAATTTAAACCCAAAGTGTCTCAATTCTGTTCTTGTAACTACTATGCTAAATTTTTAATGCTTATTACACTATAAGAAAAATCAAGAGAAAAATACAGTTCAGCTTTTCCTGCAGTCTTTATAATTATCATTAATTATAGTGAAATAATCCATTCATGTATCAAATAAACATTTTTAATTCCAAGAAATCAAAAAGAATTTCTAATAAAATTCTGAACTCTAACTTGTAGGTCCATTTCTGGCAAGTAAAAGTAATGATAAAATAAATTATAGACCATAGCATGTTTACAGATATTTTGTTGTACTCAAAGAATAACTTTTTATTCTATTAGATATACTTATCATTCTTCAGTACAAACAAGAATATTTACATTTTAATTCCTGACATAGTTCACATGCTATTATATTCATATACAAGTTCAGTAACTTCAGAGTTGAGTTGAATATATTCAAGTTGCTGGTTTTTAGTCATATTTATATTAATACAAATATGTCCACATTTTAAAGTTTCTAATATAATGTAATGTTCATAGTATACAACCATACATATCATGAGTTGTTTTTTTTTTTTAATGTGAGGAGTAAATATGAAGTTTCTTTTTACTCAATCTGTGCTTTGCTGAAATTTAGTCAGGTATAACAAGAGCCTGTGTGCTTAGAAAGTAGGAAGATTTCTGAGAAAAGAATGAGTTTAAGCATAAAAGAGCACCCAGTGCATAGGTACTAGATAAACATTTGTTGAATAAATTAAAAAAAAATACAGGTGCTAAGGACTGAATTGTGTCCCTTTAAAATTTATGTGTTGAAGCCCTATCCCAATGTGACGGAGAGGTGGCCTTTGGGATTTAGATGAGTTCATGAGGGTCCAACCTCATGATGAGAATAGTGCCCTTTTAAAAAGAGACACCAGAGAGCTTATTTTCTTTCTCTTTGCCATGTGAGAACAACGCAGGAAGAGGGTGCTCACCAAAACCCAATCATGATGGCACCCCGATATCTCAGACTTCTCTCCTCCAGAACGGTGAGAAAATAAATTTCTGTTGCTTAAGCCACCCAGTCTATAGTATTCTGTTATGGCAGCCTGAGCCTATACGCAACTAATGAATCATTGAACACTACACCAAAAACTAATATGTTGGCTAATTGAATTTAAATTTTAAGAAATGAAAAAAATAATAAAATGGGTATTTTCTGTAATTAATTAAAATCTTTATATTTCACATAGTAATAATTGCTTTCTGAAATAAGGGAAATATAATCTCTTAACTCAGCTATATAGCCTGATTGATTAGATTAACTAAAAACTTCCATTTTCTTTTTTTTTTTTTCAGAAATCCTAGTTGTCTCACAATCCCTATGTTCTTTATTTTTTAAATTTTTTTAAATTTTATTTTATTATGTTATGTTAGTCACCATACATTACATCATTAGTTTTTGATGTAGTGTTCCATGGTTCATTGTTTGCCTGTAACACCCAGTTCTCCATTCAATATGTGCCCTCTTTAATACCCATCACTAGGCTAACCCATCCCCCCACTCCTCTCCCCTCTAGAACCCTGAACCTTGGCAGGAAACCACAATCTCTATGAATTCCCTTCTAGACAAATGTCTCTTATTTATGAAGAACATTGGCAGATAATAAAAGAATCAAATACTATTTTGAAGAATGGAAGATAGATGTGGAGAAAGATTTTAACTTTAGTTTTTTTTTTTTTTTTAAAGATTTTATTTATTTATTCATGAGAGAGAGAGAGAGGCAGAGGCAGAGGGAGAAGCAGGCTCCCCGTGGAGCAGGGAGCCCGATGCGGGACTCGATCCCAGGACCCTGGGATCATGACCTGAGCTGAAGGCAGACGCTTAACCGACTGAGCCACCCAGGCGTCCCAATTTTAACTTTAGTTTTAAGAGGACAATTATTAATGCTTATTTGTAGTATAAGATCTTAGAAAAAGGAATCATTGGGAAGAAAATTAAATATTTAATATGGTCACCTGATACAATATGTTATGTCTATACTTTCACCAAAAGGAAAACATGCAACTACTGTTCAAGGAAAATATATTGAAAAGTGGGAAAAGAACAATGTACTCTCATTAAATTGAATTTAAAACTAAAAAAAAAAAATTCCCCTCTATGAGAAATATATAACACTCACACTTTTTAATTTTTTTGTACTTTGTTTCACATTTTCTAGTATTCTCCTCATTCCGACTCCCTCTGTTTCTCTCTCCTCTGTCTCTCGGTCTCTGTCTCTCTCTCACACACACACACACAGAAGAGGCACCATTAGCAAGGAGAACATGAGCATTCCCAGTGCCTCTGTCAAAATGCTATCAAAATCTAGTCTATATTTTTTGTTGTTGAAGTAAAATTGACATACAATGGTATATTAGTTTCAGGTTATTGATTCAATAATTGTATACATTACTCAATGCTTTCCATGATAAGTGTAGTCACCATCAGTCACCATACAATGCCATTATGATATTATTGACTGTATCACCTACACTAAACTTTTCATCTCTGTGACTTATTTTATAACTGGAATTTTGTACCTCTCAGTCCCCTTTACCTATTTTGCTCATTCCCCTGATAACCCTCTGATAACTACCAGTTTGTTTTCTGTACTTAAGAGTCTGTTTGATTTGTTTGTTTGGTTGATTTTTAGATTCTATTTATAAGTGAAATCATATGGTATTTGTTTTTCTCTGTCTGACTTACCTCATTTGGTACAATACCCTCTAGCTCCATCCATGTTGTTGCAAATGGCAAAATCTCATTCATTTTTATGGCTGAGTAATATCCCATTGTAATATATAGCACATCTTCTTTATTCATTCATGTATCCATGGATATTACAGGTGCTTCCATATCTTGGTTATTTGTAAATAATGGACAAATACCAGTTTGGAATTACTGAATTATATGGTATTTCTATTTTTAATTTTTTGAGGAAACTCCATACTGTTTTCCACAATGGTTGCACCAATTTACATTCCCACCAAGTATGCATGAAAGTTCCTTTTTCTCCTCATTCTCACTTAAACTTGTTATTTCTTGTCTTTTTGATCTAGCCATTTTGATAGATGTGAGGTAATACTTCATTGTGGTTTTGATTTGCATGTCCCTGATGATTAATGATTCATCTTTGCATGTGTCAGTTGGCTATCTGTATGTCTTCTTTGGATAAAGGTTTATTCAGATCATATGCCCATTTTTTAATCCAATTGTTTTTCACTATTAAGATGTATGAACTTTATACATATGGGATATTTGCCCCTTATTAGATATATAATTTGCAAATATTTTCTCCCATTCAGTAGGATGTCTTTTCACTTTGTTGATGGTTTCATTTGCTGGGCAGAAGTTTGTAGACATAATGTATTCCCACCTGTTTATCTTTGCTTATGTTGTTTTTGCTTTTGGTGTTAGATTAAAAAAAAATCATTGCTAAGACCTGTGTCAAGTAGCTTACCACATACGTTTTCTTCCACAGGTTTTGCTTTAGATCTTAGGTTTAAGTCCTTAGTCCCTTTTGAGCTAATTTTTATGTATGGTATAAGGTAGTGGTCACACTTTGTTCTTTTGCTTGTAGTTGTCCAGTTTTCTCAATACCATTTATTGAAGTGACTGTTCTATCCCCCACTGTGTATTCTTGACTCCTTTGTCATAAATTAATTGACCACATTTTTGTGGCTTATTTCTGGGCTATCTCTTCTGTTCCATTGATCTATGTCTGTTTTTATGTCAATAACATTCTGTTTCAATAGCTATAGCTTTTAATATAGTTTGAAATCAGGGCGTGTGATGCCTCCAGCTTTGCTCTTAATTCTCAAGATTGCTTTAGCCATTTGGGGTTCATACTTTTAAAAAATTCTAATTAAAATTAAAATTTCTATATGTTATATAGTTGATTTTGATTTCTACATTTTGTAGATTTTTTTTACCCTTCTAATTACATTTTCTAATTTGTATTTAATAAAAAAACATATTTGCCAAATAATTCTCACTATGGATATTTTTCTCCATACTGGTTTCCTTTTCTTTCATGGTGCTTTTGTAGAAGTTGTCACTATGACTTGTTGCTCTTCCTAATCATCCTTCAAATATCAATTAAGCTTCTAACCTTCCTGAAGGAAGACATTAATTTCTCCAAGTCCATTGCCCTGGATCTCACAGTACTATATCAAACCTGCTCTTTAGAATTTTTATAAAAGTTGCAATTTTACATGAATGCTGTTTACACTAGTAATTTTTAAAATATTACTCTGTTTATTTCACTAAACTCTAAGGTCTGTGAGAGCAGAACCCATGCCTAATTTTTTATTCTTAGGACTTTTCTAATATACTGAACACATGATAGGTACAACAGCCCATATTTGTTGAATGGATGAATAAACTGAGCTGAGCTACCATTTTATTTTGAAGGCAGAAATGGTTCATTTGAATTATGAAATAAATCATAAGATACATAAAGGGGATTATACTTTAGGTTTTCCAAGGTCCATATTTTCATGCAATGTGTTTTCATCAGGAAAAGTATAGCTAGAATTAATTGTTAGGATTATATAAATAGCTCTTTACTAATATATTCTATTGCTAAACATAGGGGGTTATAAGATTAAAATTAATTTACAAATATGTAAGCAGATCAAACTACATCTTAACACACAGATTTTTTTCCTTATATTATTTTCACTCCATTTTGTTTTTGGCCTAGTTTTTATATTCTTTACTAACATAGAAAGACATTTATTGTTAAAAATCCTGTCTATCCATTATTGTAGAACATTTCTATTCTTGTTGTTATTATATTCACATTGAAAATATTTTCAGATTTTAAAAAATATTCAGACATTGCCAGAAATTTTAAAAAAATGTTCAAAAATTTGACACATAAGTACTAAATTGCCTTCTCTTGGCTCTTAGTTTTGTAACCCAAGGAGTAGAAATTATTTGAAAAAGGAAAAGCTGGAATAGTCATTTTTTTCTGAGAGAATGAAAATAAAGTCCCAGAATTATAATTTTGAAAGTAACCAAAGCCTTACTGATTCCAACTGTATAAAGAAATGTTATATAGTTAAAAGTATTTTTTAATAAATTTTTAAAATTTAATTTAGTCAGATGAGTTACTTAAATTTTATCTTTTAAATAAACGCAGAGACTACACTAGCTATTATTTTTTTTATTCATAAGATTATAATCTTAATTTTTTTCCAAGAAAATCCTGAGGAATAAATATGTTCTTTGAGTTAGCAACTTTGTCTTCCTCAGCTTCACAATCAGATTTACAGTTTAAATTTCTCTGTTGGATATATATACCAGTAAAATAGATTTACAGAGTTATGTTTCAAATTTCTTGATTTGGAAATGAGAGAATAAATACATGGCTTTTTCTGCTTATGATTTTCTGTACCTATTCACAAGAACAATTCAACAAATTATGGGTCACTATATAGACATTTTATCACACTTTGGGCAAAAAATATAGAGCTGAAGAATATTACAGACATGTAGCAGTCTCAACTGTGAAAATCTAAAAAGAGGTGTAAAACTATGAAAATATCTGTAGCTTCTGAAGTGTACTGTTAAAGGAAGTGGTGATGGAGATGTTGATAACAGGATCAATCTACCTAGCACATTTTTGGGGGGTCAGCAGAAGGTCTGTGATATTCACATGTGGTGAGAAGATCGATCTCCTGTGTCATTGTCATAGTTTTTTTTTTTTTTATAGTATCACCAGTGTATTAAAATTTTAACTTTAAGGGGCACAAGAGATTAAAACAATAACAGTTTTGTGGATCTGGATCTAACATCCAGCAGTGTTTTTCTTTAAAACTCAGTAATGCTGGGCTGAATAATTGTAGAGAATAAATGCAAACATTTATTGCACCCTTAGGAAGTGCCAGGCACTGTGGTGGACACTCAGAATGTCCAATCTCTGCCCTTACATCCTTGTCAATCTGAACTACCAAATAACAACACATTATAATAACACATAATAACACATTATACATAACAACACCAGGACATTATAAACAACATAAGATATTTTCACACAAAGCTATGGGGACATAGAGAAAAGGAACCTCATCCAGCTTGGAGACAAGAGAACAATTTTTGGAAGGTTATAGATTTTTGTTGTTACTGTTGTTGTTTTTAGAAGAAATAAGGCAAAGACAATATAATAAAAAGGGAACAGTATGTGCAAACTACAGAGATGTGAAAAAATCTGGTGCATTCAAATGAGTACGAGGGGTTTGGTATAATGAGTTACAAAATATATGTGGGAGGACCAACAGAAGATGAGTAAAATTAAAAATTTGATGCCTTCCTAAGGGGTTTAGAATTTAATCTCAAGATGGAAGGTCATCACTGATGCAATTCTAATAAGGGAATGATAATCGATGTATATTCTGGAAAGATAATCTGGTCATAGTTTTTGACAGAGATATAGAGCACAAGCAGGCAGAGCAGCAAGGCAGAGGGAGAGGCAGAAGCAGGCTCCCCGCTGAGCAGGGAGCACGATGCAGGGCTCGATCCCAGGACCCTGGGATCATGACTTGAGCCCAGGGCAGATGCTTAACCGACTGAGCCACTCAGGCACCGCTGGTCATAGTTTTTGAAGTGTATGGAAGAGGAAAACTCTGTGGAGAAAGGAAGCTTCTGTATTAAAATTTGTGAGTGTTGGAAAACCTAAGGCAGAGGAAAGTACAGTGAAAGAATCATCATTTAAAAAGCAAGTCTATAAATTATAACTGATTAGATGAGATGACTAAAAGAATACATATAAGAAATGATGTAAATGATATGTGTTAAGTGCTTTATAAGAAAGGATATATGTTAAGTACTTTATATGGATTGTCTCCTCTAATCCTTAAAATAGCTGTAAGAGCACTATAATTATATGTTAAATTTGTATATGGGGAGAAATACTCAGAGTGCTGTACTAACTTGTCCAACCCCCAAACAGTAAATCTTCAAATTTGGATAATCTGACTTCAAACACCAGCCTTTTTAAATCTCTATTATACTGAAAACCTATTCTAGAATGTTGGTTTGGGCAATAAGGTAGACAAGTGTCATTCATTAGAGTAATTTTTTTTTTTTTAAGAAATGGAAGTGAAAAG
This sequence comes from Neomonachus schauinslandi, assembly GCF_002201575.2. Taxonomy (NCBI): domain Eukaryota; kingdom Metazoa; phylum Chordata; class Mammalia; order Carnivora; family Phocidae; genus Neomonachus; species Neomonachus schauinslandi. Next base: position 155,882,662 of record NC_058404.1, read on the forward strand.
AAAGGTAATTCAGTTTTTTTTTTTTTTAAAGATTTTATTTATTTATTTGAGACAGAGAGAATGAGAGAGACAGCACATGAGAGGGGGGAGGGTCAGAGGGAGAAGCAGGCTCCCTGCCGAGCAGGGAGCCCGATGCGGGACTCGATCCAGGGACTCCAGGATCATGACCTGAGCCGAAGGCAGTCGCTTAACCAACTGAGCCACCCAGGCGCCCGAAAGGTAATTCAGTTTAAGATATGTTGAGTTTGAGAATTCTTCAGAACATTTAGTAAGATTTATAAATGATAGAAAATTCAGTGTATACACCTGAAAAACAAAACAAGGAATCCTGCACTAAAATATAGTTTAATAATTTAGAATACAAGTCATCTACCTTAGAGAATTTATAGTATAAGAGAAGACCCTGAATGAGATCTAGAGAAACAAAGTAACATTAAAGAAATAGACTTCATATAAGGCAACAACACCATTTATGCAAAGCTCTAATGGAAAACAGTCTCTTGAAGATACTTTTTCCATGCAAATATACCCAATAATTACATCTTTATAGCAATTCAAAACAACTATGTTTTCTACTATCAAAGATTCTTTTAAATATTTAAAAATAACCATCATATATTACTTAGGTTTTTCATTTTCAGGGCATTCCCCCATTATTATAATATGAATCCTGAAAATTAGCACCATCAAAAACACTTTTTGGATTAAGTTATTGACTCTTGAAGGCACCTGTTAAAACATCTGTTCCTGGCTAGAGAAAATTACATTTACCTTTAGCATAGATTAGTTTATTAGATTAACTTTATTGAAAAAATTCAAATCCCTAAGTAAAATCAACATAAACTAAGGCAGTTTTTACTACAGAGTCAGAAGACAACCCAGAGAATGGGGTACTCTCCATGAAGAGTATCCTTAGTGAGACACTGAAAGGCACAGTCATCATGAACATCCTAGAGCAAATCACCTGGATGAAAATTCAGAACACAAAAAGGAACTAAAGGCCTATTGTAGTGTTTTATTAAATTTTCCACTGTTGACTTTGTATGATAAAGGGTAAAGTTAAAGTTGGTGTCAACCATGTTTGTAAAATGTGTTCATAACAGGTTCTATGGCGTGGTTTGAATATTTAGTGTTGATGCTTAGTACTATTACATAGTCTGATTTCTCTTCATTCAGAGTTTTCTTCATATATTCATTAACAAATTCCAAGACATTTGCTATGCTCAAAGCACTGTGCTGGTTACCGGAGACATAGAGATGGGTGAGATTCATATCCTATCTAATTTACAAAACTGATTCACATTTTATTTTATGAGATTATTGACAGTTCATATTAAATATAAATCAATGATTTTAACTCATAAAATATAAAATGCTAAATAGTAGTATTTTAGATATTATTGATGAAGTTGAGTATTGAGTATATAGAATAAATTTGGAACTTGTTACAACATGCTACAGGTAACAGTTGAGCTGTTTTTTTTTTTAATGATTTATTTATTTATTTTAGAGAGAGAGAGTGTGAGCAGGGGGAAGGGCAGAGGGAGAGAGAGAATCCTGAAGCTGACTCCCCGCTGAGAGTGGAGCCTAACATGGGGCTCAATCCCAGGAACCTGAGATCATGACCTGAGTTGAAATCAAGAGCCCACCACTTAACTGGCTGAGCTACCTGGGGGGCCCAAACTGTATTTTAAATAATTAGCATCTCTTAATAAAACATAGAAATGACACAAATTTTAGTGTTTACCTCCACATTTTTCCAAAGTAGAGACATGGACTGGTGGTCATTTAAATATTGAAAACTCTGAATTAAAAAAAAAAAAAGATTTATTTTTGCAGATGATAAATATGTTCCTGGCTATAACCCAAACTATGAAACTTAAAGATATAAAGCAACAAAATGGATTTTAGCAATTAGTCTGTTAGCACTAATATCAAATACCACATTAAAAAGAAACAGCATTACCATAAAAGCTTTGACACATTTTCGATATTGGACAAAAACAAATTATTCAAAAAAAGCAATATATCATGATCAAAACCTTTACTTATTTTGCTCTTCTCTCTATACCTCAGTAATATTTTCCCAAATTCGTGCTATCAAAACATTCAATAAGTATGCATGATAAGTGTGGAATTATAAAACAATGAAGTATTTATACTTTAAAAATTATGTCTAAGCAGTTATAAAGATTAAAATGAAATTATATAGTCCAATTATAAAAACTCCTTTTGTAATGATAATTTTCTTACAGAACAACTGTTGTATAATAGCAAGGATTGGTTTTTCCATTGTATGCTTCAAGATTAATTAAAATACTTGTTCTTGTACACTACAAATGGATATCAAACATGTCACTGATGAAGGTTGAGTTGGTGATTATAATTATAATCCTTCTTATCTGGCTTTCTCATGGTCATAACTACATAATTCACCTTTATTCTCATCAAGCTCTTCCAAAACCACCAAAAAAATTCCATAACTATATAATAAGTCCATATCAATGACTGTATCATCAAATAAAGTATTTCACCACCACTGTTCCTGAAAAACTTTATTGTAGCAGTATATTTTATCTGCTCAAATATGATTTGCTCACAAAAACCAAAATATATTTTGGCAGTTGGATTTATTCAAATCATCTATGATTTGAATCCAGATTTCTTAGTTTTCTTGACTCATATTCTAAATAATTTTGCCTTAGATTTATAAATTCTTTCATTTTTCTGTACTTTTTAAAAATGATACTTGGTTTAATTGGATTGATGAAGAATCTAACTCCTTATAATATCATCCCATGCTCTTGCTCAGCTCCTCTTTTTCTCTCCCTGATTTTATCCCCCATATTTCAAACCTCAACTCTGTGCTCACTTTAGTCTGTATATTTTGTGGATGACCTATCTGCATGAGTGGGTCAACTACTATGTATGTTGGTGTCCTAAATAAATCTCTAATCCAGAAATTGAGTTACAAACCTTCATATCCAACTGCTGTCTAGATGTTTTTACATAGATAACACACAGTGACCACAAAATTAATGTGTTCAGATTTAATTCATCTTTTCCTCAGAGTACCCTTCCCTATTTTTCATAACATTCCCCAACATCTCCATGTTCTTCAAGACCACTTAGACTCCATACTTCTCCTTGCTCCTTAGATCTAATAAGTTAAAAGTTGAACAGACTCTATCTCCTTAATATCTCTTAAATTCACTCCATCTCTCCATTACTGCTCTGTAGCCTTTGTTAGGCTTTTATCATATTTTCTTGGATTATGAAAATCACCATATACCTTTTCTTCTCTCTTCTATTAGAATTCTTTAAGACCTATCCCTCTCCATGTGCCCCCTTCAGGTATAGGATCTCAGATATAGGGAACTGATTTGATAACATGATCTGAAGTGAAAAGAATGAAAAGGGAAGGGGGGAAACAAAGGCACAGGCGAGTTATCTAGCTGGTCCTGAGGGCCTCAGAATTATCTGCTGGGAAGATAGAAAGAGGAATATGTATCCACTGGTTTTTACCCTTGGACCAAGTGTTACTTTACTCCTTGGACCAAGGAGTATTTACGCTCTAGAATTTCCAGGTGTATGCATGCATAAGTGCTGAGTGGTTTCTCAGGTATCCAAAGGCTTCAGAAAGAACCTAAGATAGACAGCAAGTGATATAGTGATACTGAGGCAAGGTATTGTCCATTACGATCAAATCTGTTTACTGAAACAATGACTAGAGATGTGAGCTGAGAAGCAGCCACAGACAGGGTCTTGTGTAAATGCTCCTTCTGTGACCTAAATCTGATTATGCAGTGCCCATGCTTATTCATCTTCATGGCCTCCTAAATATTAAGCTCCTTAGCATAGCACACAAATATTCCCTGGGAAGCTGTAAATGTCCTTCCAAATCTGAGTTAACTTTCTTCTTAAGTGATCCTGTGCCTACCAGAGTATCTGAAACAGGTACATGCAGGAGCTTCTCATTATCAAAGGATGTTTGGTATAGGAAAAAGACACTTGAAGTAATTCCATTTAAAACTGGAATCAAATTTTCATAAGGAACAGTGTCAATGGCAGTAGTGGAGTGGGATGGTGACAATGAAACTAAGAACTAAAAACTCAGGTTACTACATGTTTATTTTAGCAAGAGTTAGCACGTAGGGCAACTGTATTCTGATTCTTAAATACATTTTAGAAGTGCTACTTTTTTGCATAGGTTTTTTTCTAACGTTTCTAATAGTGTGAAATGTATCCTTTGTCAAAATTTCAGTTTTACAAAAGGATAATAATGTCTTTTTTACTAAAATATAGGAAGTTTTCATCAGTTTCTCCAAAGAGCTACATTAAATCTAGATTTCTAAAACATTCTTTAAAAAAAATAACTAACATATAACTTTTATCAATATTTCCTTTTTTTGTTAACTGCTCAACCTTTTAAGATCTTCATTTGGCAGTGGCTTTGTATGTGATTGAAACAGTCCACAAACATAATTTTATTGACATAATGAAAATGTAATTCTTGCAGGATATGTACATTCACTTTCTAATTAATTTGCATTGCATTTGCATTGCTTTGACTAATGTTTACAGAACACTATAATAAGTGAACAGAGTTATTGATATAGAATTTGAGAAGAGGAGCAGGGATACTCAGTAATGTTAAGTGGCTGGCAAGGGAAAGAGGGAGGTATTTTCTAGAGAATAATCTCATAAACTATCAGTTCCTTAGTGATTATTTTCATGCTATAGCGAATTTTGTTTATCCTTAACCTCATAACTGTGAGGATTCAGAGAAGGATAATGAGAATACACTGTATATTTATCTTTTGTTCTTTTATTGTTCTCAGAGGAGCCTTCCTATTCTATTAAAATTGCCAGTGAACTCCTCTTTCCCCAATTAGACTCTAAATTCTCTGAGGTTAGCTAATTTTAATAATGATAAAGCATTAGCAATAATAATTATTGATCATGAGATTTACTTTTAGACAATAGTTTTGGTAAGACATTTACTTGAATTATCTCACTGACTTCATTTCAACCCAAAAGACACTGTACATTTGAGTGGCTATTCAATTTTATGTATCAGAAAACTAAAGTACAAAAGGTAAGCACAAAAGTACAAAAAGAAAAGTTATTTTTTCAAGTACATATGTGAAATGGGGATTCAAATCCAAGCTGGGCATCAGAGTCTTGGTATGTATGTATATATGTATTCATTTTTTATTTATAGGTTTATTTATTTATTTATTTGAGAGAGAGTACCCACAAGGAAGGGCAGAGAGAGAGAAGCAGACTATAAATAAATAAATAATAAATTAATAAATAACGCTATATCTATGTATATCTATATATATCTATCTTCTTAAAAGATACACTCCCTGAAGACTGGAATAAAAACAGAAAAGAACGATATTATTTCTTTTTTTTTTTTTTCTTTTTTTTTTTTTTATAAAGATTTTATTTATTTATTTGAGAGAGAGAGAATGAGAGACAGAGAGCATGAGAGGGAGGAGGGTCAGAGGGAGAGCAGACTCCCCGCCGAACAGGGAGCCCGATGCGGGACTCGATCCCGGGACTCCAGGATCATGACCTGAGCCGAAGGCAGTCGCTTAACCAACTGAGCCACCCAGGCGCCCAAGAACGATATTATTTCTTAAGTGAGTCCTACTTACTAGACACAATTCCACCTAATCCTTTCCCTACAGTGCCTTTAGTAGAACAGTTACAGGTTAAATATTCCCTAGAGCTGTGCAGGATAAAGAGAATCATCCATACAGTTTGTATATGGTTACCAGTAATGTGCCCAAAAGGAAAGAAGCAGTGCAAAATTAGGAACCCAAAATTAGGAAGCACAGAAGATGTAGGTAGAAGATAAAAAGGTAGTATTTCAATTTAGGGTTGAAAATCAAAACCCTGAAATTAATATGTTATATTTAAGTGGATCAAGAGCTTAAATCTTCTTACAAAACGTATGCTAGTTCTACAGTCTAACAGTAATTTTAGGGATAAATATTGAGAATGCCTCAACTCCTTCATTAAATAAAACCTAACTCCATTTTATTTATTGGCACTAGAATAGATTTTTTTAAAAATATTTTATTTATTTATTTGACAGAGAGAGACACACAGCGAGAGAGGCAACACAAGCAGGGGAAGTGGGAGAGGGAGAAGCAGACTTCCTGTGGAGCAGGGAGCCTGATGCGGGGCTTAATCCCAGGACCCTGGGATCATGACCTGAGCCGAAGGCAGGTGCTTAAGTTTTAAAACCTAAAAAAAGAGAGAGAGAGAGAAAATATCATGTATCATTAGAGCACTTTTAAAAAATTTTGATATTTGGTATTATTTATTAGAGTCAATATAGGAAAAACTACTCAAAAATATTTATAGAAAAAAAAATCTGTTTGCATTAGATGTGTTTTTTTTTTTGATGAATTGTAAAACCTCTTCTTTCACCAAATAGTTTTTTTTATTATGTTATATTAATCACCATACATTACATCATTAGTTTTTGATGTAGTGTTCCATGATTCATTGTTTGCATATAACACCCAGTGCTCCATTCAGTACATGCCCTCTTTAATACCCATCACCAGGCTAACCCATCTCCCCACCTCTTCCCCTCTAGAACCCTCAGTTTCTTTCTCAGGGTCCATAGTCTCTCATGGTTCCTCTCCCTCTCCGATTTCCTCTCCTTCATTTTTCCCTTCCTGTTATCTTCTTTTTTTTTTTTTTTAACATATAATGTATTATTTGTTTCAGAGGTACAGGTTTGTGATTCAACAGTCTTACACAATTCACAGCGCATAGAGTTTTAAATTGTAATGCTTCCTTCCGTCTTATTAGCCAACTGTGAAAACATGTGTTTGTCTTATCCACATAATGTAGGATGAGGCAACTTTAACATAGAGTGATTACATAGTGAAACATTCTGCCTCCATTTAAAGAAAAGAGTAAAGTTGCCAAGTCATTTCCCAAAGACAACCAGTCATTAAATTAGAAACAGCTGGGGCAGACATCGAATCATCATATACCACCCCTAGAAAAGGAGGAGACAAATGAGGAGATTAGCTCAGAAAAGTGATTGAACCAAAACAGAAAGGGAATTCCAAAAGGATAGCTTACTTTTAAATAGAGAAGGGCCAGTTGTTATGAAAACAAGAAAGCGTGGGACCATGTGCATTTCAAGCGCCTTGCTTAGTACAGAGCTTTCCCAAGCAGTAGTAGAGTTGTTTCAACATTTCAGCAATGGAATTTTTATTACTTTTGTTCTAAGATAGAAGTTAAAATAGAGATTCTAACCTTACCAAAATCTACGAAAAATAACTACAAAATAATGTATATATAGTACATTATTTATATTTATTTTGATTTGGTTCTTTGCCCTGCTTTATATTAGGGAGTTTATAAAATTTGAAAGTGAATTTGTTACTTTCTATTTTAGTTATACTAAAATTATATTTCCTTATATAATGCTAGTAAGCATAATATGGTATATCCTTTGGGTGTTCATTTTTCCATGCTCCAAGTAGTTATTGCTTTAAGTAAATTATAATACCCATGATATCACAACCTAATACTACCATCAGTCACCTTGTAACAGAAACTAGCTGGCAATGGATTTGTGAACGCAGTATTCTTTGACATGCACTTTAGGACCTCAGTCTTAGAAAGTAACATCACATTTCCATCATCTCTTTGAGATTATTCTAACTCTGAACAATTGCACACTTCTTCAGGTTAATTTAACATGATTTTCTTCCTCAAATATTTACTGCATGCTTAAGGATGTGCCAAGTACTATGTCCTATCTACATTTCTCATTACTCTTGAACTTAAACAGTTCATGAAAAGAGGCTGATCTTATCCAATAGGCAATGTGATAAGCATTGGGGACTATATTAAGCTACATTAATACAAGAGGATAATAACAACAGCTAGCTCTTTTGTTAAGTGCTTACTATGTGCCCAGCATGATTATTAGTGCTTAACATCTATTAACCTATTTAATTCTTATAATAGCTATATCTGTTGACTGAAAGAGTTTAAATAACTTGCCTACTTATGTAAAAAGTGACAGAACTAATATTCAGAAGGTGCTAGTTTAGCTTCAGCTGATCATAAACTATGTTATATTCTACTCATTCCTCAGTAATCAGTCAAAACCTTGGTCTCCTATTTTGAATTTAACACCAATCCACTGTGATGAGCTATCATACACACACAAAAATAGAGTAAAAACTGACACAAGCATAAGTCACAACCTTGAAAATATATTTATTTCAATGCGAAAAAATATTCAAATACCTGACTTACTATATAAAGTCTTAAAAAACAAATGGAACAGTGAAGTTAAAAATGTGGCATATATCAAGTAAGTTAGAGGCACTCTATTTATATCACTTCTGATGTCAAAGAATAAAAAGAAAGCACAAGTTAAAGTACAAAGTTTAATAACTCAGCTCTAGTGAAGCAATTCACTGAGAGTTTATTGATAGAAAACAGCAGGATTTTTTTTTTTTTTTTTTTTTTTTTTTAGTGCTAGAAAGGAATATGATAGTCAAGTTTGTAATGCTAACTAAGGATTGAAAACTATTCAGATAGGATAAAATGGGTGCACAGGTCTGTGTTCATTTGATTAAAACAAATTCCACTATTTATTGATCAGGAAAATGTTTCCAGACATGTCCAGTAATAGTATGATATACTGAGTCAACTCAGAGTTTAGTCTCATTATCGGATTCAACTGCTCAGACCCAGGGTGATGATGAAATAGAACATTAATTATTTTTATATCATTTAGGCAAGTGCTGTTATAAAATTTCCTTTTATACTCTCACAGGGTTACAGGCATAATCTTGCATAACCTTAATTTGAGGTAATTGTCTTTCATTGTTGGAATGTTTTAATGACAGTTGTTTGTTTATACAAGCAAATGGTTTTTACTTCTCTATCTTCCTGAAGACTGGGACTGCTGGCATGTGCTCAGATTATATAATTGTGTATTTACTCCTGATTTTATTAATTCATTTTTCATTCAACCATTCTTTCACTCAACACTTGAAAACATGGTGTTAAAAACTGGTGAGACTCACAATGCATGATCTTGTTTTTGCCTTCTAGTTATTTTATTCAACCCCACTTCTACCATTTAGAAAGAAGGGTATTAGGACCCGGGGGAAAAATGGCATAGGATTTCTTCATTTAGTTGCTTAAGAAAAGAAAAAAAGAACTGTAATATTTTATTTAGATTGACCAACTAACCCTTCTCATCAGTGATCTTGAATGTATTTTGGCTTCATTGAAATGACTCAAATATAAAGGGACAATAGAGAGCTCTGTTGGCAGGACATGAATTTTGGATTGATGTTTGGTAGACCAGTCTTCACTCTTGACTTCTGCAAAATAAAAGTACTATTGCATGTGATTTTTTTTCATGAATTGCATCAAATAAAATATACCTTGATTTTTTTTTTAGATTTTATTTATTTATTTGAGAACGAGAATGAGAGAGAGAGAGCATGAGAGGGGGGAGGGTCAGAGGGAGAAGCAGACTCCCTGCTGAGCAGGGAGCCTGATGCGGGACTCGATCCCGGGACTCCAGGATCATGACCTGAGCTGAAGGCAGTCGCTTAACCAACTGAGCCACCCAGGCGCCCTATACCTTGATTTTTATGGTATGATACAGAGACCATATAGGCTAATCCTAGTGAGTATCCTCAAAAGCAAGACATATAACCATAATTGGCAAAAACAACCAGTACCCTAAAAGATATGGTTGGCACATCATGGTACTAAAATTATGAGACCTTCTGTAGTGTGTACAGCACAGTTGCTGGTTTTATATTTTCATAATCAGTCCTGTTCATAGATACTATAGTAGAACACATTAGTTCATTCTTAGGGATTGGCCTAAGAGAACTTCAACAAAAATGTGAAGTAGATATGCAAAATACCTTAAATTCTTTCATAAGGGCCTAGAATGCACTGCTTAAAGGACCTCTGATTCGATGTGGGCACTGGAGCACGTGTTTAATAGTTCTCTGTAAAAATAATGGTGAAAGCAAGGAAAATATTAAGAAAAAGATGGAAAGAAGAAGGAAATGGAAGAGGAGAAAGGGGAGGTTAAGGAAGAAGAGAGAAAACTGAATACTCAGCTTCACCCTGAAATAACTACCTCCACAGCTATGATAGCCTATCCCACCTCACTGCCTTCCAGCTTCTTTAGAGAGAAGACTGCAGGTTGACATGTTCTGCTATTTTTTTAGAGTAGCCAAAAGCAGAAAAGATATCTAGCAGGGAAACAAATCTGCACAACTGTAGAGGAAAACAAACATTCCAAACTCTCATCCTTTAATACACGTACGGATAAGATGAACAGGGTTTAATATACATGTAATAGGAGTTCAAAGAGGACTGAATCAAGATCATGGTAAGTAGGATAGAATAATAATAAAATTTATTTAATAATAAAAAATAATTATGGGGTGCCTGAGTGGCTCAGTTGGTTAAGCGTCTGCCTTCTGCTCGGGTCGTGATCCCGGAGTCCTGGGATAGAGTCCCACATCAGGCTTCCTGTTAAGGGGGGAGCCTGCTTCTCCCTCTCCCACTGCCCCTCCCCCTGCTTGTGCTCTCTCTCTCTCTCTTTCTGTCAAGTAAATAAATAAATAAAATCTTTAAAAAATAAAACAAGAACATTTAAAAAAATAATAATTAAAAAATTCCATGGTTTGAATAAAGTCTTTGCTTTTTGCTTCAAAAAGCTCTGAAATGCTAAGCAATGAATCTTCTAAAAAACTCATATTCAACTAAACCCTAATGTTATAAAAATCAAAAGAAAATCTTAAAAATCAATAGAGATCAAAGGGAAGCTAATATGACTCCGCTACTATCAACACTAGATGCTAGAAGACCATAAAACAATGTTTATCAACTTCTGCTGAGTGATTTTGAACATAGAATGTAGAGCTAATCAAACTTTAAGAATGAAGACAGAATTATAAAATTTCTAACTTGCAAGTTTTACTACAATGCATTTTCCATGTATTCTTTCAAAACTAAATTAATCAGATATATCTTCTTGTAAAATGTAAAAAAGATAGTAAAATTAGAAATACCAGACTTAGCAATAAAATGAAATTAGATGAAGATACAAGAAGCTCTGTGAAGAATGATTTCAGAAGAAATTATAAATCATCTTGTAAGCTTAATAAATGATCTGGAAGTACAAATAAGTAATATATTAATGAAATGAGGGTACATAAGTCTTCTGATACATTAAAATGTATATTTTTAAAAGGAAGTCAAAACTTTGGGAAGAAATGTGGAATAAATAGGTCATGGTGATTGATAGTGATGTTCAGGTCAACTTTATCCTTACTGATATTCTTCCTACTTGATCTCTCAGTTACTGATAGAAGGGTGTTGAAATCTCATTTACAATAATGGATTCATATGTTTCTCCTTGAAGTTCTGTCAGTTTCATGTCATAGATTTTGACACTGTTGTTAGGTGCATACACATTTAAGATTGTTACGCTTGTTGGAGAATTGGTGTCTGTATCATTTTGTAAAGTCCCTCTTTATCCCTGAAAATTTTCCTTTTTCCGAAGTCTGCTTTGTTTGAAACTAATATAACTTATTCTAGCTTATTTTTGCTTAATGTTACCATGATATATCTTCCATTATCTCTTTCCTTGTATTCTGAGTCTTGATAATTAAAGTGGATTTCTTTTAGACAACATACAGTTAAATATATATATATTTATATATATATCTTATATAAACATATATATATATGTTACCCACTGTGACAGTCTGTCTTTATTTCGTATATACAGACCATTTTTTTCTTGTTTCTCTCTCTCCTCTAGTTTTAAGTGAGTATTGTACTAGTTTGCTTGGGCTACCATAATAAAATATCACAGACTGGGTGGCTTAAACAATGGGTTTGTCTTCTCACAGTTCTGTAGGTAGAAGTTTCAAGATCAAGATATGGGCAGGGTTGGTTTATTCTGAGGCCTCTTTCCTTGGTTTTCAGAACTACCCTTTTGCCTGTTCTCATGGTTTTTCTTCTGTGCACATGCATCCCTGGTGTCTCTTTCTAAGCCCAAATTCTCTCTTCTTATAAGGACACCAGTCAGATTGGAAGAGGGCCCGTCCTAACAGTGTCATTTTAACTTAGTCATCTCTTTAAAGGCTCTGTCTCCAAATGCAGTCACATTTTGAGTTACTGGGGTTTAGACTTCAACATATAGATTTGGAAGGTGGTGCATATTTCAGCCCATTGAGAGCATATTATATGTTTCCATTTTCTCCCCTACTTAGATATAACTTGTTCTTTTAAAACATGTTATTAGTTGTTCAGGAGTTTAAAATATATTTTTTTAAGTAATCTAAATTTACCTTCAAATAACACTATACTGCTTCACTTGAGTGCAGGTAACTTATAACAAAGCATTCCCAGTTCCTTCCTCCCATCCATTATGACAATCCTATCGTTTATTTCACTTGTCTATATGCTATAATAACCTAGCGCAGTTATTATTACTTTAAATAAACCACTATATTTTATTATTATTTTTTAAAAGATTTTATTTATTTATTTGAGACAGAGAGAATGAGAGACAGAGAGCATGAGAGGGAGGAGGGTCAGAGGGAGAAGCAGACTCCCTGCCGAGCAGGGAGCCCGATGCGGGACTCTATCCCGGGACTCCAGGATCATGACCTGAGCCGAAGGCAGTCGCTTAACCAACTGAGCCACCCAGGCGCCCTATTATTTTTTTAAAGATTTTATTTATTTGTCAGAGAGCGAGCACAAACAGGGGGAGCGACACAAACAGCTCCCCGCTGAGCAAAGAGCCTGATGCAGGACACAATCCCAGGACCCTGGGATCATGACCTGAGCCGAAGTCAGACGCTTAACCAACTGAGCTACCCAGGCGTCCCAAACCATTACATTTTAGGTCAATTAACAATAGGCAAAATAGACTGTATTTTACTTTCAATTGTTTCTTCTCTGATATTATTCCTTTCTTAATATAAATAAAGTTTCTGATTTATATAACTTGCTTCCTCTTTGAAACATCTTTTATCATTGATTTCCGGGAAGATCTGCTAGTGAGCATACCTCAGCTTTTATTCCTCCGAGAAAGTATTTCTCCAAGAAAAGTATTTCTCCTTCAGTGTTTAAGAAAAATCCCATTGTAAATAGGATTCTAGGTCAATAGTTTTTTTCAAAACTTTTAATATTTCCCTCCACTTTCTTCTTGCTTGCACAATTTCTGACGAGAAATATACTATAATATTTTCTTCATCTATAAGTATCTTAGTGTTTTGCAATGTACTTTTAGATACAACACAAAGGCACTATCAAAAAATACTAAGGTTTAAAATTTCTGTGTGAAATACATGGTTTAGAGAAGCAAAAGATAAGCCATAGAATGGGAGGAAATATTTGAAAAGCACACAGTTAATACTTACTTTCACAACATACAAGGAACTCTTATTACTCAACAATACAAAACAAACAGCACAATTAAAAAATGGGTAAAAAATCTGAACAGACATATCACTAAAGAAGATATACAGATAGAAAATAAGCATATGAAAAGATAACCAATGTCATTTATAATTAGAGAGTCACAAATTAAAACAATGTGACATACTAATAAAATGGCTAATACTGAACAAACTGATAATACCAATTGCTGGTGAGAATGCAGAGTAACAGAAACTTTTATTCGCCAATGGTGGTAATTCTAAATGGTAAAACCATTTTGAAAGATATTAACAGTTTATTACAATGCTGAGCACAGTCTTATCACATAAGTGATTACTCTCCTGTATATTTAAACCATTTGGAAATGTAAGCATACTTGAAAATCTTCACATGAATGTCATTATCAACTTTATTCATAGTTACCCCAAATTGGAAGCAACATATAAGCCCTTGAATGGATAAAAACATCTGTGGTATATCTGTAGAATGGAATTTTATTCTTTAATAAATATAAATGAGCTATTAAGCTACAGAAGATATAGATGCATATTAAATGTATATTAATAACTAAAATAAACCAGTCTGAAAAGACTATATAGTGTTTGATCCCATTTATATGACATTCTAATAATGGCAAAACTACAGAGATGGTAAACAGATTAGTGGTTGCTAGTGGAAATAATAGGTAAGGGTTAAATACTTGAAGCACAGGAGATCTTTTAGGGAAATAAAATTATTCTGAATGTTACTGCAATAGTCAATAAGTGACATTCTATTAGTCAAAACCTATAGAATTTTAGAGCATGAAGAGTGAATCTTAATGTATGTAACTTTAAAAAATAAATTAGGATTTGGGGGTAACCTTGTTTGGAATAAAGAAAGAGGCAACAATCTGTTTTAAATATTGAGCCACCCTGAAGAGGGTGGGGAAAGAAGTACTAAACTAGATAACTTTAGAAATGAGTGAAGTTTTTAAGTCTTTAGTTGATTAAGCTATTTCTCACGATGTATTGGTTCCGATGCTGCTATTCACATGTACTGGGTATATGTGTACTGAAATTGAGCAATTAATAAAGGAATGGCAGATGGTGAGAGTCAGGTTTCTCATTGTTAGAGTGGGAGTTTACAGATAAGAAATGAGAGGAGGCTAGAATGGCCCATGGGGTAATGAAATAGAGTTGGAGATATCAGAAGGAAACCATGTTTAGTTTAATATAGATACAGATGGTTATATATGGAAATACTTATATATGTGTGCATGTACCCAGAGTAGTATATGCACATACATTTCCTCATTCTGTCACCTGAAAGGGCCTGGAAGCAACAACCCTGTAGTAGCAACAAACACCTAGAGCCCAGAACTCGATTTCTAATAACATTCTCCAATGAAAGGGAGCAGAACTCTTTGGAAAAATGATTGATTTTAAAACTAAAGCAGGAAATACACAAGATGAGCCTAGAGTATCTTAGAGTATCAGAAAGCAAGATGATACTCATAAAACAACTCTATGTTGATGTGGGTACATCAAAGGGAAACAAAAGTCAACTGAAAGAACCTCCAATGCGAAGCTGGGACAATTTGAGCAACAAAATGAATAAAGTAGTATTAGATTATAACCTAAAGTTTAAAATAAATATCCATGAGTCCATACTGATATAAATGCTTGAGTAACTAAATGGGGAAATAAATAAATCTCATGTGCAAAAGAATTCCATGTAGCTATTTTGCCCTTAAATTAGATAGCATGAGTTCTCTATGAGGTGCAATTCCTTGGTCAGAGAATTGGGTAAGGTGTTAGGTACAGAAGCAAACTCAGGTGAGAAGGTTCCTTAAGGACTTCCACATAAGGAAAGTTTTAGTCTCTGACTTAACAGAGAACACCTCCAGGGAACACTGAGGGTTCTTAGCTCTTAACTCCCCACAGAAACCAGTCCAAAGATGAACTAGTCCTGGACCTTCCTGGACCAATGTTTATCTTTGTATTGATAAAATGTTACTTTTATTTATTTACCTTTCATGGAGTAAAATTAATACAACATAAAGTTAACCATTAAGCATGTTAAAGGGCGTATTTCAGAGTTGTTTGATACCTTCATGATGTTTACAACTACCACCTTCATAGTTCCAGGATATTTTTATCACCCCACAAAGAAACCCTGTACCCATTAAATAGTCACTTACCATTCTTCCTTCCTCCCATCCCACCCCCCAGCCACTGGCAACTACTAGTCAGCTTTCTATCTCTATCAATTTACCTATTCTGGATATTTAATATAAATGAAATGTGCATTAAAATGTGAACTTTTAGGTCTGATTTCTTTCACCAACTTTGATGTTTTCGGTTCATTGACACGGTAGCATGTATCTGTACTTCACTCCATTTTATGGCTGAATAATATTCCATTGTATGAATCTACAACATTTTATCTATCCACTCATCTGTTGATGACATTTGGGCTGTTTCCAATTCTTGGCTATTGTAAATCTGCTAGAAACAATGGTGTATATGTATTTGAATAATTCTTTTCAATTCCTTCAATGTAAACTTAGGAGGGGTATTGTTGGGTCATATGGTAATTCTATACTTAACCTTTTTTAAAAAAACTGCCAAACTGTTGTCTAGAGTGGCTATACCATTCTACCTCCCCATCAGCAATGTACAAGAGTTCCAATTTCTCCACATCATGACCAATACTTCTGTTTTTAAAAATATATATATAGCCATTCCAGCCACTATGATACGGTATCTCATTGAGGTTTTGATTTGCTGTTCTGTAATGACTAAGGATATTGAATATCTTTCTTTTTTTTAAAAAAGATTTTATTTATTTATTTGACAGAGAGACACAGAGAGAGAAGGAACACAAGCAGGGGTAATAGGAGAGGGAGAAGAATATCTTTCTTGTGCTTATTGGCAATGTGTATATCTTCTTTGGGGTACTGCCTATTCAAGTCATTTACTATATTGAACATTTGTTTTTGTTATTGAGTCGTAAGAGTTCTCTATGTATTTTGGATATTAGACCTTTATTACCTTTATGATTTGCTAACATTTTCTCCCATTCTTTGGGTTGTCTTTTCACTTTCTTAATAGTGTCATTTGAAGAGCAATTTTGTTTTCAATTTTTATGAAGTCTATTTTTTTTTTCTTTTTCTGCTTGTGCTTTTGGTCTCATATAAGAACACTAAATCCTAGATCATGAAGATATACTTCTGTATTTTCTTCTAAAGGTTTTATAGTTTTAGTTCTCACATTTATGTCTTGGATCCTTTTTTAAATTTTTTTTTATTAACATATAATATATTATTTGTTTCAGGGGTACAGGTCTGTGATTCATGAGTCTTACACAGTTCACAGTGCTCACCGTAGTACTTACCCTCCCCAATGTCCATCACCCACTCACCCCTCCCTCCTACCCCCCTCCCCTCCAGCAACCCTCAGTTTGTTTCCTGAGATTAAGAGTCTCTTATGGTTTGTCTCCCTCTCTGGTTTCGTCTTGTTTCATTTTTCCCTCCCTTCCCCTATGATCCTCTGTCTTGTTTCTCAAATTCCTCAAATCAGTGAGATCGATGATACTTGTGTTTCTCTGATTGACTTATTTCGCTTAGCATAATACCCTCTGGTTCCATCCACGTCATTGCAAATGGCTGGCAAGATTTCATTTTTTTTGATGGCTGCATAAATAATCCAATCAAGAAATGGGTAGAAGACATGAACAGACATTTCTGCAAAGAAGACACCTAAATGGTCTTGGATCTATTTTTAATAATTGTTGTATGTGGTATGAAGTAGGGGTTAGACTTCATTCTTTTGCTAGCTTTGAATATACCTTGCTTTTCTTTTTCTAGTTCCTTAAAGTATACAGTTAGGCTATTGATTTGAAATCTTTTTCCTTTTCTTTTTCTTTTCTTTTCCCCAGTATAAATGTTTTTAGCTCTACATTTCCAAATGAGCACTGCCTTCACTGCATCCCAGAAGTTTTGGTGTGTTCTGTTTTTGTTTTTATTTGTCTTAATGTATTTTCTAATATCCCCTGTGATTTCTTCTTTGGCCCATTAGTTAAGATTGAATCTCAAGTATAATCCAAGCTTGTTCCAAATGTTATTCCTTGCCCCAGACTGCTATAACCAATATCTGTAAGTTTAAATGCTTCTGGCAAAAGCCCCTGGGGAAGTCATCCCAGCCCTGGGAATGCTTCAAGTTGGGTGAAATAAATGTTTTGTACTGGTCGTTGAGAAAGGTACCAGATGTATGGAGACCCATAAACACAGTTCTTTGAGAATAAGGTCCTTGTTGCTTTCTCTAGTTCTAACAATTTGCACTAGAAGAGCAGCTGCTGATTTTTAATTTTTTGAGGAATCTCCGTTCTGTTTCCCATGGGGGCTGAACCAATTTACATTCTCACCAAGGGTGCTCAAGGGTTCCCTTTTCTCCACATCCTATCCAATACTTGATATCTTTTGTCTTTTGGATGATAACCATTCTAACAGGTGTTAAATGATATCTCATTGTGATTTTGACTTCCATTTCCCTGATGATTAGTAATATTGAATATTTTTCATCCATCATGTTGGCCGTTTGTGTCTTTTTTGGAAAAATGTGTATTCAGGTCCTCTGCTCATTTTTTAGTCTGACTTTTTTTTTTTTTTTGGCTATAAAGGTGTATAAGTTTCCTATATGCTTTGGATTTAACACCTTATCAGATACATGATTTGAAATATTTTCTCCCACTCCATAAGCTGCCTTTCATCTTATTAGTTATTTTTGGGGAGAGATGGATTGGGTTCCCTATTCCACCATTTTCAGTAATGTCACTCTTAAAATACTATTTTTATAGCAGTACTCCACAATGAATCTAATTTCTCAGTTTGCTTGCATTTCCATTCATTTCCTCTCTCTCTGTTTCTCTCCTTCAGTGAAGGACCTGAAAGCAGAGAAGAACACATTATTTTACTTTGTTTACAAAGGAACTAGTCAAAAGTCAAAATGCAAAACAGTTGGGAAAGGAATTTTTGATAGCTATATATCCTGAAGAATATGACCTAGCCACAAATAAATGGACAGGATAAACTAGATGCAGGGATACAGCCAGAGGGAGAAAGTAAATTACTTCTAAAATTATTCAGCACCCAGGAATGTAACTTCAGTCTTCTCTCCTTACAAATGGCCATGTAAGATAGTTAATTTTTTGAAGCAAACAAATCACCTTAATTGAACACAGTTTTCATTTTAAAACAAGTTGTAGAGCTTAAGGCTGAAGTCCTCCAGAGAAAATAGCCTTATGATTTATATCAGCACTGCTCAAACTCAAAGCAATTTGTGAGGTTGCATATGAATAATGCAGAGTGAGAACAGCACAGGAGGAAACCATTGAAAGAAAGTAAATGAAGTCCCTTTAAAATGGAATATATAGGAAACTATTTAACTTGAATTATTCACCAACACTTGTGATATTACAGGAATAACCATAGATCAGTGAATATTTCAATTTTTAAGATGGGGTCATGCTGTTCCTTTTATATATTAAAAAAAATCTCAGAGACCAAAAATGGTAAAGTGAATGAGAAGTGCATTACAGCCTATGAATATGCACGGATGTGCTAGAGTTCACCTGAAAAGAGGGGAAGAATGGCCTTTGGAACTCTGTGACACACAGCTAGAGATGGGACTCAAGATCCACAGAGGTAGTTTCTGCCAGCTTGAGAGAGTGTTCAATGATCAGCAGAAAATGCACCTTTGAGATATATTTTAACTATTTCTGACTCTAATGATGAGCTGTATGTTTTGGAGAAATTCCAAGTACCTGAGTAGTACCTTATTTCTTTTATATATGGAATAAGTATAAGTGTTGCTTCTTTTTTCTTTTACATAATCCTCAATGTATAGTGTTGAGTGGTTTAATATGTAATTATTTCAAGAGAGTCAAATGAGAAACTAAAAGGGTAGATCGTTCAGTAATGTTTTAATAACTGCACAATTAAAATACCATATAAAGCATTTGGTATTTACTCCATTAAAATCAAATAGAAAACCTTACCAATTGTCATATCAATTAATCCTATTTAATGTTGTGTATTATTTTTAGGCTTAGCAGTTCCTTAGTAATATACTCACTATGTGTACTGACACTGTTTTAGAATCACAGAGTTGAAAAGTCACCTGATCTATAGAAGTTTAAAATCAATAGTCTTTTAAATTTAATAGTATAAGAATTCTAAATGATCTGGGAAAATAGCCAGCTGACCAATATTAAAGTAAGTGACTAGGCCTGGTATTTGTATGGAATATCTTTAACTAGAAGTCAAGTAACCGTGGCTAAAATCATTTAATTCAGAGAGATGCTAGACCACGTTTCGTAAGGAGGTATGGAAACAGCCTAATACCATCTATCCAAACATTTCTACATGGGGCGCCTGGGTGGCTCAGTTGGTTAAGCGACTGCCTTCGGCTCAGGTCATGATCCTGGAGTCCCGGGATCGAGTCCTGCATCGGGCTCCCTGCTCAGCAGGGAGTCTCCTTCTCCCTCTCCCACTCCCCCCTCTTGTGCTCTTTCTCTCTCTCACTCTCTCTCTCAAATAAATAAATAAAATCTTTAAAAAAAACCCAAACATTTCTGCAAATCAATAGCTGCTGAGAGGCTGTAATATTGCATAGCTGGGAAAATAAAACTGTAAAAAAATTATATCCTTTTGAGCAATATCATAGAGAATAACATGAATTCATATAATGCAAGTTAAATGATAGAGGGAAATGAGAAACATTCAAATCATTCAACTAGATAGTGCGTTTATATTCAGGCCAAGCCAATATTTGATTTCAGATTCTGGTGAACACTACTGATCAATAAAAATAAACGAAGTTCTTTCACTTTGAATGTCCAAGTCTGGTCTGTTAGGATAAACTAATTTGATTTGGCTGCTTTTAGCATCGACTTTAATTTCAGGCGTGCCTTGTAATTGGTTAATGTTTGGTTAGCATTCTGTATAGGAACTTCTTCCTCATGTTCATATTTTAAGATCTCTATGTATGTCTTGGTATACCCTGCCGATTTCCTAGAAACTGTATTTTGTTTACCTGGATCTGGACATTTGGAGGTGGTAAGGGGTAGGAATAGGCATTGTGGAGAATTTATAGAGGACTAGTCCAAAAGGACATTTATATTTTAGAGCTTCCCAGAATGCTTTCTAATGACCTGAGAGGATTCTGGATTCCCTTAGACCTAGTCACAAAAACATTCTCAAATGTTATGAAAGTTCTTTAATCACCCATTTTTTTCTGAAAGTAACTTAAGTTCTCTGATAATTTCCAGTATCATGCATGCCTCACATTTTCTTTGTCCAGTAATAACTCTTAAATAGGTCACCTGTGAGATATGTAGAAGGCTACAGAGAATTGATATTTTTTTTTAAGATTTTATTTATTTGTGAGAGAGAGAATGAGAGACAGAGAGCATGAGAGGGAGGAGGGTCAGAGGGAGAAGCAGACTCCCCGCCGAGCAGGGAGCCCGATGCGGGACTCGATCCAGGGACTCCAGGATCATGACCTGAGCCGAAGGCAGTCGCCCAACCAACTGAGCCACCCAGGCGCCCGAGAATTGATATTTTTAAAGAATCTAAGAATCTATATCTATCTATCATCTATCCATGCACACACACACACACACACACACATATATATATACACACACATTTATTTAGGCATAAATTAATATACACATTTATATATATTATACTTAAACATAAAATGAGAGAGTTTTTTTTTTAAATAGGTAAGATTCTTCACATATGGTAGGGTATATAATGAAAGCATGATCTTTAGTATGTATAATGTGCAGAAGACATCTTTGTATACAAAGTATTATATATTAGAGTGGCAATTAAATTGATAAAATCACCTTCAAATAATAGAGAATCTGTGATATCTGGATATGCTATAAAAGTTAAGAGCCCAATATGTTCTGTTGTCTCTTCAAATCATATAAGTCTTTAACCTTTCACTAGAGATTTCCATGGAGAGGAACAACTCTGAGTCTTAAGTCAATTTTTTGAGGGCTTATTTTACCAGGGCTGAAAAAAAAAAAAAGTTAAGAGCCCAGACATTAGAAACTGATTGCCCGGGTTTAAATTCCAATTCTACGACATACTAGCAGTATGATCCTGTGAAAAATCACTGAATATCTGTAAAATATAGTAATCATTACACTTAACCTTGGTGTCATTATTGAGATGAAATAAAATAATCAGAGGTTATCACTGTGCCTACAACATAATAAATGCCCAAGAGATGTCATATTTTTCGCATTAGCTTCTATTTCTGGCATTGAAAATACATAATAATATTTTACATTTTCGACAAGAATACTGATTTCCTAAATACTTTATTGAAAATTACTGAAAAGTTCTACCTACATTGTAATCAACTTGCTTTGTTTATTTATTTATTTTTATTGCAATCGTGCTTTCCACATCAGTCGATTATGGCTCAATAATGCTACATGGCAGAACTCCTCAAAACTGACTGACTTAAAACAGCTGTCATTGTTCTCTCTCACACATCTGCAGTTCACCTGTGCATCAGGTTTCTTGGCGAGACTTACCTGGGAGCCCTGCTTTATGCTGGGGGCAGTCGGCCTTGGCTCCTCCATATGCATTGGCCTCACGTCTGCTCTATGTGAGGACATTCTGAGACCCAAGTTGAAGGGAAAACTTTTCCCAGGGCCAAGACAGACTCACAGGTGTCCTACTGCAGAAGCATACTTCACACCTTAATTCGCATCACATTTGTTAGTATCCCACTGGCTAAAGCAAGCCATGTTGCCAACCTAACATAACAGGGCAGGGAAGTACGCTTTTATGAAGGTGAGGACAGCAGTGAATATCTTTAAACAGCATTCTAATCTACTATGTTACTTTGAAAACTATGTAACGGATCAATTAAATTTTGAACATTTTAAAAATCTGTTGATAGCTATTCGTATGATATTAATATTAACCCCTAATTTTTAAATAATCATTGTCTCATAAATGTTTCCTAATTTTTTAATAATCATTATCTCATAAATGTTCACAACAGTCCTTCCAGGCAATCGATGTAAAATTGTGCACATGTTCTCCACAATATTTGGTAGATTTTCAGACATAAATCTTCGGATCTATATTAGCCTGCTTGGGCTCCCATAACAAAACACCACAGCCTGGGGTGCTTAAAAAACAAAGATTTATTTTTTCACAGTTCTGGAGGCTGGAGGTCAAAGATCAGGGGATTGGCAGAGTTGGTTTCTTCTGGGGCTTCCCTTCTTGGTTTGCAGATGGCCACCTTCTTGCTGTGTCTTCACATGGTCATCCCTGTGTGCATGTGTGTCTAATGTTTCTCTGTGTGTACTTGAATTGCTTCTTCTTATGCAGATACCAGTCATATTGGATTAGGGCCCACTGTAAAAACAAAGCAAAACACGACATAATTTTAACTTAATCATGTCTGTAAAGAACGTATTTCCAAATACAGTTACATTTATTTATTTGAGAAAGAGAGAGAGAGAGCACAAGCAGGGGGAGAGGCAGGAGCTTGACATGGGGCTGATTCCCAGGACCCTGGGATCATGACCTGAGCTGAAGGCAGATGCTTAACTGAGCCACCCAGGCAATCCACAACAGGATTTTTAAAAAATATCTTTAAAATGTTAGGAAACTCAAAAGATTGATCATTTCTGTTTAATATTAAAATGAGAAATAAAGGAAAGGTATATATCCCAAGGGTGAGAGCAGTAGAGTGAGAAGAGCAATGATGGTGCTGAGATTGGGATTCAGAACCGTGCTTCAATCCAAATTCTATCACTAATTAGCAGATTTGTGTGGACTCAAGTAACTATAATCAGATTTTTTTAAAGTATAAATGCCAGTAAAAGTGATTTGAAAAAAAAAATGAGGTATTTAAGCACAGACATTTGTGTCTACTATCCATTAGAAGAAGGTCTTAATAATTAGGGAAGTTACTTAAATGTCTTCTTTGAGACAGGCTATTTCACAACCAATAATTCTTTTCAAGGTTTATTAATCTAATTTTTCCTAGTTTCCAAAGATCTCTGAGCAATATGATCAGTGTTTGCAAATTTTTAAACAAAAGGAATAAACACGAAGTAAAATAGTATTGCTTTCGGGTTTTATCATTCTTATTTAGAGTAATGTATATATTTTTTTCTTTTTGAGCTGTGTTTCACTTATTATCGCTTTTCTGAACTTAATGTTTTAAATGTGTAACCGAATCAGTTCATGTTCATGCAGTGATCTCTAGGGCCAAGGTAAAATGTCCACCATGCAATGTATGTCTAGCTCTCTGTCGTTTTGAATTTCTTCCAAGATTTTGCATATTTTCAAATTTAACCGCTGTATTAAAGCTGTGGGTTTCCTCTGTCATTTGCTTTTTCTGAGTAGGAAATGGGTTCCCAAACCTCTTCTGTACACAAGTCACAAAAATGATAGGTTTTTTCTCCATATGTCCATCCTTCCTTTTCTCCCTTCCTTTCTCTTTCTCCCTTTCTCTCACTTTGTTTTTTTTGTTTGTTTCTTTCTTTCTTTCTTCATTCTTTTCTGTCTCTATACATTTTAACAGATAAGAGGCCTGTGAAATATTGGGAGGCAGATAAAGGAATAAAGAAATCTGAGATCAGAAATTAGATGTTAATATTACTACTTACTGAGCTTATTTGCTAAAGAATTAAACATGGCATAACTTTCTTCTTTTGTCATAATCCTATCTGAAAGGAATAGCTGAAAAAACATCCTGGAAAGCCAATCCAGTGTAATATTTTAGATACTTGGGAGTCAACATTAAATATTTTAGCAAATGATTTAAAATATAATTCACCTAAAGTAATCCTGGTTTAAAGACTCTTTTGGGGAATTATAATAATGAACCATATTTTTTTTCTCTTTCTCTTTGAGGGATTTCTTTATTAGAGTTTAGAAAGTTAAATCTTAAACTATAAGAAGATAAAATAAATCTAGCTTTGTCAAATATTTGATCTTGAGATAATAAATTAGAGGTGACTTCCTTATAGTGTGGCCTCCTTCCTATGTGTTTCATATTCTCGTCTCAGTGTTATATCATCTATTCAAATATCATCTATTCAAAATAAAGCAAAACCAAAATGCAGGTAGAGGAAAGAAATGTATTTAGGTATACATTTATATACCACCCATCGAGACATAAACATCCTGAATGCTAAATTCTTTGCTTGTTTGATATATCTACAAATAACTAGTATATATGCTGGGCCTTAATTGATTATTAAAGGATCTATTGTCAGTTTGAAACTTTCCTGTTTCTATTCTTTCTTTAATAATGGTTCTACTGTGTCCAAGACTATACAGATTTATAACTCAGACCCAGAAAGTCTGAGAGGAACAATTTGGATGAAGATACCATGAATCAGTTCTACATACTTTCTTCTTTTTAGCCTAAAACAAACAAAATGGAAAGAAAAAAAGGAAGAGAAATAAATTAGTCTAGCAATTGAAGATAATTGGTTTGTTTCAGAATTAGAGTAATTAATCCCAGCTTCCATAAAAAATAGAAAAAAAATTCTCTTGGCTTACATCAGAAAGACTTAGTTATTGCTTACACAGCCTGACACAAGTCATGTGGCCTTTTTGGGTCACTTTTATGTAGCACTGACTTCAGATGCTAGAAGTCTTTCATTTTGTTGCTCCATTGTCCTAGGACTCAATGATTCCTTACTTCAGGGTGACTGGGGAGCCAAAAAGGTCCATTAGGTGCTTCAGGATGTTTTAAGTGTCAGGCCTGAAAGTAATATAATCCTTTCCCCAAAATTTTCTTGGGAAGATGTCAGTCACAGGGCCTAATTATTTGCAAGAGAGTCTGATAAGTGAAAAGAAGCACATACTTTGGTACAGTCATAATCTCTGCCAGTTTGGGGAAGTAAGAAAGCAACAAACATGTGTAATGGAGATTGAGGTCAAAAAAGATCAACAATAAGTATGTACAAAGTGCTTTAATATATCAATAGAGAAAAAAAAAAAAATATATCAATAGAGGCAGAAATGACTGAGTTTAGGGCTAGGAAGAATCTTACATTCAACTAAACCAAATTCCTTATATAAATCAGTAAATGGATGTCCATTCATTCATTTCTTCTTTCTTCCACTTAGCATTCATTTACTAAATGCTTTGTGTATGTCAGGCTAGGCTCTCTGTTTATGTATTGGGAATGAGATACAATTTCTGCTTTAAAGAAGTTCAGAGACTTTGGAGAATATCACTAATTAACAATGCACTAAAAAAGTGTATGTGCTGGGTGCTATGGGAGCATAAAAGAAAGAGCACCACACTCTGCATGAAGATTAGGATTCGAGACCTTGGAACTAAAAGAAGCAAGTTCATACAGAGTGCATAGGAAAACTCAGACCAACAGATTTGGATTGGGCAAGGGAGGAGGAAATACAGGTAAAGCAAATCCCATTTTAAGTTATAAGTGAAACTGGAATAATCAGAGAAAGGCACATCTTTCACAAAGGTTACTCTGAATCAGATGAAGTGATTTGATTAAGCTCCAGGATTCAGTTTGTAACCTGAAATTCAGTGGTAGTCTCTAGAGTTCCAGCCCATTTCTCCTTCTTCTTGGAAAGATATATTGTAGGTAGGTTAAAAGCCTTGGCTGTGAAACTGTTATGAATTCTCTGTTCCAGTTTTAACTGTGTAAATGAGTTATTTGTTGAGCTTTTGTTTTTCTCATCTAAAAAATAGGCATAATATATATATTATATGTATGTAATATAAGCTCAACAACTCATTTACACAGTTAAAACTGGAACTATGTAAGTTAGATTAGTTCTTGATTTGCAATAATCATTCAATAAATATTTGCATACATTGATATTACTACCTGCTTAAGTATGTAAGATATTGACTATTTATAAGGCCTCAATGATTTAAAGACTAATTCACTGATTCATTAGTTCACTAGAACTCATTACATGGAAAGCTGAAGCCAAAGTCATTACATTGGATTGTGTGGTTTATTGGTTAAAACAGCTTTGGTTGTTCAGTCCCATGGTTGCTTTGACAGTTTGTCCAAATGATCAAAACATTTTAAAGCTATTAAGTAGAAGGTACTATATTTGCCATAAATATCATGACATGGAACATTTAAAAAACATTTATTGAGATTTAGGAGTAGAGAAGCAGCATCTTTTTCTTAGTAATCGTGACTTAAGAATATGTTAAAAATCTATTGTTTGGTTACACCAGGGTTTCTTTATAGATTGTGGCATACAGGTTATTAAATAAGAGTCATGAGAGGCAATTCTAGAAGTGAAACAGCAGTGGGACATCATCATTACATTACATTACAAGTTGCAGTGAACTCATAAGAAGTGGAAATCTGTGGGGCGCCTGCCTTCGACTCAGGTCATGATCCCAGGGTCCTGGGATCGAGCCCCGCATCGGGCTCCCCGCTCGGCGGGAAGCCTGCTTCTCCCTCACTCACTCCCCCTGCTTGTGTTCCCTCTCTCGCTGTGCCTCTCTCTGTCAAATAAATAAATAAAATCTTAAAAAAAAAAAAGTGGAGATCTGTAGGGAGAAGATGGTTCATCGATAGCCAGACAAATCTGATATTGAATTCCGACTGTGCTATATGTTAGTTTTGTGCTCTTAGGGCTGTTACTTAGAGTTCTGTACTAATTTCCTCTATTATTTTGTTTTATTTTATTTTAAAGAGAGAGCGTGGGAGAGAGAGTGCGTACAAGCAGGGAAAGGGGCAGAGGGAGAGAATATCCAAGCAGACTCCCACTGAGTGCAGAGTTGTACTTGGGGCTCAGTGTCACAAACCATGAGACCATAACCTGAGCCAAAACCAAGAATTGTGTGCTTAACTGACTGAGCCAGCCAGGCACCCCTAATTTTCCCCAGTTTAGGAAGAGAACTAAAAATTCATTCCATGTGGTGTTTTTGTAAAAATCAAATGAATGATTTCTACATTTGTTCTAAGTACATATATTTAACATTATGATATCTCTAAAATTAGAATCTGTTCTACCATAGTTAGCATGCCATAGTTTAATTGGTAATGTTTATTGTTCTTTCTTATGGGTACATGAATTAATGATGTGTCTTACAGTTGATGGATTTGACAAAGTAGAAAATATGCAGTTCATCCTAGTACTTAAGGGTGACATAGGTTTTATTTTCCTTTTCTTTTTTTCTGGTTCCTCTATGTCACAAATTATTTGGTCATATAAGAACATGCCTAAGAGCCTGTGCAAATAAAGTAAATGAACAGTCAGGAGAATTACCCAGATATTTAATACTAAGAATAAAATTTTAGAAAAATTAAGCTGTGCAGAGGGATGTTTGGATTTTAATTATGGAGACCAAAAGTCAGTTTGTATTATGTCATTATTTATATAAAGGAGATAGTAACAGATACTACCTTTTTGAGGGATGTAACAGAAATGGTAACATGTTAGCATTAAAGATTCCTTGACCTTCTCAGGGAAGATTCATACTGTGCCACCATAAATGGACTTAACTTCTTTTCTCAGCTGGTGTGTGTGTGTGTGTGTGTGCGTGTGTGTGTGAGAGAGAGAGAGAGAGCATACATCTGTATGCCTAAATGTTATTTCCCAACACATAAGGCATTGTATTTCCCATAATCTTAAGAGAATTCTTGAAACTATAAAGTAACTGTATTATAAGGGGAAAAGTCACCTTTCATTTAAAGTTAAAATTAGATGCATACTATAGTGGCATTATTTTTCCAACTCACTTAGATGTTTTAATCAAAGAATACTTAAAGAAAATTTTCAGAAATCTAATATTTAACACAGTTGAAAGCAGAGCTGCTCACAAAAAGGAGATGGCATGATCCAATGTCATCTCCTTGGTTCCTCCCTTACAACCTTTCTCCCAGGAGGGACCCAGGGGAGCTGGCTCTTTGGAACTGCCAGGGCACAATTTGCAAACTACTTCCACAGAGTATAGGTGAGTGGAGTATGAGACTGCATGCTTTCCTGTAAAGGTAGAACTCTCTATTGGAATTTGGAAACAGAGTAAGAATGGTTCTAATATTTTTTTAATGATGATTACATCTGTTTCTAATTTCAATAAGGATTCAGTTACTCTATGCATTCAGAAAAAGGTAAGATATGAAAATGTTTTAGAATATTGTACCGGTTAAAAGAGTTATTATTGATTGCTCATTCACTATAAATGTAGCTATACTCTATTTTGACAATTCAGAAGAAAATATGTTGACCCCGCAGCTCAATAAAAAAATATATAACAAAAGCACAAGAAAAATCATTCATTGTTTTGGACTATACTTTGATAAAGTTGATAGTATTGAAACTCTCTGCTTTTGAATTTAAGGATGGTATTAATTCTTTGAAACCTTGAAGGCAATAACCATTTTACACTGGACAGATAGTGATACTCTCTCTAAAGTATTAGCTACAGTTACTCAATATCCAGTATACTTAAAAAAAAAATACTGCTTTATTTTAGTGGTAAGATTTATTTGTAAAACAATTACCAATATATATTGAACTCTAGTAGAAAACAAACATTTTTTATGGATTTTTATTTTGTATTGGTATATGCCATGCTACACTACACACAATTAGTTATCTCGTTTTGTCTGCAATTTGTGATTACTAACAGAATATCATTTTGTAACTTATCACATAGGTGTTTACTAACATTATTCAATATCTACCTTTCATGTGTAAAAGAATGTATTTCTACTTAACAGCTCTTTGTTAACACTAAGCATACAAATAACATAAAAGAAACTGTTAGAAACTGGATTAGCAATAGCCAGAATAATGAAAATTTTTAAAATTTGTATAATGCATATGATTCAGAATGTTTTATGAAAATCAAATGTAAAGCATTGATTTTTTGAAAGTAATGTTTGATCTATATCAAAATATGATGTGGTATACTTACACATATAGGAACATGTATAAATAAATATATAAAATAATTCAAAACTAGATACACCATCTGGAGATGTTTTTAATTGCAAAATTAACTGATTTCCTATCACCTTTCTGTTTTAGAATAAAAGCAATTTTTCCTTTTATTCAAATATGTGACATAAAACATTGTGTAACAATTGTTTTGATTTCTTTATATATTGTAATACATTTGTGGTTGTAGCATTGGCACTCTCTCATGGTACATAATTATCATTTCTTGTCTTAGTGGAAATAATTCAGATCTAATCTCTTAGCAAGTTTGATGATTATAATACAATATTATTGTCTATATTTACTGTACTGTGCGTTAGATCTCCAGGACTTACTTATCTACTAGTTGTAATTTGTACCCTGAAACAACATCTCTCCTATTCTTCCACGCCTCCCACCTGCTGCTAACCACCGCTTTACTCTGTTTTTACAAGTTTGCATATTTTAGATTTCACATTTAAATGATACCATACAGTATTTGTCTTTGTCTGATTTACCTCACTTAGCATAATGCCTTCAAGGTCATTCTGTGTTGTCACAAATGACAGAATTTTCCTTCTTTCTCATGGCTGAATAATATTATACACACACATGGGGCCCCTGCTTGGCTCAGTCAGTTAAGCATCAGGTTCTTGGTTTAGGCTCAGATCATGATCTCAGGGTCTTGAGATCAAGTGCCTTTTCTGGCTCTGTGCTCAGCGGGGAGTCTGCTTGAGATCCTCTCCCCTGCATGCACGCACTCTTCCTCTCCTCTCTCTTAAATAAATAATAAATAAATAAATATAACTTTTAAAAATATTATACATACACATTTTCTTTATCCATTCATCCTTTGATAAACACTTATCTTGTTTCCATTTCTTGGCTACTGTGAAAAATGCTGCAATAAACATGGGAGTGAAGATGTCTCTTTCAGATAGTGATTTCATTTCCTTCATATATATACCCAGAGGTGGGATTGCTGAATTATATGATAGTTCTTCCTTTAATTTTTTATTAGTAAAAGTAAATAAATAACATGTGCATGCACATACTATATAGTGAAAGAAATAATTTTTTTTTCTTAATCTTAGAAATTCTCAGATATATGATGATAGGTGGCTGTGGGTAACAGAGTTAGTAATATGTTTCTGTATTATATTATTAGTGAAAACTTATTTATAAAAATTATGTGAAATAAAAGTAACATCTTTATATTTACTACTGTTAAATTTACTACTATTAAAATCAATAATTTAAGTATTTACATGCATATTTACATATACATAAATAAGGCAGAGACACAAGAGAAAGGCATTAACAATTTAGAAAGAACAACTATGCATACACATACATATTCAACAAGCATTTTTTTTAAATGGATTTCAGAGTTTATAAATATAGGGATTGTTTGGGATTAGAAAAGAGGCCTTAAAATAGAATATTATAAAAGCTAAAATATATGAGGAAATATTTAGAGATTTCCCAAATAATAGGATGTGATAAAGTTGCTTTCTTCTCTTTATATCTGGTATACATTAGCAATGTGCATTCTCGCATGTTAAACACAGAAGAGTTCTTTTCCCTTCTTTGTCCTTCTAACCATTAAGCTTAAATATGAATGGCTTAATATGAAAATGTGGTTCTATGTTCCCAGAGATTTTTTATTTACTTTGCTTACTATTTGGAATCTCTTAAAGAATTTAAATCTAAACAATAATTATTTATTGCTGAATACATTACTCTAAAATTAGATGAGAATTTTTCAGACACCAAAGTGACAATTCTTCTATTTTTGGTAAAACGCTGTGCTATTTAAAAAATCAACATTAAAAAAAGCAACATTAATAGGTTCTAAATATTGTGTTACTTAAACATAATGGCTTCAAATACTATTTTCCTGGAATGAAGAGCAAGGCAGCTTTTTTCTGCTGTTGAGAATAGTACTATTATCCCTACATGCTGTAAGCAAGTCCTCTCTGAAGCAACCACATTCTTGCGGAGAAGCTGACTTGAGTTAGGGCAGAACAGTCTTTGTTATACCTCATTTACTTCATTTATCTAAAGTGTCAGTAAACTTTCTATTCTTACAATATATGTGAATTATGCTGAATTATACTGGAGAGGTCAGAGAAACATCAAGGGTTGTATGCTGCCTAACTAAATCCTAAACAAGAATAATTACTTTATGTGTTTTCCAAGTAACATCTATTGATACATGAGATTTAGGGGTTAAAAATGCACAAAACTGACACCTGATAGTAGACTTCCAGCCTTCAGAACTGCGAGAAAATAAACTTCTGTTGCTAAGGCCACCTGGTCTATGGCATTTTGTTATAGGAGCCTGAGCAGACGAAGACAAAAGGTTATATAGTGCGTGTAGACAAAAATCAGACTAATAATTAAGACAGTCATTTACTCAGTTAAGAACTTACTTGCTGTTCCATGCGGAAGGGAGCATATGAGTGGCCGGTGGAGCCTCCGGCATCCCAGACTCAGCTAGAGGTGAGCAGGGCGAAGCAGGAGCCCACAGCAAAGCAGCTAGCACAGATGGCAGCCCAGAATGAGAAGGGTGAACACTGGCTCAACTATGAGCCCCCTGCCCAGAAGAGCATCCAGGAGATCCAGGAGCTGGGCAAGGATGATGAGAGTCTGCGCAAGAACGAAGACGCCCTGTTGGGCCGTGTGGCAGTGTCTGCTGACCCCCGTGTCCCCAGTGTTGTTGTGACCTGCCTGCCCCTGGTGTGTAGCCTGGCCCTGGGTCCCCTGGAGCTGGACCTGACAGGTAACCTGGAGAGCTTCAAGAAGCAGTCCTTGTACTGAAGTAGGGCGTGGAATACCGGAGAAAAATCTCTTTCTGTTGAACCGGGAAACTTTGTCTGGTGTGGAGTACGTCCAGCACACATACAGGGAAGGCATCAAGATTGACAAGACCAGCAACCTGGTGGGGAGCTATGGGCCCCAGGCCGAGGAGTACAAGTTTCTGACCCTCATGGAGGAGGTGCCCAAGGATATGCTGGCTCGTGGCAGCTACAAGTCCTGCTTCACAGATGACAAGACTGACCACCTGTCTGGGAGTGGAATCTTACCATCAAAAAAGAATGGAAGAAAAAAAAAAAAAGCGGGGTGGGGGGGGGGGATGGAAGGACTGAGTCCTGGCCTGGGAGGTGAGCAGCCTTTGGACAGATGAACGGACCTCTCTGATGGGCCCCACCCCTACCACCACCACCCCCATCCCAACAGCTTATCAAAGTGCTAACAGGTCTGCTCCCTGGCGAGCCCCACCCATCCCTCCTGGCCCTGCCTGTAGGCCCCAGCCTCCTCGATGGTCTGGTCTTCCTGCTTCTGCATGTACAGGGGGAGGTAGTGGGAACAGGGAACCTCCAGCACAGGCCTCCACCTCCCCTTCTGTACCCCTTCAGGTTCCTCCACCTGTCCTAACCTGACCTAAGGCCCTAGATTTTCCAAGGGAATCATGGGTTTCTTAGGTCCCTGTGGGTCTTTGTAGCTGCCTTGAATCCTCTTCTTTCTCTTCTTCTAGGGTGAGGCCTCTTGGGGACCAGCCACCCTCCTGCTTTCACCTATCCTCAGTCAGTTCATCCATAGCTGTGGGTAACCGTCTAGCCATGATGCCTTAACATGTGGAACGTGTGCTGTGGGGGCTGACATGAACCTCTAATCCCCTGTGTCTGCATGAGCATGTGGTCTCCCCTGGTCCCTGCCCCATTTGCAATCCCTATGGCCTGGGGAGGTGTGTGGGACGCGCTGCTCCATCTCCCCTGCCCACCAGGGACTAACCAGCCCCCTCCCCAGGCCAAGGCTGTGGGGATGGCTCCAGGGGCTTGGGGAAAGCCAAACTGTCAAAACTGAAGTACCTCCCATTCCCATCTGGGAGGCCAGGTGTCCTCACGCCTCTACCTTCTTTGTTCCAGTGGGCAGTACCAGAGCCCACAACCCCAGCCGACAGCCCTCACCAGACAAAGCCAGCACCTGAGCCTTACCTGTCTACCTGGGCCTGCCGGCCTGGAGTCATGTGCATGGCCTGTCAGTATTTATTGCCTCCATATGGGCTGTCCTCCTAGCCCCCTGGCCTGACACCTCTGTCCCCAGCCTCGGTGGCACTATTCCTTGGCAGACCCTCCCCGGATCCAGCCAGGACAACTGTAGGACTAAGTGTCACAGTTGGAGCCCTCCCCTGTGCCTCCCTCCCCTTGCCCCACCTTGCCTAGAATGCTCAGGTGCCTGACCTTGCTTCTCCTTTTCTGCCAAGAAATAAACTCCCATGAAGGGGAAAAAAAAAAAAAAAAAAAAAAAAAAAAGAACCTTGCTATCTTACATGAGAATAATGGCTGTTGCAAGTGTTTATTAGGTATTTATTTACACCAGAGAACTTATAAAAGAACTAATTTAGATCAAACTAAACACACTCATGGATAAACATACTTTTTTTTCTTTTTCCAAAATTTTATTTAAATTCCAGTTAACATACAGTGTAATATTAGTTTCAAGGTATAGAATTCAAAGATTCATCAATTACATAAAATCAGTTGGTTAAGAGTCTGTCTCTGGATCTCATCTCAGGTGTGGATATTAGGGTCCTAAGTTCAACCTAAGTTGAACTTAGTTTTCTGTTTTTTGGGTTTTTTTTTAAGATTTTATTTGTTTATTTGACAGAGAGATAGAGACGAGCACAAGCAGGGGGAGCGGCATTGGGTTCCACCCTGGGCATAGAGCCTACTTAAAAAAAAACAAAAACATACAGTACTCTGTGTTCATCATCACAAGTGTCCTCCTTAATCCCCATCACCTATTTTAACCATCCCCTGTCCACCTCCCCTCCAGTAACCCTCAGTTTTTTCTCAGTAGTTAAGAGTCTGTTTCTTGGTTTGCCTCTTCTCCCCGCTCTACCTTCCTTTGTTTTGTTTCTTAAATTCCACATCTGAGTGAAATTGTATGGTATTTGTCTTACTCTGACTGACTTATTTCATTTAGCATAATACTCTCTAGCTCCATCCATGTCATTGCAAATGGCAAGATTTCAATCTTTTTTTGGCTGAGTAATATCCCATTGTATACATATAACACAACGTCTTTATTCAAGCGGTTGGACATTTTGGGCTCTCTCCGTAATTTGGCTATTGTTGATAATGTTATAAACGTGGTGTGGTGAGATATATATATATACTGATTCAAAGGTGTACACCTATGAGATATCTCTTTTGTATCCTTTAGGTAAATATGTAGTAGTGCAATTGCAGGATGGTAGGGTAGTTCTATTTTTAACTTTTAGAAGAACCTCCATACTGTTTTCCAGAGTGACTGCACTAGTTTGCATTCCCACCAACAGGGTAAGAGGGTTCCCCTTTCCCCACATCCTTGCCAACATCTGTTGTTTCCTGTGTTTTAATTTTAGCCATTTCTGATGAGTGTGAGGAGATATCTCATTGGAGTTTTGATTTGTATTTCCCTGATGATGAGTGATGTTAAGCATCTTTTCATGTGTCTGTTAGCCATCTGTAAGTCTTGTTTGGAAAAATGTCTATTCATGTCTTCTGCCCATTTTTAACTGGATTATTTGTTTTTGGGGGGGGTTGAGTTTGATAAGTTCTTTATAGATTCTGGATACTAACCCTTTATCAGATAAGTCATTTGCAAATATCGTCTTCCATTCTGTAGGTTGACTTTTAGTTTTGTTGATTGTTTCTTTCACTATGCAGAAGGTTTTTATTCTGATGAAGTTCCAATAGATCATTTTTGCTTTTGTTTTCCTTGACTCAGGAGACATATCTAGTAGGAAGTTGCTATGGACTATGTCAAAGAGGTTACTGCCTGTGTTCTCCTCTAGGATTTTGATGGTTTTCTGTCTCACATGTAGGTCTTTCATCCATTTTGAATTTATTTTTGTGTATGGTGTAAGAAAGTGGTCCAGTTTCATTCTTTTACATGTTGCTGTCCAGTTTTCTGAACATTTGCTGGAGACTGTCTTTTTTTCCATTAGATACTCTTTCCTTGTTTGTTGAAGATTAGTTGACCATATAGTTGTGGGATGATTTCTGGGTTTTCTGTTCTGTTCTCTTAATCTATGTGTCTGTTTTTGTGCCAGTACCATACTGGGTTGATCACTAAAGTTTTTTAATACAGCTTGAAGTTTGGAATTATGATGGCTCCAGTTTTGCTTTTCTCTTTCAAGATTGCTTTGGTTATTGAGGATCTTTTGTGGTTCCATACAAATTTTAGGATTGTTTGTTCTAGATCTGTGAAAAATGCTGGTGGTATTTTGATAGAGATTGCATTAAAAGTATAGATTGCTTTTGGTAATATGGACATTTTAGCGATATTTGTTCATCTAATCCATGAGCATGGAATGTTTTTCCATTTCTTTCTGTCATCTTCAATTTCTTTCATCACTATTTTATAGTTTTCAGAGTATAGATCTTTTTCCTTTTTGGTTAGGTTTATTCCCAGATATCTTACAGTTTTTGGTACACTTGTAAATGGGATTGATTCCTTGAATTTCTGCTGCTTCATTAATGGTGTATAGAAATGTAACAGATTTCTGTACATTGATTTTGTATCCTATGACTTTACTGAATTTGTGTATAAGTCCTAGCAAATTTTTGGTGGAATCTTTCGGGTTTTCTATATAGAATATCATGTCTTCTGCAAATAGTGAAAGTTTGACTTCTTTCTTGCTGATTTGGATGCCTTTAATTCTTTTTATTGTCTGATTACTGATGCTAGGCTTCCAGTACTATGTTAAATAACAGTGATGAGAGTGGACGTCCCTGTCCTATTCCTGACCATAGAGGGAAAAGCTCTCAGGTTTTCCACACTGAGGATGATTTTGCTGTGGATTTTTCATATAAGGCCTTTTTATGTTGAAGTGTGTTCCCTCTGTCCCTACTTTGTTGAGTATTTTTATCATGAATAGATGTGCTTTGTCAAGTGCTTTTTCTGTATCTGTTGAGAGGATCATATGGTTCTTATCCTTTCTTTTATTGATGTGGGTGTATCATGTTGATTGATTTGTGAATATTGAACCACACTTGCAACCCAGGAATAAATCCCTCTTGATCATGATGAATGGCTCTTTTAATGTACTGTTGGATTTGATTTGCTAGTATTTTGTTGAGAATTTTTGCATCCAAGTTCATCAGGGATATTGGTCTGTAGTTCTCTTTTTTAGTGGAGTCTTTGGTTTTGGAATCCGGGTAATGTTAGCCTCATAGAATAAATTTGGAAGCTTTCCTTCCATTTTTGTTTTTTGGAGTAGTTGGAGAAGGATAGGTATTAACTCTTTTTAAATGTTTGGTAGAATTGCCCTAGGAAGCTATCTGGTCCTGGACTTTTTTGGGGGGGGGAGATTTTTGATTACTGATTCAATTTTTTTTGCTGGTTGTGGGTCTGTTCAAGTTTTCTAATTCTTCCTGTTTCAGTTTTGGTAAGGTTTTTTTTTTTTTTTTTAAGATTTTGTTTATTTGACAGAGGGAGAGAGAGAGAGAGAGAGAGTGAGCACAAGCAGGGGGAGCTGCAGGCAGAGGGAGAAGCAGGCTCCTGGCTGAACAGAGACCCTGACATGGGACTTGATCCAAGGCCCTTGGGATCATGACCTGAGCCAAAGGCAGATTCTTAACCAACTGAGCCACCTACACACCCTCAGTTTTGGTAGTTTATATGTTTCTAGGAATTTATAGATTTCTTTCAGACTGTCCAATTTGTTGAATTGTAATCCTCTTATAATTGTTCGTATTTATGTGGTGTTGATTGTGATTTCTCCACTCTCTTTTGTGATTTTATTTATTTGCTTCCCATCTCTTTTCTTTTGGTAAGTCTGTCTAGGGGTTTATCAATTTTTTTTAAAGAATTCATTCATTCATTCATTCATTCATTCATGAGAAGAAGAGTACAGAGGGAGAATGTGAGGGAGAAACAGACTCCCTGCTGAGCAGAGAGCCCAGTGTGGGGCTCCATCCCAGGACCCCGAGATCATGACCTGAGCTGAAGACAGACACTTAAGTGATCGAATCACCCAGGTGCCCAGGCATTTATCAAATTTCTAATTTTATTTATTTATTTATTTATTTATTTATTTATTTATTTATTTATTTTAAGATTTTATTTATTTATTTGCGAGAGAGAGAATGAGAGAGAACACATGAGAGGGGTTAGGGTCAGAGGGAGAAGCAGACTCCCTGCTGAGCAGGGAGTCCGATGCGGGACTCGATCCAGGGACTCCAGGATCATGACCTGAGCCGAAGGCAGTCGCTTAACCAACTGAGCCACCCAGGCGCCCTCTAATTTTTTTTTTTAAAGAACCAGCTCCTGGTTTAATCGATCTGGTCTATGTTTTGTTTCTGTTTTATTTATATACTTATTTATTTATTTTTTATTTATTTTGCTTTTAATTTTTATTATTTTCCTTCTTCTGGCTTTAGGCTTTGTTGCTTTTTTTCTAGCTCTTTTAGGTGTAAGGGTAGGTTGTTTATTTGAGATTTTTCTTGCTTCTTGAGGTAGGCCTGTATTGCTGTATACTTCCCTTGTGTGATCACTTTTGCTGCATCCTGAAGGTTTTAGACTGTCATGTTTCCATGTGTTTTTTTTTTTTTTTATTTCTTCTTTGATTTCCTGGTTGACCCATTCATAATTTAATACCATGTTGTTTAACCTACATGCTTTTGTGGTCTTTCCAAGTTTTTCCTTGTGGTCGACTTCAAGTTTCATAGTGTTGTGGTCAGAAAATATGTATGGTATGATCTCAATATTTTTGTACTTTTTGAGTCCTGATTTGTGACCTAGTATGTGATCTATTCTGGAGAATGTCTCATATGCACTTGAAAAGAGCATTCTGCTGCTTTAGGATGAAATGTTCTGAATATATGTTAAGTCCATCTGGTTCAGTGTGTCATTCAAAGCCATTGTTTCCTTGTTGATTTTCTGCTTAGATGATCTGTCCATTGATGCAAGTGAGGTGTTAAAGTCCCCTATTATTGTTATATTATTATCAATTAGTTCCTTTATGTTATTGATTATTTTATATATTTCCATGCTCCCATTGTTGAGGGCTTAAATGTTTACACTTGTTAGTTCTTCTTGTTACATAGTCCTCTTTATTGTGATATAATGCCCTTCTTCATCTCTTACAGTCTTTGGCTTAAAATCTAGTTCGTATAACATAGGTATGGCTACTCCAGTATTCTTTTGACTTCCATTTGCATGATAAATGTTTCTCCATCCCCTCAATTTCAATATGTGGGTGTCTTTAGGTCTAAAATGAGTTTCTTGTAGGCAGCATATAGATGTGTCTTGTTTTTTGTTTGTTTGTTTGTTTTCTTTTTTGTGTTTAATCCATTCTGATATCCTGAGTCTTTTGATTGAAGCACTTAGTGCATTTTCATTCAAGGTAATTATTGATAGATAAGTATTTGATGTCATTTTATTACTTGTTTTGTTGTTGTTTCCTGGAGATTTTCTATGTTCCTTTCTAGTCTTGGTCACTTTTGGTCTTTCTTTCTCACTCAGAGAGTTTCTTGCAGAGCTGATTTAATGGTCAGGAACCCTGTTAGTTTTTGTTTGGGAAACTATTTCTCCTTCTATTCTGAATAATAGTCATGCTGGATAGAGTATTCTTGGCTACAGATGTTTCCCATTCAGCACGTGGAATATATCATGCCACTTTCTTCTGGCCTCCTAAGTTTCTGTGGAGGGATCTGCTTCTAACCTTATCTGTCTTCCCCTGTAAGTTAGGGGCCTCTTTTGTCTTGCTGCTTTTAAGATTTTTTTCTTTATCTCTATATTTTGCAAATTTGACTACAATATGTCTTGGTGTTGGCCTAATTTGTTGATTTTTATGGGAGTTCTCTGTGCCTCCTGGATTTGGAAGTCTGTTTCCTTCCCCAGATTAGGGAAGTTTTCAGCTACAATTTCCTCAACTAAACCTTCTGTCCCCTTTCTCTCTCTTCTTCTTCTGAGACTCCTATGATATGAATGTTATTATGTTTCATGGAGTCACTGATTTCTCTGAATCTGCTCTCATGATGCATAATTCTTCCTTCTCTCTTTTGTTCAGCTTCATTATTTTCCATAATTCTGTCTTCTATATCATTTATTCATTCTTCTGGTTCTTCTATCCTTGTGGTCATTACATCCAGTTAGTTTTGAATCTCAGTTATTACATTTTTCATTCTGACTGATTGTTTTTATCTCTTTTATCTCTGCAGTAAGGGTCTCCCTGATCTTTTCCATGCTTTTCTCAAGCCCGACGAGTAGCCTTATGTTGTTGCTTTTAATTCTGTATCAGTCATATTATATCTGTTTTGATTGGATCTCTGGCCATCACCTTTTCTTGTTCTTTCTTTTGGGGTGAATTCATCCATCTTGGCATGTTGTCTAAGTCTCTGTCTTCTTCTCTGTGTTAGAAAAGCCTGTTATGTTTCCTTCTCCTAAGAGTAATGGCTGTATTTTAAGGTTTTATTTATTAATTTGAATGGAAGAGAAAGAGAACAAATGGGGCAGGGAGTGAGGGGCAGAGGGAGAAGGAAAAGCAGACTCCCCGCTGAGCAGAGAGCCTGATGCAGGGCTCGATCCCAGGACCCCAGGATCATGACCTGAGCTGAAGGCAGACTCTTAACGACTAAGCCACCCAGGCACCCCAAGTAATGGCTTTATGAAGAAGAGGTCATATACTTTCCAGGACCTGACGCTTCAGGGAGTTTCTCTGATGTGTGCTGTATGCACTCTGCTGCTGTGTTTTGACTGCTCTATCCTTAAGGCCAGTTATCTGCACAGGCTCTCCTTGCCTACAGTGGGGAGTGTTTGGACCTCGGCCAGAGTATGCAAGTTTTAACTAGGTGTGTTCTGGTCTGCTTGCTAAATGAGACCTGATGCTACTTCCATTAGAACTAAAGCCTTGTTGGGTGTCTGGGTGGTTCAATTGGTTAAATGACTGCCTGTCATGATCCCGGGGTCCTGGGATGGAGTCCCACATCGGGCTCTCTCTACTCTGTGGGGAGCCTGCTTCTCCCTCTCCCTCTGCCTACCACTCCCCCTGCTTGTGCTCTCTCTCTCTCTCTGTGTCAAATAAATAAATAAATAAATAATCTTAAAAAAAAAAAAAAAAAAACTAAAGCCTTGTAGAACTCTCTGGTCTATAGATGTGGTGTGTTTGGGGGGTGTTCTGCTGGTCTTCTGGGGAAGGAGACTGCTGTGCTGGTCCTTAGGCACACTTGCCCAGGAAAAGCAGTACTAGCAGAGTGCAGGTGGGCAGGACTTGGGGGAAGCAGGTTAGGCAGGCAGTGTGGGCACTTCACTGTTTACTGAAGTTGGTTTATGCTGAAAGGCAGGAGAGGGAAATGGTGTCAACCAGCTCCTTTGTCCCTGGAGAGGAGTCTCTGTGCTTGCTGCTCTCAGAAAAGCACTCCCAGAAGAGTGAATAATTTCCCCTTATGTGTCCCAAGCATTTTTCAGATCACTGTTTTCATGCTGTCTGGCTCTGGGTTTCTCGGCTACCTGGAGCAGGGCAATGTACTTTGGGCTCTATCTCAGCCAAGCCTGCTGACTTTTAAAACTCGATACTTCAGGGAACTGGTATGGCAGAACTTGTGCTGGTCTTCTGGGGGAGGGTTTTGTTGGGCTGGGACTGATGCAGGCTTCACTAATAATGGCAGTTGTGCCAGTGCACAGGGGCATGGGATTTGGAGCAAAGCAGGCTAAACAACCAGGGTCTGGGTTTGCATCCTCAGCAGGTGTCTTTGTGCCGATGGTAAGGAGCAGAGGAGGGAAATGGCGTCCACTGGCTCTTTTGTCCCTGGAGAAGCATCTGTGTGAAGGCCACCTCTCACGGATGCACTCCAGGAAGCGGGAATAGTCCCTCCCCATGGGCCTTATGTGATCCTCAGATTGCACTGTCTGCCTTCTCTCCAGGCGTAGGGCTGTGCCCACAGGGCTCTGTCCCAGCCATGCACAGTGACCTCTAAAATTCCAGTCTTTGAGCCCCACTGCTTGCAAAAACCTATGAAAATCAGCCCCTTGTTTTCCCAGCCAGTGGCTTTGGGGAAGTGTTCTCCTTGTGTGTTCTTCTGTGTACTCCACTTTCTCTCCCTTCCCACACACTCCTGTACACAATAGGTTTATGTTACAGCATAGAAAAATAAGGTTCAGAGTAAAATGTCAGAATGTGTATTAAAATACAATGTTCTTAATTTCTTTATTGAGTTTATATGAACTTATAATTCTTTGTATTAATATCATTAAAGAAGAAATTCAAAATATTGAATCTTTTTGAAACTCACATTGAAATAGAGCATCAATTTAGGGCACCTGAGTGGCTCAGTCAGTTAAGCATCTGCCTTCAGCTCAGGTTATGATCTCAAGGTCCTGGGATTGAGCCCCATATCAGGCTCCTTGCTCAGTGGGGAGCCTCCTTCTCCCTCTGCCCCTCTCCCCTCATGCTCTCTGTCTCAAATAAATAAATAAAATCTTAAGAGAAATAAGGCATAAATTTAATTGAACCTATAAATATAGCTTAAATTCCTATTTAGAAATAATTAAGGAATATTTATTTTTTAGGGGAAATTTATTTTTATGCTAAAATAATAATTTCATCATCATGGAAGAAATTTTTTTTTCCAAAATAATCCATGAATTAAGTATGTTTTGTTGTGTGGTTGGCTTATATGCGGTATCTTGCAGGAACAGTAGGCATGAAATCAATTTATGATTAATACATAAATTTAAAAACTTTACCAGGGGCCCCTGGCTGGCTCAGTCGTTAAGTCTCTGCCTTTGGCTCAGGTCATGATCCCTGGGTCCTGGGATCGAGTCCCGCATCGGGCTCCCTGCTCAGTGGGGAGCCTGCTTCTCCCTCTCCCACTCCCCCTGCTTGTGTTCCCTCTCTCTCTGTGTCTCTCTGTCAAATAAATAAATAAATATATTTTAAAAAAATAAAAAATAAAATAGAATAAAAAATAAAAACTTTACCAGATGAGTTGCCCTTCTCAATGGCAGCAATGTAAGGGAAAGAAGAGTGGAAAAAAAAAAAGTGTAAGGGGCGCCTGGGTGGATCAGTCATTAAGTGTCTGCCTTCTGCTCAGGTCATGATCCCAGGGTCCTGGGATTGAGCCCCGCATCGGGGTCCCTGCTCCGTGGGAAGCCTGCTTCTCCCTCTCCCACTCCCCCTGCTTGTGTTCCCTCTCTCGCTGTGTCTCTCTCTGTCAAATAAATAAATAAAATCTTTAAAAAAAAAAGAAAAAAAGTGTAAGAACAATTTAGGGAATTAGAAATTAGTTATAGCCATTGTGGACTCCACATATTCAAACTTTGCTCTTTGGAATAATTTTGATAACATTCAATATAAATCTGATCAATGTGAAAGTTACAAAGTGGCCCTTTATGTAACTAGGATCCATATAATAATACACTGTAATTATGGATTGCCTAAAAGGTGCAAATCCAGTAGTACTCAGTGGCCTCGCAACATCCAAAGGCAGCTCAGGTTCAGGACTGATCCAGCCCCACAGAACTCTTAATTATTAGAAATACCAAGTTACTTATTCTATGTTATCTTATATATTCGGAAAATTTTATTTATTCTCTTGAGAAATAGAGATTCCAGTTTATAGCTAATTGAGTTCTTCAGCTAATGTTCTGCTAATATATAGCATAAAAATGGTGGTTTAAAGCTAAATTTTTGTTCTTTGACTTTGGGTTATGTGAGTGGGAATTATCTAATGAAATAGGATTCAGACTGACTTGAAACTACTTTAGAGTTGCTGTGCTCTAGTAGGAAGATCTCTTTTTGAGAAATTATTTCTCCCAGCAAAACCAAACAATATACATATTTATTACTCTGTTGCAGATATTTTATCCTAAAATAATCAAGTGCATTCTAACATGGCCCTTTAGTTGCTTTATGGGTAAACCACTGTATGCATTTTTTTATTTCTGCAT
Organism: Neomonachus schauinslandi; assembly: GCF_002201575.2. Classification (NCBI taxonomy): domain Eukaryota; kingdom Metazoa; phylum Chordata; class Mammalia; order Carnivora; family Phocidae; genus Neomonachus; species Neomonachus schauinslandi. The sequence continues at coordinate 155,926,064 of NC_058404.1, forward strand.
AACAACTTGCCCCCAAAATTTAATAGCTTAAAAAAACACACATGTATTATTTCACAATTTTGGGGGTCAAATTTCTGGATACATATTAACTGAGTTCTCTACTTCAGGGTTTCTCATGGACTGCAATAAAAGTGTTGGCTAGGCCAAAGTCACCTCAATGCTTAACTGAACAGGATGTTAGCAGAAATCAGTTCCTAGTAATTTGTTGGACTGATGCTGCCCTTAGCTCCTTGCCAAGTGGGCCTCTCCAATACGGCAGCTTATTCATTAAAGCATCTAAACCAAGAAAGCAATAAAGCAAGACTGCTAGCAAGAGATAAAAGCCACAATCATTCCTAACCTAATCATGGAAGTTATGGCTTATACCCACAGTGGTAGTCTGTTTAGAAGTAACTATGTCTGGCCTACACTTAAGGAGAGGGGAGTACACAAGTGGGTGAATATTAAAAGGTGGGCATCATTGAAGACCATTTTTCAAATCTGCATACCACAATACCTATTAAATTTATCAATTTTCTTTCACATGTTGATCACTTTCATGCATTTATAGACATTAAAATAATACTATATAACTGATATTGTTGAAGGAGTTACTGAAATTAAAGTAAATATATTGGGTGGAATTTATACTCAATAAAAATTTTGTATAGGATTTTTTCAGTGAAATAATGTATTAACAGTTGTACAGTGAGCTATTGAAACTAAGATATTGTCTCTAGCAAAGGGAACTAAATGAAATAGTTCTTTTTCTTTCAGATTGTGAAAACTATGGCAATATAGATGTCTAAAAGCCTTGAGGGACTAAACTTGTGCTTTATGTGAATTTAGAAGAACTATACTCAGATAGATTACTCTAAAGTAACATGGATTCTGCTGAGGTACTGTTAATACAGTTAGCTGAGCTGGCCAAAGGTGAGGAAAGAAATACAAAAGTAACATGTATTGGCCTGTGATTAATGAATTTATTATTATTATTATTATTATTATTATTATTATTACTATTTAATGTAAGAACCACATACTATTTTCCACGTGTTGCTCTAAGTATTTTATAAACAGTTGATTTTTATTCAAACAATAACCCCATGGGGTAGATAGTATTATTTTTTGCATTTTACAGAAGAGGTAACTGATGCAAAGGGAGGTTAATTCATTCACTAAGAAGTGACAAAGCTGGACTTGAACTCTAGCAATATGGCTCTAGTCTCTGGAAAACCACAGATACTGCCTCCACTTAATAGCAATTAGCAATAACTTATTATGTGCTCAGTTGTATTTCTGGTTAATCTCAATATCCATATGATATAGGAACTATTACTGTATTGATAAAACTGAGGCAGGGAGAAGACAAGGAGCATTCCAAAGTTAGACAGTCAGTAAAATGTAGTAGAGGAACATAGAAAAAATCTAAAAATAGAGGACCTATACCACTGAATTGAAAATGAAATTAATTGTAATTGTTCTAACTAAGCAGTTAAATAAAAGCAATAGATGTGATAGATTAGATTATTCTGCCTTTATAAACATAACTGTTGCTGGATTGTTAACATAAAGTTTCAAATAAGAGAAAGATTGACACATATAGCTTGACCTGATTCAATAATACCAAAATTGCTTATGAATAATTAACACTTTAAGTCAGTGGAAGCCACTGTCAATCTATTTTTATTGTGTCTATAGAATTTGCTAAGATAAAGTATATTTTGGATATATAAGTAAAATATTTAAGTTAACTGAAAGTAATTAAATAACTTATATTTAATGATTCTCATACTATTTTGCAAACTTTTATTATAATTTAAATATGCAGAAATCAATTATGCACTGCTTGAGATTTAGTTGGAGATATTATTTTCCTTTCAGATTGTGAAAATCCCAGAGCACATTTTCTAAGAATAAGTATGTTTTCTTATATAACCATAACTGAAATTTAAAGATTTAATATTTATAGAATTCTATTATCTAATCAATAATACTTATTCAAATGAACTATCAATTATTAATTGTGCCAATAATATAATTTACATTTTGTTTTATCTTTGTCCCAAATCCACTCTAGGATGACATATTGCACTTAGTGATTATTTTCTTTATTCTCCTTTAGTCTGAAACATTTTTGTTTCATGGACTTTAAAGGCTATGTTTTAGTTTTCTTACAAAGTTATTTTGTGAAATGTCCTTCAATGTGGGTTTGTGTGATGTTTCTTCATGGTTAGATTTGAGCTTCGCATTTTAGGCAGGAATACTACAAAATTGTTGCAAATCTCTCAGTGCATGATATCAGTATGTACATGTTGGTGTTATTATCCCAACATGGGTGGTATTAAATGATCATTTGCATAAAGTAGTAAATGCTAGGACTTTCCACTATAAACTTATTTTTCTCCTCATAATTAATTATTTTTCACATCCTTACAAATTGTTTTCTGGCTCATCTATCATTTGATGAGAGAATAATGTTTAAAGTTTCAAAATAATATTATTGAATTTGTCTACTTCACCTTTTTGTCAGTTAATGCTAGATTATATATATCTATATCATCTTTATTTATATTTACTTTTTTTTTTTTTTTTTAAAGATTTTATTTATTTATTTGAGAGAGAGAATGAGAGAGAGCACATGAGAGGGGGGAGGGTCAGAGGGAGAAGCAGACTCCCTGCCGAGCAGGGAGCCCGATGCGGGACTTGATCCAGGGACTCCAGGATCATGACCTGAGCCGAAGGCAGTCGCTTAACCAACTGAGCCACCCAGGCGCCCTATATTTACTTTTTAAATGGTTATTTCTTAAGTGGAGTATAGTTGACACATTTATGATTGATATGTCTCTGATGAATTAGCCTTCTATCATTATAAATGTTAGTCTTTAGCTGTGATATACTCCTTGTCTTCAAAGATATTTTGTCTGCTCTTATTATAGACGTTCCATTCTTATTCATAATGTTTGCATAGTATTTCTATTTCTATACTCTTACCTTATACCTGTCTGTGTTTTCATATTTAAAGAATGCTACCAGGAGAAAGTTAATAAGGTTTGGTTTTTAATTTTATCCTGTCAGAAAATTGCTGCATTTTAAATAACTTATTCCATTTCTATTAAATGTAATTGTGTTTGGGTATGTTGATCATTTTTCTAGATGTTTTCTCTTTGTTTTGCTGGCTTTGACTGCCTTTTACTTGTCTCTAGCACTTTTGGGGCTTAATTTTTTTTTTCCTACTCCAATTTTAATTCTTTTATTCACTTTTTTTTATGGGGTACCTCTTTGCATTACTGTTTCTAGTTGCTTTAGGAATTATACCACACATCCTTAAATATCATATTCTATTTCCAGTTAGTGTTTTATCACCTCACTTAGAATCTAAGAACCTTGTAACAATATTATCATCCCCCCCCCTTGATTTTTGTGCTAGTGTTATAATGTGCATATTGGATCCTCCTATGTTAAAGACCCATACTATATAGTTAATTTTTTTCTCTACCTATCATTATATTTTTTAAGATATTAAGAGATAAAAATTATGGTAGATTTTATATTTACCCATATATTAACCATATCTAGTGTTCTCCTTTTAAGCCTGTGGATCTAATATCCATCTGGCATCATTATCTTACAGCTTAAATAATTTTCTCAAGCAATTAAGAAAAGATAAATCTAGTATCAAGTACTCCATCATGGATAGTGGTAGAAGTCTTTTATACTATTTTTGAATTATAAAAAGTAAGGTATTGCCATTTATTTTTGAAATAGGAACTAAATTCATAATGATAAAAGGGGTATGCCATCAGAAAAAAATAGATATGATGTGCAGATCATTTGATATTAGGATTAAATTTTTTATTTAACATTTGTGTGTAAAACCTTGTATTGCAAAAAATAAAAATTAAAAATTAAAAAAAAAAAACCCTCAGTATTGCACTTCTGCTTTATAAATGCCCCCTCCATTCATTCGAGTACTGGCTAAGTTGTCGTAGCAAAGAAACTCAATGTACAGTAAATTAAATATTTCATGCCCCCAATAACAGCCTAAACATAAGCAACTCATGGCTAATGGGAAATATTACTGTCCTTAAGCCATGGCTTCCAAGGTTTTCTCAGTCATTGTAGGCCAAAAAAAAGAATAAGAAAATAAACAACTTTGTCATTCAGAAGTATACTTTAAATTGCCCATATCCCTTTCACAAACATCTTTGGCTCTGAACTTAGTTATGTTATATGATAACATTTAGCTGTAGTACAGGATGAGAAGTATAGCCTTTATAAGGAAGTTAGTGTATCTGGTTAAAAGTCAAACGATCCTGGTAATAAAGAAGGGAAAAATGAATAATGGGGACAAACAGAAGACTATATCCTATCTCTGTATTTGCAGATTCATGTATCTGACCTTGCAGTGTCCTAGATTGGTTGTATTTGGTTATTTTTTCCATTTTCTTTATGTAGAAAGAAAGGAAGCACTATAGTACCATAGAAGGGTAAGAGGGATTTGGATTTAAATACTAAATTGCTGGTTCTGTATATGTATGTGCTCATGAAAAAGTTACTGAAAATTTACAACCCTTATTTTCCTTATTTTTATAATGCATATATGACAATCTAACTCAAAGATTTGTTTTGAGAATAAAACATACCTGAATTATAATATAGGACTTGAATTACAGTAAGTACTTAAGATCTTCCTCTGTCATTTCCCTTTTTCTCATTCTGGCCCACCTCTTACATAATAAGCATTATGAAATTTTCTTTTTTTTTTTTAATTTTTTTTTTTAAGATTTTATTTATTTGCGAGAGAGAGAATGAGAGACAGAGAGCATGAGAGGGGGGAGGGTCAGAGGGAGAAGCAGACTCCCTGCTGAGCAGGGAGCCTGATGTGGGACTCGATCCCAGGACTCCGGGATCATGACCTGAGCTGAGGGCAGTTGCTTAACCAACTGAGCCACCCAGGCGCCCCACATTATGAAATTTTCAATCAGAGAGGCAAAGTTTGAATTAGCTAATTTTATTATCTGTTTTCCTGTTATTTATTGGGCTTTGATGATATTAATTATAAAATATTTCTGTATTCTCTGTTGGTTTTATAAATATAGGTAATTATCCCAATTGAACTAGATTTAATAAATATTGTTTATATTATACTCACAGTCTCATACTTTTCAATGCAATATGAACTGTTAATTATATATTCATATTACACATAACCACCCTTAATAGCTTTAATAAAGGTGGAATTTAATGAAGAATATATCTCTCCTTGTATTTCTAAGTCTGACGTTAGTAAACACAGAAGGGAACACATATTTCCTCTCTAAAGAACCTGTATTTACTATAGACAGTAGTTATCAACTGGGATTATTTTACCCCCAGGGAAATTTGGTAATGTCTGGAAACATTTTTAGTTGTCAAAAATTAAAGGTGATGTTATTGGTGGGTAGAGGGTACAAATACTGTTAAACATCCCACAATACACAGGACAGCTATCCACACCCAAAATTATTCAGTCCAAAATGTCAATAAAGCCAAGGTTGATAAACCCTACTATAGAAAAATGTCTTTTGTTATTCTATAGGATATGAAAGCAGCTTCCTGAGAAAATGTAAAGAAACAAGTTTAGGTGACATAAAAATGGAAAGGCTATTATATATGTTTTGTGGGAGCTTAACATGTATTAAAATAAATGTATTTAAGAGGAAGTTTGTCAAATGTTTTGAGTTACACAGTAGTAAGCATGGGTAGTGTTTGTTGCAATTGACACAACAGTTACTTATGTGCAAATAATGGTTCCTAAAGTACTTTGAAAGTCCACATTTTACTAAGCATTCATTCCATTCCATTCATTCCAAGGCAGAGATCATTGCTTTCTTATTTTTAAGATTTTAATTTTATTTATTTGAGAGAGCGCATGGTAGGGAGGGGCAGAGGCAGAGGGAGAGAACATCTGAAGCAGACTCCATGCTGAGCATGCATCCCATTGCAGGGCCCAATCTCAAGACCCTGAGATCACGACCTGAGCCAAAACCAAGAGTCAGACATGTAACCGATTGCGCCATCCAGGGCCCCATTGTCCCAATTACTTATTCATACTTATGTCCCAATTACCAGTTAAGTGCCTAGAAGAGAGAACAAAAGAAAAATTGATTCATGTAAGTATGAGTTAGTTCGTAGATAAGCATAATTTTAACAATCATATTTATGTTTCTTAGTTGAATAAAATATTTTTACAAATGATTAAACACAAAGGACAAGTTAACATGACTGAGTTACAAACTGAAATTTTAAGGTTGATTTATTAAGATGTTTCCCTTATGCATAGATTTTTTTTTAAAGATTTTATTTATTTATTAGAGAGAGAGCACATGAGAGGGGGGAGGGTCAGAGGGAGAAGCAGACCCCCCGCTGAGCAAGGAGCCCGATATGGGACTCGATCCCGGGACTCCAGGATCATGACCTGAGCCGAAGGCAGTCGCTTAACCAACTGAGCCACCCAGGCGCCCTCCCTTATGCATAGATCTTTGAATAATTATCAGCTATCAAGGAAAATTACTTTTATTCCTATGACCAAAGAACTTTTCAGTTGTTTCCCTGCTTGTTGGGAGACAAAGAATAGAGATTATAAGCTATTATACTCCTTGAAAACAATATTCCCACACTGGTGGCATTATCTTTCTATTGTCTTATGTGATAATATAATATTGGGTACTCCTGACATTATGATTGTAGAGTTTCCTGTCATTAATGCATATGACTCCTTATCATCCAATCCATTTGTCTTCAGAATGAGCCATCAGATTCATAAGATAATCTTCTGAGACCTCTCTTAGTATATTGGTCCCTACTGGTTATGCCTAAAACCATAATAATTTATGAATTTTAAGTCTTTGTGACAAAGCATTGTTTCAAAATATACCTTCCAAGCATAGCAACATATTCCCTTGTCTATTTTGACGTATGCTTAGAATGTTAAATTTCCTAGCCTTTTAACATTACTACTAAGATATTTTCTTTTTTTTTTTTTAAGATTTTATTTATTTATTTGACAGAGAGAGAGACACAGCGAGAGAGGGAACACAGCAAGGGGAGCAGCAGGCTGAGGGAGAAGCAGGCTTCCCGCAGAGCAGAGAGCCCGATGTGGGGCTCAATCCCAGGACCCTGGGATCATGACCTGAGTCGAAAGCAGATGCTTAATGACTGAGCCACCCAGGCGCCCCCTGCTAAGACATTTTCTTGATAGTGATTAACACAAAGCATATTAAGACTCAAATTGAAAGTTTCATTTTTTTTTTACATACAATTATTTGAAGCCATTTTTCTCTGATGTAACAGTGGTTGTCCAATATTTTAGCAAAAGAATTTTTTTATTTGAAATAATACCTTATTAACTACATATATATATAAGGCACTATTGTATTCTATACTATTTTGATTTAAAACATAATACAATGATTATTTAACATCATGCATTGAGAATAATAAAACTGTTTTGGCATATGTAAAACCAATATCATGGTTTTAGATAAAAATTCTTTTTGTCTAATTTATTGCAATATATCAATAAAATGTTTAGATCCACAAACTATTTGTAAATAAAAGAGTGTTTTTAAATGTTTTACTTTAACATCTTTAACATCTCATTCTGTGGCCATTGTCATTTTCGAAAAGCAGTCACAGAAATAGTTCTAGTCCCAAACAGCCCCACTCCCCCCCAAAAGTACTGGAACTTATTTCCCTTTCCCTTGAAAATGAACAAGATTTTATGGCTGCCTCGATGAATACAATGCAGTGGAAATGACACTGTATAACTGAAGCTAGGTCAGAAAAAGTGGGGTTGCTTCCAGGCGATATTCACTGTATTTCTGGAATATTGCTTTTGAAATCCAGGCACCATGCTGTAAGGAAGTCCCTCTTGGTCCATACAGAGTCCCATAGTTTGAAACTGAGATGGCCAGCTTACAACAAGGATCTACTACCATTATGAGTGAACAAAACTGCAGTTGAATTTAGCACCCACGTTTCAGTTCTTCTTTATGAGGCCCATCTATTATGAATCAAAAAGCCATTCCTGCTGTTTCTTGTCTTAATTCCTGTATCACAGAATTATCGAAACAACAACAAAAAGTTGTCTAATGGGGCGCCTGGGTGGCTCAGCCGTTAAGCGTCTGCCTTCAGCTCGGGTCATGATCCCAGAGTCCTGGGATCGAGCCCCGCATCGGGCTCCCTGCTCTGTGGGAAGCCTGCTTCTCCTTCTCCCACTCCCCCTGCTTGTGTTCCCTCTCTCTCTCTGTCAAATGAATAAATAAAATCTTTAAAAAAAAAAAGTTGTCTAATACTAAGTTTGGGATGATATGGTAATGTGTTATGCAGTCAGAAAAACTTAAACAGATTTGGGTTCCCAGAGTAGACAGTGCCATAACAAAAAACGAAAAACATGTCAGGGGTTTTCAAGCTATGTTTCTGAAGAAATTATTAAGTGAAGCATGATAACCCTTGAGGAGATTGTCAGTGAGTACTTAAATGAAAGTGAAAAAAAATATTATTGGAAATTAAGAAAAAGTGTTCCTTGTATGTGATGACTAAAAGTTTAGCAATACTGTTGACTGTGGTGGCCTGGAAAATAAAAAAATGAATTAAATAAACCTAATGATCTAACCAACAGGAATAGACAGTGGGTGGAAAGTGCTGTTTGGCATTTTCTTGCTACATATTGGATAATATGAGAGGGATCAGATAAATCAAAGAAAGACGTGTTATACAAAGGAGTCAAGAAATGATAGTTTTGAAAACAAAACTGTCTCTTTTCCAGTCTCTTCAGTATTTCCAAATTAAAAGATTTAAGGGCAAGCATCAAATCCAAGATAGGACAATTAGATTCTTTGTTAGGATCCCAGAAAGAAATGGTGTGGTTGTGCTTCAGAGTATCATTCAGTGAGGCAAAGACCCTCTAAAAATCTATAGTCATGACTCTCAGTTTAAGTTTGAAATCCTAGAGCATCTGTAAAGGAGGCCAAAATAAAGAAGAGATTCTCTTGGTGAGATTTATAGGTGTAGGAATTGTGTCTAATGGTTATAAATCAATTAATAAGACATACCAAATATTTTTAAGAAATAATTGTATTGGAGAGACTATAATAGGAATAGGTATTTGAGCCCCCAAATTTCAGATGAAGAAACATGTTGGGAAAATGGCTTAGTTGCAAAATGATCTACTCTTTTTATGGAAAAGGAAGTATGACTCAGATGATAGATCAGAAGCCCAGAGGATGGAGCCAAGAGCTACAGTGAATCATTTGCAGGCAACAGATCCGATCATTAGTCAATAAACTGCCAACATATGTCCATCTGAGTGTACCGTGCATATGGAGGAGAGTTCATTGTTGTTGCCAGAGGGTGGAATGTGGAAGACTGTATTTTCAGAAAAGGGTCACAGCAATATGTCTGGCTCCTCTTGCAGAAAATTGATATTCCCCATTAAAAAATAGGATCTGTTCCTCCTCTCCTTGAAGCTAGGAAGGACTTTGTAACTGTTCAATGAAGATAATATGGTGAAACTGTGTTACTTCAGGCTAGTCTAACAAAGGCAGTACAATTTCCACTTGGCTACCCATTTCTCTCTTTGGGACATTTACCTTTGAAGCCCAGTTACCATGCTATGAAGAAGCTCAAATTAGCCAATGTGAAAATACCACATGGCAAAGTCCCTGTGCAGAGTGACTAAGACTCTCAGCTCATAGCCATTATCAACCATTAGACCTCTGCGGAAGCAAGACATTATATGATTCCAGTCCCAAATTTTCACATCATCTACCGAAGCTCCAGATATTACGATGAGAGACAAGCTATCCCTGTTACGCCTTGTACAGATTCATGACCCACAGAATTTTTGAGCATAATAAATTCATTTTACATGCCCTCGTTTTGGGTAATTTGTGACTCAGCCAAAGGAACAGGGATAAACTCCTTTAAAAGTATAATCCAGAAACATGGAAGAGAGAATATGAGAAGCTTTCCCCCCAGCTTTGTTGAGATATAATTTACATGTAACACTGTGCAAATTATGGTATATATCATGTTGATTTGATAATTTATGTATTACAAAATATTTACCACCATAGTATTAGCTAATACCTTCTTCCTGTCAATTATGATCATGTAAATTTGTATACTTTCACCAATATCTCTCCATTTTCCTACCTCCTCCAATCCCTGGTAACCACCACTCTACTCTTGCTTTCTCTGAATTTGGCTTTTTAAGATTTCCCATAGCGGTGCCTGGGTGGCTCAGTTGGTTAAGCATCTGACTCTTGATCTCAGGGTGGTGAGTTCAAGCCCTGTATTAAAAAAAAAAAAAAAGGGTGCCTGGGTGGCTCAGATGGTTAAGCGTCTGCCTTCGGCTCAGGTCATGATCCCAGGGTCCTGGGATCGAGTCCCGCATCGGGCTCCCTGCTCCTTGGGAGCCTGCTTCTCCCTCTGCCTCTCTCTCTCTGTGTCTCTCATGAATAAATAAATAAAATCTTTAAAAAAAAAAAAAGATTCCCCATATAAGTGCTATTATTTAGTATTTGTCTTTCTCTCTCAGACTTATTTCGCTTAGCATAATGACCTCAAGTTCCATCCAAGATGCAAATGGTAGGTTTCCTTCTTTCTTCGTGGTTTAATAACATCTCAGTGTATGTTTGTGCATCTTTATCCCTTCATCCATTGACAGACACTTGGGCTTTATATTTTCTGCAGTTTGATACACCACTGTCATAGTTAGTTTTATGTTTAAACTTGTCTAGACTATGGTGTACATTTGTGTGTTCAAACACCAATCACGATGTTGCTTTGAAGATATTTTTTCAGTGTCCCCTTCTCCTCTCCCCCTCCCTCTCTCTCTGTCTCTGTCTTTATACCAGTATCATATCATATCAGATCTCTATCTATCATCTATCATCTATCTGTCTATCTATCTATCTATCTATCTATCTATCTATCTATCTATCTATCTATCTATTTACCTACCTATCAATCATCTATCTATCCATCCTATTGGTTTAGTTTCTCCAGAGAATCTTGATGAATCCAGCCAGTCAGCTTGATTTAGGATTGGCAAATTCTCTTCTATTAAGTTTTTCATTCAAGTTAAAGCACCAAGAATTTTTCTGGTTTTGTTTTTAGGACTACTAGATTAGTTGAATTATTTTAAACATCTCTGTGTATAAAAATAAAAAAAGAAGTGTATATGTGTCAGAACAATGATGCTTCTGGAATAAGAGTAAATGATGATTTTATTTCCTAGTCTGCTTAGGTTTGCCTGCCTGCATTACCAATATGCCTTCATGAACTCCATAACTTCCTAAAGGAAACAAGTGAGCTTTTATCTGTGTGTTTTATAACATCTGTGCTTGATTATTTGGATGGATTCTAAGTCATAGACATGATATTCCCAAAAGGAAACTGATATACAGGTGCTCAAGAAATTGCTTAAGTGAAGTCACTTCCTCATCTTCATTCAAATGATTTCCAAAAACCCAAACAAGTCTAATTCAGTATGATTTCTGGAAGATCATTTGAAGATTTTGTGAATCTGTTTACTTGATACAGACTATAATAGGGCCTCCTGGTGTCACTTTATGGTAGTGCCAGCTTTGGTCTTAAGTGGAGGGGGAAATTATAAGCAGGCTTAGCTTCTAATTATAATCATTTCTAATTTGTTCTTCTGTTTCACAGCTGGTGTACATCCCAAGAGTATTCTGAAAGGGGATAGTACAATAGGATGTTTCTTTCCAAGGAAAATAATAATACATTTTAAAGACAAGCAATACAATTTATAGTACAATCATAAAGAATTAAAGTATGAAGGGGAAGCCCCATTTACCTAATAACCATTTAAATCAAATTTAAAATGTTAAAGTATTTTTATGAATATATGACACTGAAATACAAAAAAAGAAAAATTATTAGTCACAATGGATACACTCTTAATCCAAGATCATATTATTTTTGGCAGTCATGAGGAAATGAATTGTAAAAGCTCAGAATGGCATGAAAGTACCATTCTAAGACTCATCTGTCACTAGTATTAAAACAATTTCATCTATGTATTCTGTCACTAGCACAGCAGTTTGATATTGTTTGGAGTATACAAGGTTCAAGTGTACCTCTAATCCTTAGGATTCTTAGAGACCTACATTTCAAATGAGGAATGTTACTGTTTTATAACTTTAATCAAAGTTACTGGACAAACTATAAAATTCCAACAATAAAAGTAAAAATATTAATTGGATGCCTATGTGCTTATAACTGCAGAAGAAACATATCTGGCTAGATTTTATTTAAAACTTAAAATTCTTGGGGCACCTGAGTGGCTCAGTTGGTTAAGCATCTGCCTTGGGCTCAGGTCATGATCCCAGGGTCCTGGGTTGAGTCCTGCATCAGGCTCCTTGCTCAGCGGGGAGTCCACTTCTCCCTCTCCCTCTGCCCCTCCCTCCTGCTCATGCACTCGTGCTGTGCTCTCTCTCTCAAATAAATCTTTAAAAAATTTTTTTAAAATTAAAATTCTTATATAAAAATAATGGAAAAATTAAAATCAAATGAAATATTTTCCCACAGTTCAAATAAGCTGTATTTGAAAAAAAATATTTGCCACTCAGCATTTTACTTATATAATTGATTTGTTACTTCAAAGACCCTTTTTGATATATTTCACAATTTAATTGGCTTTTATTTGGGTCCCAAAAGATTTAGTGACTTAGCTGGTGACAAAATTTAACCCACTAACAGTATAAATTTCTTTTAAAAAGTAGTATAAATTTCTTTTTTCTATATATTTCTTTCTTTCTTCATGCTATTCTTAAAAATGGAAGCTAAGGTTTTATTCTGCCTAACAACAGTTTCTGTGTGAAGAAAATATTCAGTCAAAATAACAAGTGGAAATTTGGAAACTGTATCAAGTTGAGGGGAATAGCTCTATCACTTTAGGTATTACAAATTAAATTTTACCTCTGTAACCTGTTAGCTGATGAGAAATAAACCAACTGCATAATATAGGTTTAGTGCTGTTATTTTTTAATCAAGTTTGTCAATTCGTATAGAATCAGAATAGCTACATTTTCTGTAACTTCTGCTCTTTAGTCAAACAGGCATTATTTCCACAACTCATGAGGAGTGAAGGAATGAGAGAAAATAGAAAGCACTGCAAACTTGCACTAAATTTTAAGTTAGTATTTTAATATACACAATTTCATAATGTAATTTTGTTTTATGTTTATTTTAATGAAAGACTAATTTTTCATTCATACCCTGAGGCAACATAGTTGTGAAAGTTCTAGCTTTATTACTCAAATAAGTAAAATCAGATGTAAAAGTGACTTACATTATTGTTCCTCAGCTTTCTAAATTATTTTTGGTTTGATCATAATAAAAGAATTGTAAAACACCTTAAATAATAAAAATATATCAAACATGACAAATTAATACACTTAACACACACACAAGTATTTTTTCTGAAACACAAATTACTTAAAACCAATATACTTTGTGCTCTAAAGCATATATTGCTTAAAATACCACAGAAAATATTATTGGAGCCATTTGATTAAAAAAATAAATGTAAACTAAAAATTTTGTTTATAATTAACTATCCCTGGCAAATTTCATACCCAGTTTTTTGTTTTATATTCTATCATCATAATACTAATAATAGGTTTTTTAAATTAAGACTTTATTGTTCTAGAGCAGTTTTAGGTTCACAGCAAAACTGAGGGGAAGGTACAGAGATTTCCTGTATACTCCCTATGCATAGCCCCACACATGCATAACAACCCCCAGATTGGTATATTTGTTACAGTTGATGAACTTGCGTGACACATCATAATCTTCCAAATTCAGTTTACTTTAGGTTTGTACATTTTATAGGTTTGTACAAATGGAAAAAAAAAAAACATGTATCCATCATTATGGTATCATACAGAGTATTTTCACAGCCCTAGTAATAATTTGTACTCTGCCTATTCATCCCTCCTACACCCTCCCCATCTCCCACCTCACCAACCCCTGGCAACCACTGATCTTTTAGGTGTCTTAATAGTTTAGTCTTTTCCAGAATGTCATATACTTGGAATTATATAGTGTGTAGCCCTTTCAGATTGGATTCTTTTACTTATTTAAAATGCACTTAAAATTTCCTCCATATTTTGTCATGGCTTGATAGCTCCTTTCTTTTTCTTACTGAATAATATTCCATTGTCTGGATGGACCACAGTATATTTATCCAGTCACCTAATGAAGGACATCTTGATTGCTTCCAAGTCTGGGCATTTATGAACAAAGCTGCTATACACACCCAGGTGTGTTTTGTAAGGACATAAATTTTCATCTCCTTTGGATAAATACCAAGGAGTGCAATTACCATACATATGGGAAAAGTATGTTTAGTTTTATAGGAAACCACCAAATATCTTCCAAAGTGACTGTACAATTTTCCATTCCCACCAACAATGAATGAGTGTTCGTATTGCCAACATCCTGACCAATATTTGGTGTTGTCAGTGTTCTGGATTTCAGCCATTCTAATAGGTGTGTAATGCTATCTAATTATTGTTTTAAATTTACATTTCCCTGATGACAGATGATGTGGAGCATCTTTTCATATGTTTATTTCCCATCTGTATATCTTTTTAGTGAGGTATGTGTTAAGATTTTTGGCACATTTAAAAAAAAATCTGGTTGTTTTCTTATTATTGATTTTTTTTAAGAATCTTGTATATGTTGGATGAGTTTTTTATCAGATGTGTCTTCGGCAAATATTTTCTTCTAGTCTGTGGTTTGTATTCTAATTCTCTTGACATTGTCTTTTGCAGAGCAGAAGTTTTTAATTGGAATGATGTCCAGTTTATCAACTGTTTATTTCATGGATCATACCTTTGGTGTTTTACCTAAAAAGTCATTGTCTTTACCTTCAAAGTCAAAGGTTCTAGATTTGCTCCTTTATTATCTTCTAGGAGTTTTACAGTTTTGCACTTTACATTTAGTTCTGAGATCTATTTTTACTTCATATTAATGAAGGTCTGTGTCTAGATCCTTTTTTTTTTTTCCCCCTTTGGTATGTGGATGCCCAGTTGTTCCAGCACCATTTGTTGGAAAAACTATTTTTGTTCCATTTTATTATCTTTATTCCTTTATCAAAGATCAGTTAACTGTATTTATGGAGGCCTGTTTCTGGACATTCTATTGTGTCCCATCGATCTATTTGTCTATTCTTTTGTTAGTACCACACTGTCCTGATTATTGATTATTGTAGCTTTACAGTAAGTTTTAAAGTGAGGTAGCATCCAAGTCCTCCAATTGTTCTTTTCCTTCAATATTGTGTTGGTTAGTCAGGCTGTTTTGTTTCTCCGTGTAAACTTTGGAATCAGTTTGTCAATGTCCACAAAATATCTTGCTGGGATTTTGATTGGGATTCCACTGACTATCTAAGTCAATTTGGGAAGAACTGACAACTTGACAATATTGTGTCTTCTTACCCATGAACATGGAGTATTTCTCCATTTATATAGGTTGTTTTTTTTTTTTTAATTTCATTCACCAGAGTGTTGTATTTTATCTCATATAGATCTTGCACATATTTTGTGGGATTTATATATAAGTATTTCATCAGGGAAGGTGCTAATGTAAATGGTATTGTGTTATTAAACAATATATTTTTATGACAGTTGTTTATAACAATTGTGCTAGTATGGTAGTAGGTACTCCTTATTGAATAAAATAAACTTCAAATATATCTTTTAAACCTTACATCAGCCTTATCTTTTTTTAAAAAAGATTTTATTTATTTATTTGACACAGAGAGACACAGCGAGAGAGGGAACACAAGCAGGGGGAGTGGGAGAGGGCTTCCCGAGGAGCAGGGAGCCCGAGGAGCAGGAAGCCCGATGTCTGGCTCGATGCCAGGACCCTGGGATCATGACCTGAGCCGAAGGCAGACGCTTAACGACGGAGCCACCCAGGCGCCCCTCATCAGCCTTATCTTTAAACTTAGATATTATGCTCCTTTTAGACATGAAGAAATGAGAGAAAATTTCAGCATTGCTAGAAACAATATGTATCACCACTTACTGATAAAAGCTGTAATCAACTAACTAGAATGTGAAAACTCATTTTATTCACCAAAAGTTTCAATACAATAAAGCAAAAATTGTCAGTTCTCCAAAGGAAAGATCAATTATCAGTGCTTTAGCAAAAAAAGACTTAAGTTTTTCCACAGATATATAGATCAAATCAATTAAAAAACAGTGACAAGAACAAAACTTACATAACACAATTAGAATGCTTGCTATAATGGACAAAGTGCACGAAATGAATGGAGAATACATGTCGTTCCAAATGGAGAGAGAGTATTGAAAAATGAATCTTAAACTATGAAGTAAGCTTCAAGCAAGTTTTAAAAATGTAATCATATCTATTAACACTGAACATATTATGTAAAAATCATATACATAAATATAAATTAAAACTAAAAATACCTATAGAAACAAATTTTTTAAAGTTTTCTAAATATTTCACATATTAATGAATAAGCAGAAAGTAAAAATTTTAAAACTGAATGAAATGGAAATACAAATTATCAAAGCATACTGTTTTAACTAATTTCAAAATAAAATTATATAAAAACCTCCAGACTGTAAGTTAAAATGTAGTTACTCTTATATGACAAAATCATGAATATTGAAAATCCTAGAGTCAACAAAAATGATACTAAAACTAACAAGCAAATTAATCAAGATCACAAGGTAAAAGTTCAATATACAAAATCAGTTGTGTTTCTATATACTTCTAATGGACAACTGGAAACAGAAATGTAATACTCAATATTGTTGAAATGTCAATCTCCCCAAAGGGATTAGTAGTTCATAGATTCTACATGGTCCCTATCAAAGTCTAGCAGGGTATTTAAATTGAGAACTATTTCTTTTTTTTTTTTTAATTTTATTTATTTATTTGACAGAGAGAGACACAGCAAGAAAGGGAACACAAGCAGGGGGAGTAGGAGAGGAAGAAGCAGGCTTCCCGTGGAGCAGGGAGCCCGATGCGGGGCTCGATCCCAGGGCCCTGGGATCATGACCTGAGCCGAAGGCAGACGTTTAACGACTGAGCCACCCAGACACCCCGAGAACTATTTCTAAAATGTAGAACATTTGTAGAAAAATTAATAAAAAATAAAATAAAAATAAAGTAAAATAAAATAAAATGTATATCAGTAGACAAAGAGTCTATAATACTCCAAAAACATTTGATAAAGAATAAAGCTGGAGAATTCACACTAATGATATTTAGATTCAGTATAAAGCTACAACAATGAGGACAGTATGGTGTTATCATAAGGCAATATGATAGATATATCTCGTAATTTATACACACACACTGTATACTAATGGAGTAAAAATATAAAGTATATATGCCCATCTGATTTTTGACTAAGGTGCAAATGCAATTAAATTGTTAAAGGATGACCTTCTCCATAAATGGTGCTAAAGCAATTGGACATATAAAGACAAAAAGTAAATATTGACCTTAAAAATTATACATTATATAAATAGTAACTCAAAATGGATAGGTGACTTAAATGAAAAAAAATGTAAAAAAAAATATATATATATATATATAACATTTAGGAAAAAAAAAGGAGAAAATCATCAGAGTCTAGAGTTCTGCAGCATTCTTAGTCTTGATACCAAAAGAGCAATCCATAAAATGAAAAAAATTGTTAATTTGAATTTCATTAAAAACTTTCGCTCTGTGAAAGTCCCTATGAAGAGAGTTAAAAAAAAAATCTAAATTTGAAAAAAAAAATTACTTGCAAATCATATAACTGACAAAGGAGTAGAATCACGTTATATATATAAAATTCCCCCAAATCAACAGTAAACATAAAAACAAAAACTATCCAATTGGGAAAGGGAAAAATACATGAAGGGCCTTTCAGTGAAGAAGATGGAAATAAGCACTTGAAAAAATGTTCAACGTTACTAGCCACTAGGGAAATTCAAAATAAAACCACAGTGAGCGTGCCTGGCTGGTCCAGCTCATAGATCATGTGACTCTTGATTTCAGGGTGGTGAGTTCAAGCCTCATGTTGGGTGTAGAGATTATACATAAATAAGTTTTAAAAAACATGAAAAAAATAAAGCCACATGGGGATATCATTCTATAGCTAGCTAAATAGCTATTTTTTAGGGGGAGAAAGTAACAGTTGCAAATACTGGTAAAAACATAGAGAAACTGGATCACTTACACATTGCTGGTGAGAATGTAAAATTGTACAATAACTCTGGAAAATATTTTGGAAGTTTTTTTATAAACTAAACCTGAAACTGCCATATGGCACAGTATTTGCATTTTGGGGCATTATCCAGATAAGTGGAAACATGTTCACAAAAGTTGTATACAAATACTCAAAGCAGACTTACTCCTAATAATCAAAAGACTGGAATAAATCCAGATGTCTTTCAAAAGGTTAAGCAAATCATAGAGCAACCATACTGTGGAGTATTACTCAGCAATAAAAAGGAACAAACCATTGAGACATACAAAACTGGGATGACTTTATGTTGAGAGAAAAAAATTCCTAAAGATTAAATACTGTCTGATTCCACTTATATAGCAATGTTAAAATGACAAAATTATAAAAATGGAGAAGGAATTAGTGATGTCTAGGGATTAAAGAAATGGGGGTGGGATACTGGGAGGTGAGCACAACATGAAAAATCCTTGTGGAGATGCAAGTGTTCTATATTATGGCTCTATAAATGTCAGTATACTGGTTGTGAATATTTTACCATAGTTTTGCAATATGGAACCATTGGGGAAACTGGATAAAGTGTACATAGAACCTCTCTGTATTATTTCTTACAATTGCATATGAATCTACCATTTTCTCTAAATACAATTTACTTTAAAAAAGTAAATGTAGCAAGGTTGTAGAATATAATAGCAATATATGAAAACCAGTTACATTTTTGTATATTAGCAGCAAACATTTGCAAAATAAAATGTTTTTTTAAAAATCCATTTTCTATAATATAAAAAAAGGAATTTTATGCCTAGGAAAAGAAAAACAGAACAGGAGGAGCAAACAGGGACTTTAAAGACTCTTCTACAGTTTTGTGTCTTGAGATAGAATGTGGGTTCATGGCATATATTTTACTAATATTCTTTAAGCAGTATTAAAAATAGGGGCACCTGGGTGGCTCAGTTGGTTAAGCATTTGCCTTTGGCTCAGGTCATGATCCCAGGGTCCTAGGATCTAGCCCCACACTGGGCTCCCTGCTCAGTGGGGAGTCTGCTTCTCCCTCTCTCTCTGCCTCCCCCAACCCCTGCTTGTGCTCTCTCTTAAATAAATAAATAAATAAAATCTTTAAAAAAAGGATAATTAGCTTTGTAAGATATGATATACTTCCCAAAATAATATATTGATGGCAAATATCAGAACCCTAGATTTCTATTTTATTCATGTTAAGATTTAATTTTTTATCTTACATAAGTGCTCAGGAAAAAAGTTCTCTAGTTTTGAAACAAAAATGATTTTTTTTTTTGCAAAGATGCTTTTGCCATTTTCTATCTGCCTTGTTTTCTATTTTTAATCTAGGCTCCATTTATTAATGGTAGCTTGTTTTGCAATGATTGTAGAAATACACAAATAAATATGTCATTGATCATTTTAGTTTTTTTTTTAATAAAAATACATATGAACTGTCATGTCCCAGTGTCCCTTGACTAGAAATGGCAAAGGATATAATCTTCTTAAAGTACTTGATTTTGCTCCAGGATGATCTAATAAAGTGTCCTCATTTGAAAACACATGGAAAAAGTTATATCAATATTTTACTTATATAAAAAATAAAATGCCTTTTTTAGGTCAGTAGTTCTTAAAATTAGTATGCATATGATCAGCTGGAAGTCTTGTTAAAAAAAATTATTGGACCAATCCTTACAGTTTCTGATTTAGTAGATCGGATGTGGATGAGACCTGATAATTTTTATTTGTAACATATTTCCAGAAGAACAACTATCCAAGATTATTGGTGTGAGGTATCTATGATCACTGGTGTGAGAGTCTATTAAATTTATTTATTTATATATATGTATTTATTTGTATATGTAAATATATGTATTTGTACCTTATACATATATGTATATTTACTTAAATGTATTTATGTGTGTGTTTATATGCAAATATGCATAAGGATATATATAGATAGATACATATACAGGTATATGTACACACATATGTGTATCACACGCATACATGTACACAAACATAAATATGTGGATGTACCACACAAATAAATATTGACTCATCCAATAAGTTACATCCATTTTTGGTTAATTTTCAATCAGACTAACTCAATTTTTTCTTCTGCATGGGCGCTAATTGGAACTTTAATGGGATTTGTTGATCTGTTCAAAGAATTTACTAAGAGGAAGGAACTAAATGAATTATATGAATAACTTCTTTATAAATCCTAAAATCTTATTTTTACATATAATAATGCACTTATAATATGCACAGAACATGTAAATCTATTTGAGTTTTATAATATGGTCCCTGTCTTTCTAGTCTTTACCTCATGTGCCCTTTAATTGTAATAACATGACTACATCCTATTTTCTCATCTCATTAAGCTTTTATGGAGTCTTTCCTGTAACTAGATATTATCACTTACCCTCTACTTCTCTAAGCCTCATTCAATTTTTTTTTTTTTTTAAGTTTCAGCTTTTCATTGAACATCTTACAGAAAGGGTTTATTCAAAAAGAAGAAAACCGTTGTCATCAGGGAACTCCTCAGATCATCTTCTTTTGTTTCCACTTCTCAGCTAGGGCAGCAGTGGTGGAGGAAGCAAAACCTCCTGCTACTTAAGCACCAGCTGCTGGACAGATCTCCCAGCCCCACCTTGTAGATGAGGCTCCTGATACTGATGTTGGGCAGGGCCAACATCAAAAAAAAAAAAAAAAAAAAACACAAGCCAGAATGGCTTTATTGAGTGTATTGATCTTATCCAAAATATCAAGTTCTTTATACATAGTAGGGACACTTTCATTGTTTCTGAATGAATTAATAAGATAAGTTGGTTGATACATACTAATTGTATCTGGAAATTTTTCAAATGAACACTAGATTTTAAAAATCTAATTAAAAAGGTTTAATTAAGAGATGATCCATAAATCTAAAACAAATCAACTTTCCTGCCTAAAAGCGAATGAAGTGTCCTTGATTTTACCCCAAATAGATGCCTTGTATTTCAAAAGTGTATGTAGGACATGATCTAAGAAATTAAGCAAGATTTGCCCTATTGACTATTAATGAATTTATAACCTGTCTGGTTGCACTTGTTACTTACTATACATTTATTCAGAGACACCAACTCCCATAAAATGGCAGTGTCATGAGTAGAATATGGCTAGCATTTATGCATTTAATTCCAGGAAATATAGAATCAAAAGATACACAATGCCTGGGATGGAGTGAGGTTGAGAAACTCTTGGGGCCAGGTATAGATCTAGCAACTTGCATGATAAACATATGTTTAGACTGAAAGAGAGATAAGCTGCAGAAACAGAAAAATCTCCCCTCTCAAAAAAGTTGAGCCACAGTAGATGAAACTCTACTAAAATCATGGTTGAGAGCTGAGATGAAACACAGGTGTGAAAATTAGTAGCTGAAATTATGGAAACCACTTTTAAATTCTGCCTACCACTCAAACTAGGGAAACTTGGTATCATTTTTGTATTAGCTGGGCTGATTTCTGATTTACCTTATACTGAGCTTTAGTAAAACTACGATAAGTATTAAGCTTCTGCTTCCCACTGAATGATCTCCCCCCAACCCCTGTTATGTAAGCATACATGTATATAATTCAGTCCTCCCTACTCACACATAAGTACATGATAATATGGAACTATAAGAAAAATATCACATCAAATTTCTCTGTAGTACATATGTGAAAGTTATTGCTGAAATATGTACAATTTTAAAGGCAAAACTTGACTTTGGAATTTCACACCTGGCTACAGAATTGGTGTCTTTTGTTGAAAATAAGAAAAAATATTCTCAGACAGGTAATGAGTCAGAATAACAACCATTGAAAAGCCAAGTAGAGTTTAAGAAGCAATCTTGATAAACAAAGGATAACTAAAATCAATAACTAAACAGTAGGAAAAAATAGAATAATAAATGAGATCAATAAAGTAAAAGTGTTTAAATGGCCTGTATTTAATATGGTTACAACAAATAAAAACTAAAAAATAATATTGAGCAAGAATACACAGAATATAAAATTAATTATTTGGGTCTAAAATCCAATTATGTCAATTAAAACCTGCCGTAGGGAGCAGCAGAAACATATTGAGGAATAAGTGAGATAATTCTTTCCAATTTCAAAGTTTAAAAATACTTACTCTCACTCTTTGCAGATGATATAATACTTTATGTGGAAAACCCAAAAGACTTCCCCCAAAAAACTGCTAGAACTCATGCAGGAATTCAGTCAAGTGGCAGGATATAAAATCAATGCACAGAAATCAGTGGCATTCTTATACACCAATAAGATAGAAGGAAGAAAAATTAAGGAGTCGATCCCATTTATAATTACACCCAAAACCATAAGATACCTAGGAATAAATCTAACCAAAGAGGCAAAGAAGCTGTACTCAGAAAACTATAAAATACTCAAGAAAGAAATTGAGGAAGACACAAAGAAATGGAAAAATGTTCCATGCTCATGGATTGGAAGAACAAATATTGTGAAGATGTCAATGCTACCTAGAGCAATCTACACATTTAATGCAATCCCTATCAAAATACTATCAACTTTTTTTCAAAGAAATGGAACAAATAATCCTAAAATTTGTATGGAACCAGAAAAGACCCCGCATAGCCAGAGGAATGTTGAAAAAGAAAAGCAAAGCTGGTGGCATCACAATTCCGGACTTCCAGCTCTATTACAAAGCTGTCATTATCAAGACAGTATGGTACTGGCCCCAAAACAGACACATAGGTCAGTGGAACAGAATAGAGAGCCCAGAAATGGACCCTCAACTCTATGGTCAACTAATCTTCTACAAAGCAGGAAAGAATTTCCAATGGAAAAAAGACAGTCTCTTCAACATATGGTGTTGGGAAAATTGGACAGGCACATGCAGAAGAATGAAACTGGACCATTTCCTTACACCACACACAAAAATAGACTCAAAATGGTTGAAAGACCTAAATGTGAGACAAGAGTCCATCAAAATCCTACAGGAGAACACAGGCAGCAACCTCTTCGACCTCAGCCACAGCAACTTCTTCCTAGACACATTGCTAAAGGCAAGGGAAGCAAGGGCAAAAATGAACTATTGGGACTTCATCAAGATAAGAAGCTTTTGCACAGCAAAAGAAACAGTCAACAAAACCAAAAGACAACTGACAGAATGGGAGAAGATATTTGCAAATGACATATCAGATAAAGGGCTAGTAACCAAAATCTATAAAGAACTTATCAAACTCAACACCCAAAGAACAAATGATCGAATCAAGAAATGGGCAGAAGACATGAACAGACATTTTTCCAAAGAAGACATCCAAATGGCCAACAGACACATGAAAAAGTGTTCAACATCGCTCAGCATCAGGGAAATCCAAATCAACACCTCAATGAGATACCACTTCACACCAGTTAGAATGGCTAAAATTAACAAGTCAGGAAATGACAGATATTGGCAGGATGCGGAGAAAGGGGAACCCTCCTACACTGTTGGTGGGAATGCAAGCTGGTGCAGCCACTCTGGAAAACAGGGTGGAGGTTCCTCAAAAAGTTGAAAATAGAGCTACCATACGATCCAGGAATTGCACTACTGGGTATTTACCCCAAAGATACAAATGTAGGGATCCAAAGGGGTACGTGCACCCCGATGTTTATAACAGCAATGCCCACAATAGCCAAACTGTGGAAAGAGCCAAGATGTCCATCAACAGATGAATGGATAAAGAAGATGTGGTGCATATATACAGTGGAATATTATGCAGCCATCAAAAGGAACGAAATCTTGCCATTTGCCATGACGTGGATGGAACTGGAGCGTATTATGCTGAGCGAAATAAGTCAGTCAGAGAAAGACATGTATCATATGATCTCACTGATATGAGGAATTCTTAATCTCAGGAAACAAACTGAGAGTTGCTGGAGTGGTGAGGGGTGGGAGGGATGGGGTGGCTGGGTGATAGACATTGGGGAGGGTATGTGTATAGTGAGCGCTGTGAATTGTGTAAGACTGTTGAATCACAGACGTGTATGTCTGAAACAAATAATACATTATATGTTAAAAAAAAAAGATAGCAGGAAGGGAAAAACGAAGGGGGGGAAATCGGAGGGGGAGATGAACCATGAGAGACTATGGACTCTGAGAAACAAACTGAGGGTTCTAGAGGGGAGGGGGGTGGGGGGGATGGGTTAGCCTGGTGATGGGTATTAAAGAGGGCATGTACTGAATGGAGCACTGGGTGTTATACGCAAACAATGAATCATGGAACACTGCATCAAAAACTAATGATGTAATGTATGGTGATTAACAAAACATAATAAAATAAAAGTAGGCAAAAAAAAAAAAAAAGAATGTCTGAGAGGATACAGTTAATCAAACTATAGTTATTTAAACTTCAAAATAGCTACCATATGTATGTTCAAAGAATCAATGGAAAGCATGTTTAAAGAATTAGAGCATGCTGGGCACCTGAGTAGCTCAGTGGGTTAAGCATCTGACTACAGCTCAGGTCATGATCTCGGGGTCCTGGAATCAAGCTCCCTGTCAGGTTCCATGCTGGGCATGGAAGCTGTTTAAGATTCTCTCTCTCTCCCTTTACCTCTGCCCCTCCACCCTCCATGCTCACGAGCACTCTCTTCTCTCTCTCTCTGAAAAAGAAAGAAATAACAGCCCAAAGCTCCCCAAATTTGATGGAAAATATTCATCTACACATCTGAAAAGCTCAACGAGCTAAACTCAAAGAGATTTACCACTAGACACACTAAAATCAAACTGTTGAAGGTAAAAGAAAAATCTTGAGTGAAAGAACTCCTTCATGACTCATCAGGGACAAGTAAACCTCAGTAAGATTTACAGCTAATGTCTAATCAGAAACAAGGAATGCCAGAAGGCAGATATTACAAGAAAAAGGGAAGTATATGGATAAACTTGAAGTAATGCCCCCAAATTAGGAAATGAATACTTATTTTCACAGTTGTTTCAGTGAGAATTCCTAGTCCTTTGGCTGAATTGTTTGGGTTTTTTTTCACATTTCAATATGAATATTCTCTCCCAAATATATTTTGCTTCTTAATAATAATGATTAATGGCTGACTTTTGAAACTAAATATTCTTTTATAAAAAAAATGCCTTCAAAAAAAATTAGTGCAGATGAAAAGTATCTATATATAAATATATGTTTAGTAGTATATTTCTTAGTTTCACTGAATTTTCTTGTTAGCTAAATGTCATCAGAACATGCTAGGGATGTTAGATTTGCAATGACTTTGTGCCTGTCCACCTACCTACCTTTCAAAACTCTACTCAGGCTTAACAACTGTTGTAACAATTACCAAGACTAGGCTGATAATATCGCCATGTAAAGAGTTAAAACATAAGAAAGGTAACAAAGAATATGGACATTATACCTGAATATGTGTTTAAAATATTATATATGTTAATAGGTATAAAAATAACATTTCCCTTTTTTTTTTGTAATTATGATAGAATCAAGTAGCTCTTTATATTAGACCATGGATCATACTGGGAAAAATAATTGCCTTATAGATTGCATATAGAACACATCTACTTGGCCTACATACGTAACTTTCTTTCTTTTTTTTTTTGTATTTATTTGTTTCATTTCATACAGATTCTTCCATTGTTTTTCCCTGTTCTATTTCAAAATGTTGATGGAGCTTTAGCTCAGTTTGACCTATTCTTCACTCTTGATAACTCACCAAATAAAGTAGTAAAATAATTTCATATTGAAATGAGTCATACTGACAAATGAGTTTCACTGCAAACTGAGATTTATTTTTTTGTACTATGGAGAGATTGTGATAGGACTTATTGGTAAGATCCTTTAATCTTTATCTACTTTCACTATTAAAACAGGTTAAATTTGCCTTTTGAAAGCTTTTTTTAACCATAAATAAAAAATATATGATATATAACATTATGAAATATAAAATATGAGTAGCAAACATTTTCTGTTACTTTTCAATAAGAGTTTAACAATTTAACTATATTTTAAGTGAATCATGGTTTTTGGTCTGACCGTAAACATGTTAAAATAACACGTTAACAAAAGTGCCAAAAAATATTGAAAGGGAAAGCAACATAATCAACAAAAACTTTTTTTTTTAAGTTACCCTACTGTATATAAAATTCTGTCATATGTAGGATAATTTTTATTTCTTCTCAATATCTGATTTAACTTTTTAAACCACAGGCCATATATAAATTTAGTATGTCAAATATTAAGGTTAAACAGCCAATCAACTTTTCAATTATTTTTAAAACATATTCCCTTCCTTTGAGAATAGAAAGGTGATGTCAGCCCTAAGTCTTGATATTCTTGAATTCAAGTATAAGAGAAAATTTGTATTCAATTTAAATGAATAGAACATTTTCTTCAGCAGAGAGACTAGAAAATCGTCAGGTGGGAAATATTGTTGCAGGAATGCTTCACAGAGATAAGTGAATTCCACAAAATCCCTATACCTCAGTACTACTCTGGGAATTTGTCCACAGATTCTGCAGAATGCAGGATGATCACAAAACAACACATGTCTCAAGTCTGGTTGAAGTGAGTCTAAATTTAGAATTTGTTCTTTCCTCATTCAGACACGGATACACCCAATATATCCTAGAACCATGTTGCAGATATTTACACCTCCCAAACTTGGAAATAAGAGATTTATGGGCTTTCTATGATTGGATTAAAAGTTTCCCCAGCAGTAGCTAGATCAACTGGATATTTAGTGGTGTATTTTCAGTTTCAGATCAATGGGGCTTACCTACCATTTTTTAAATATTTCTATATATTTTATATTTCTGCTTTTTGAAAATTTCAGTACCTGAAACAGATCCAGTATTAAAGGTGTTATGTGTTATGAATGCATGTAGATTTCAGCTTAGACTTAAGCTTTGTCTTATTGTTCAGAAAGAAGTAAGTGTGCCTGTGCCTATCTGGTGAGTTGGTGGGGAAGTCTAAGCCTAAGTCCACTTGCGTGGAGGTTTGAGGCTCTCAGAACTCACAGGAAGAGAAAAAAATAAAAAATAAAAACAAAGGTTGTTTGAATACACAAAGTGAGAAGAGAAAACATGAATTTGAAGAGATTGGTCATTTAGACACCTCTCCTCTAAAAGGAAAGGGAAGCCTGTCAGCAAATAGAAAAAAGCATTTCAACAAAATGCTACATTTCGGGCGCCTGGGTGGCTCGGTTGGTTACGCGACTGCCTTCGGCTCAGGTCATGATCCCAGGGTCCTGGGATCGAGCCCCGCATCGGGCTCCCTGCTCGGCAGGAAGCCTGCTTCTCCCTCTCCCACTCCCCCTGCTTGTGTTCCTGCTCTCGCTGTCTCTGTCTCTGTCAAATAAATAAATAAAATCTTAAAAAAAAAAAATGCTACATTTCAGGACCTGGGCACAAAAATTTGGTAGTTTACATACAGGCTCTGACACTGAAGAAATAGTAAGACACTCTCCCATTTGTTCTACCAAAGAGCTTATAGGCATTTTTGGTGCCTTCATGGTGTGCTCTGAGAGACAGTGAATGGGGTGGTGTCCAGTGGAAGAAAGAGCATATAGTCAGAAGTTCCTCTGGAGGACTTTTCTACAGTGAAGTGAACCTCAGTGAGTGACAGAAGTAATAGTACCCCACAAAAGTGGCAGTAGCAGTCAGAGGATGACATTGTCTGGACTTGTTCCACATGCGAGACAACTTGGGAAATCCAAGAAGTTTAGGTGGAAAGAGCAGGGACCAGAAGGAAGGCTGATGTTCTACATTAGCCAGTGGGGAAAAGGCGTGAGAAATAGAAATGATTTCTGTTAATGGTACCCCATGGGCTGGTGGGGTCTGTGGAAATTCTACTCATGGCAGTGGTGCTATTCTTAATCTGTTTTGACAGAAATATGAATACACACATACACTTGACCTCCTCGGAGAATTACACACTGTGTAATTTTTATTTTACTTTTTTTTTTTTTCAGTCACACATCTGTATTTTATCAGTTTACACATACCAAGCAGGGCTTATTTCATGTCCCTGTTTAATCTCTGCCTTCACATTCCCATGTTATGTTTCTGTCAACAGTAAAGCCTTTTTTACCCCAAAAACTATAACCTCTAAACTGCATGATATACCTCTTGTATTCATTTCTTCCAAATGGAAATCACTTTCAGGTTGGTTTTAACTAAATCATTATCCTCAAACAAATGCAACAAAACTGATGCAGATAATAGGCATGTTTCTATGTATTTTGTAACAGTGACATTCTATATTAGAGATAGTATATAGATCCAAGTGTCAGGTTTAATCTACAGTTGAATGTTAAAAAAACAATTTACTCAGAAATTTTCTGAAACAGTTTTCAGAGCATATGTATACGTTTATATTAATAAAATCATTTTGAAATAAAATATTATTTTTCACATGCAGTTATTCCTATGAAGTGAACTTGCTTTTTCTGTATTCCAACTAGATTGGTCTAAACTGCATATATTTGGTACAAAACAACCATATAGGATATGAACTTCCAGACATTTCCAAAAGATCCATTAAAATGTGTCCCTTTTATCATACATGTAATAATATGAGAGTAAGCTATCACAGCTAAAGTTTTCTCAGCATAGGAAGTTTCACTCATTGTTATTCTTACTCTTAGCAGATGTGGTAGGCAAAATGACAGGCACCCAAAAATGTGCATGTACTAATTTCCAAAACTTGTGATTATGTTTCTTTACTTGGCAAAAGGAACTTTGTAAATGTGATTATGGGTATGGGCCTTATGATGGGGACATTATCCTGGATTATACAGGTGGGACCAATGTTACCACACATATCTTGTGAAGTGGAAGAGAGAGGCAGAATAGAGATGAGACTGTAGGAAAAAAAAGTCACAGAAAAATGTAAAATTGTTGGCTTTAAAGATAGATGAAGGAGACCAAAGAATTCTGGAATTCTCTAGGTGCTAGAAACCATGAGGAAACAGATCCCTTAGAGTCTCCAGAAAGGAGCATAGCCCTGATTTCACCTTCATTTAAGCCCAGTGTGTTGGACTTTTAATTTACAAAGTGTAAGATAGTAGATTTAGGTGATAGTAGGCCACTAAATTTGTGACAAATTGCTATATAAGCAACAGAAAAAATAGCGGATAAAGTAATTTTTATGGAAACATTTATTTTTTTTAAAAACAAGGTTGATATATATTATTATCATATAGTAAATATCTAGTTAAAATATATGCTCCCCCATTATCCCATGAATGTCACTACCTTCCAAGTTTAAAGAGATGAACTTTGGGAAATGATCTTAATTATAAGTGGTCTCAGTTTGGCTTTTACTTTTCAGATGACCACCAATAGCTGCTGATCTCAAAATACACTGAATTTGTCTCTATCAAACTCTGTCTATCTATCTATCAAACAGTCTTTTAGGATATTCCTGCACTGTCCCTATTTGACTTCTCTTTGCCAAATTTATTCAATTTCTTTTTTTTAATTTTTTTTCCATTGGAATAATTGTTCTTCCTGCCAGAACAGAAATACCCTGTAAGGTTGGGAATATATATGTTTTTTCAGGGAGTAAATATTAATATAGTATGCTGTTACATTATATTTAGGATATATTTTATTCCTACGTGGAGATTATACTGGTTAGAAGTAACTCATATTAGACATTCAATCTAATATCTTATGTAAACCTTCATTCACAGCAAGGTTGAAATTGAAAACCTACATTTCCCAGACTCCCTTTCATCTAAGATTTTGAATACAAATTAGATTTCACCATTTGGATGCCTTGGTGTAGCAAGATTTGAAAGGCAAGAGTTAAGCAGAAACTATCCTTTTGTGGCTTTTGGCTGTTACTACTCTGGATATGTGAGGACTCCCAACAATAGCGTTGCAGAGTCCAAACCCCAACATTCTTTCTCATTAACAAGCAGAAGGATGAAGTGGCTTAATCTGGTGTCTCATCCCTGGAGAGCAGCCTGAGGAGTACATTATCCTGCTTCCTGACTGTTGGGCTGTGTGAGCAAAGGCAGAGAGTCTTGTTTCTGGCATATTTTCAGTTGGGACCTCAGAGTTAGTGCTCCCATAGTAGGTCAATTCTGTAGATGCAGGAGTTATTCCAGGATACCCCGGCTTCAGAACTGTTCCTTCAGCCCTGGCAGTGCTTTCTCAACCACATAATTTCCTGTATGAAATTTCTTCATATTTAAAACTGCCTACAGCGATTTCTGTTTTCTGCACTGATCTTTGGTAGAAAAGTCCATTCAGGAAATCTAAAGATATATTACCCATAGAAAATTGCTGTGCTATTTGTGACAAAAACGTGACGTCTTCTCTATTATTAAATGGAGAATTAATTGTAAGGCAATTACAGCATCTTAATTACCAGACATCTGCCTCTATAAATTTATGAACATAATTTTCCTAGAATTTGAATATGTATATTCATTTCAGGGGCAAGGATTATACATATGTCTGTCATTATTCTGAAGAATATATTAAATGAAAAAATGATAATTGTTCAACAATACATCAAGTATCATTCTGCTTATATATGGGGAGAAAAATCACAAAATTGATACATATACATGTATGTAGGAGTATATACATATTATATATTAAGTAGTGATATAAATATGTGTATATATGTAAAATATATATAAATACATAAATATATGTATATATCTCTATATCATTCTCTATCACTGTAGATATATAGAATATTCATATAATTAGATATAGAATAATATAACAGAATAATATAGATATAGTAATATAAAATATAGATTTGATATAATATACAATATAGATATACAGATTTATAGAGGTAAAGATATATAGATAAGAGATATACTAAATGTGAAATGACAATTGGATCTGCATTTTTCCACATTGTGGGCCAAATAATATAATAGCTATCTCTCTAAATTTCAAGAGAAAAAATACGAAATGGAGATGTGTATGAATATTCTGGTTCAATCCATTCATAATCAGTTCTGTCAGCACTTCCTAACTTTAATGGCACTTTCTTCCAGGAGTTAGTCTTTTATTTTAGTGGAGATTTATGAAACCTCTCGTGTTTAGTCATTAAAATTGAGACCACCTCTCACTGCAGCCCTGTCATTTAGTTTGCTTGTGTTATTAGCTGGGCAAGGCACTGTATGTGGTAATTATGTTCTCAATAATGGAACCTACTCGGCACACATTAAGTTTCCATGCAGAGTCACTCTTTTTGAATTTTAACATGAAGGAGTTTGCAAATAGGTAGGCACAGCAATTTGAATTGGCAAATGAAGCTTTTATTGCATTGATGATATTTTTAGATCTGAAAAACATTGTGCATTTAAGCAATAAACTTTTTTATACATCTTCTTCAGCCATATGTATTTTATACTTCAGCTTTCACATGAGGGACAAAGCTTATTAATTTGGAGAGAGATATTTTTACTCTTTGAATCCATTCCCTAACATTAAGGTATTTCACAAGCCTGTTTCTATTGCCTTTGAGTAATATATTTTTCTACTAAATACTGGAGAAATTTCAGCAAGATGTGTCCTTGCAATATTGAGAAATCCTAACAGTAAGTAGACAAAATTTTTCTATGATATAGTTAGGCGCAGGAAAGGTGATTTTCATTTTGTGAGTCATGTTACGTCTTAAAAAAAAAAATCTTTGGTGAATAAAGGTTGTAAATTTAAAGCACAATGTATTGATTCACTCATTCATTTCCCTGGACAGAAATTTAATGATATCCCCTCCTCAACCTACCCTATTCACTACAACTTTTAGTTGCTCGTAGCTAATAACGCTACATAGCAATTTTATTCTGTGACCAGGCATAAAGTTATAACCAGACAACATTCTGGAATAATTAGAAAGTTTTATTTTTCCAAGAGAGATTTTTTTTTAAAGATTTTTTTTATTTATTTATTTGAGAGAGAGGATGAGAGGAGAGAGAGAGCACATGAGAGGGGGGAGGGTCAGAGGGAGAAGCAGACTCCCTGCTGAGCAGGGAGCCCGATGCAGGACTCGATCCAGGGACTCCAGGATCATGACCTGAGCCGAAGGCAGTCGCTTAACCAACTGAGCCACCCAGGCGCCCCGAGAGATTTTATTAATGTACTTACACATATAATTTTTGTATGAAGGTGGGCATTTGCTGTCATCTACTTTTTAAAATTTTCAAAACAAAAATTTTGCACTTACAAAAAGTTCTTTGAGATAAACTTATAATTTCCTGCATCTATTTCACTGGCTCACTTCTTAGAGAAGCTGACTGAACTTCTATTAAGTCATAAGTCCCTCATTAGATCAATTTTGTAAGAGAATGCCAAAATCTTCATCAGTTTAGTTCACTTTCAAGGCACATAGTAATAATATTTATTAGCAGCTAATATTTTCTGAAGTTCAAGAATCTGTCAGAATACAATCTCAAATTTTTTTTTTAAGATTTTATTTATTCATTTGAGAGAGAGAATGGGAGAGAGAGCACGAGAGGGGGGAGGGTCAGAGGGAGAAGCAGACTCCCTGCTGAGCAGGGAGCCCGATGCGGGACTCAATCCTGGGACCCCAGGATCATGACCTGAGCTGAAGGCAGTCGCTTAACCAACTGAGCCACCCAGGCGCCCTACAATCTCAAATTTACTGCCACTCTCTACAATAGAAATCTCAAGTAAGAGAAACAATATATATTTTCTAATTAAGTGTCTGTTATTTTGGACATTCTAAAATCTCTCTATAGATCATTCAGATTGTCAAAAAGATTAGAATCTGGTCTACTTCTTTGACATCTTCCATTAAACCATGGCTTACACTTACCAGTAGATTAAGAATTAGCTTTTTGAGACTACTTGTTATATTTATTTTAACAATCCCTGTTGAGGATATCATTTCAATTACATCTTTAACAAGAATGAAACATGAGAGGATCATTCTGGTATCTATATAAGGAACAATTATATTTGTCAGTAACTGCTTATTTTTAGCTTATGAACTAAAAATTTAGCTTATGTAACTGAACTATTACCTACTTTGCCATGGCTATTCATGACTTTAGAACCAAATTTATGCACCATTACTCTGCCATATTTTTTGTTCTAATGTCATTTCTGACTTCTATTTTCCGTTTACCTCTCTTCCACCATTATGTTGTATTATTTTTCCCCTTTTTGTGCACATATTCTTGCAAACTGTCCTAAACTGTTTTTGGATCAATGAACATTATGAGTAAGACACATATAGGACATCAAAAATAGTATTATTGTAAAATTTAAATGTACCCTATATTCAATGTATTTAATATAGAATTACTAAAAGTATAAATAGGACTATGTTTAAAATAGAAAGTATTTTAAATTTTTTATCTTTATGATTCTTAATTCTTCATTTCACTTAATCTAATTTAGTGTTAGTCTCCAAATAATTAAAATTTAAATGATTAATTTTTGACAGTGTTGTACAGTATTTGACTGCACATTCTTTAATACAGTCCTTTGGGAGCAAGGTTACTTTTCTGTTTTGTAGATGGATAAACGAAGTACTGAAAGATTATTTGTCTCTTCCAAAGCCAAAATAATCGAAAGGCATATATAGTAATTGAAATAAAAAGATCATATGGTTTTATTTTTGCTTATATGAGGAGACTTCTGTGCTTTTTTTATGATTTATATAAAGCTAATAACATCCACATTCTATTAAAATTAGAAACAAAAAAATTTGCTTCTACATTATCAATAAGACTTGAATAAGAAGTTGTAAAACATTTTCCCTCTATTTCATATGTTTTCTAAAGTAAGATTTTATTTATTTATTTGTCAGAAAGAGCACAAGCAAGGGGAGTGGCAGGCAGAGGAAGAAGCAGACTCCCTGCTGAGCAAGGAGCCTGAAGCAGGACTTGATCCCAGGATCCTAGGATCATGACCTGAGCCGAAGGCAGACGCTTAACCAAGTGAGCCACCCAGGAGACCCTGTATGTGTATTTTTATATAAAAAATATATATATACAGACTTTTCTATACCATAAATGATTTGGAAATGGGAGTAATATGATATATCCATTGCTTTATTTATGTGACCATTTTTATTAGAATGACATTCTTCACCAATTACCTAATTTTATGCCAGTTATTTCAGCACACATTTGGAAAAATTGCAAAAGACAGGAAAAATATATACTCATATTTAAATGTATATTTCCAATTCCACTTCCAATCTCCTTGATCTTTCAATTTGCCAGAGGTCCTTTACGTGATCTTTAAGTAGTGGGATTAGTATATCTAAGCTCCCTTTAAGCTTGTGACTGAGTGTGACTCCTTTAACTTTGAGTGGACACTGTTTAGCTGTTACTCTTTTTAGAATGATGAGTAACAAAAGCTGGGTTACAGGACATAACTCATGAAAAATGTTGTATTTAAAGTTGCCATTTAATTATGAATGTGCCAATGGACAATGAATTTATTTATTGTTCTATAAAATACAGTTGTCTAAATGTCCATGGGGGAGAAAAAAGTCTGCACTATAATACACTGAAATTTTTATAGCTGTAAATCAACAAATCATGCTCACTGTGTGAGAAGAATCACTTTCATTTTTTTTTTTTTTTTTTTAAAGATTTTATTTATTTATTTGACAGAGAGAGGTAGAGGCACAGCGAGAGAGGGAACACAAGCAGGGGGAGTAGGAACGAGAGAAGCAGGCTTCCCACCGAGCAGGGAGCCCGATGCGGGGCTCGATCCCAGGACCCTGAGATCATGACTGGAGCTGAAGGCAGTCGCTTAACCAACTGAGCCACCCAGGCGCCCCGAATCACTTTCATTTTTAAGATGCTTTGTATTGTTTTTTCTTGCAGTTAGAGTTCTCTAATCCATATTATGTAATACTACACACACACATATATATATATATATATATATATATATATATATAAGAATTGGTGGAGAATTATATAATTTTTCATTCCCAATTTAAAATGAATCATTATAGTACTGATTGCCCACTTATAATAGTGTCCACCCAAATGCTATTAATTTCCTTAAATTAAGCCTCAATGTATTAAAAGCAAAAATTACATGTAAAAGTACAAGAACAAAAACAACACCAGGGGCGCCTGAGTGGCTCAGTCGGTTAAGTGTCTGCCTTCAGCTCAGGTCATGATCCCAGGGTCCTGGGATCGAGCCCCGCATCGGGCTCCCTGCACAGCGGAGAGCCTGCTTCTCCCTCTCCCTCTGCCTGCCGCTCTGACTATCTGTGCGCTCTCTCTATCTGTCAAATAAATAAATAAAATCTTAAAAAAAAAAAAAAAAAACACCAAAAACCCCTTTAACTTCTATCATCCAGAGCAATAGGAGGAGACTTCAAGCAAAGTGGAACAAGAGGGGCCCCTTACAGTGATATAATATTGCTAAGCATTCACAAAGTCAATTATTGTCAGTCAAATGAGGCAAATGGGAAAAGTAATTGTAGACTCTGTTGACACTGACTACTGCAGCAAAGGAGCCACAACTAAGTAGTGATTTGTATCTAAAATACTCAAGCACATTTCCCCTGTCAAGAGTAAATAAGAATGTTTGTTTTTTTTTTTTTTCTGTAAGTTTCAAGTCAAGCACTGTTTGAGAGCTACATTTACCTGGTTTCCTAAAAAAAGCCAGAGGCATTAGAAATAAGAAACATGATGTTCTAAAAAGGACAATACCAACAAAGTAAAAACCGGTTGGTTCAAATCTTAGTTTTGCCATTTACTAGCTAGGGGGTGTTAACACAAACTACTCAATCTCTGTTTAATCTTAGTTACTTCAAATGTAAGGAATGAACCCAAATATATTAGAAATTTTTGTAAAGACTGAATTATATGATGAAAATAAAGTAGCTGTTATTGTAATGATAATCAACAGTAAAATTAGTAATAAAAATACTCATAAGTTTTATATATGTAGTATAATATGCTTATATATTTTTTAAAAAATTGGCTTATTATATATAAACTTTAGATGGTAAAACACAATTTATTTTCATAATTGGTTACTCTCCCAGCCATAAGAGAGAATAACTATTGATTAATTCAGTAATATTTTTTTGTTCATTATTTATTGAGCACCTACTGGGTTTCAGACACTGGTAGGCAGTGAGATAGATTAATCACTCTTAGAA
Organism: Neomonachus schauinslandi; assembly: GCF_002201575.2. NCBI lineage: Eukaryota > Metazoa > Chordata > Mammalia > Carnivora > Phocidae > Neomonachus > Neomonachus schauinslandi. Next base: position 155,962,474 of record NC_058404.1, read on the forward strand.
ACAAAGTTGAGGTCTTAGATTTATTTTCCCAATATTTCAGTAATGTTTTTTAGAATGTACAAAAAATTACAACCAGTGCTCATTTGCCCTCCACCTTGAATAACAATGTGTTACATTATTCCATAGTTGATTTATATTACACACATATATAGACATACATACACATATACACCTATATCTGAATCAATTTGAAAGCAGCTTATTGATAGCCTGACTATTCACTCAAGTTTTTTCAATATGCATCACCAAAAAATTCAGTGACATACCGATGCCAACAAAGGTAGCAATAATTCCATAATATTTTCTAATATCAAATCTATATTAAAATTTTCTCCAGTGTCCTCAAACTGCTTTTCTAGATTGCATTTTTAAAAATAAGGATCAGAATTGCTAAAAACTCAAAAAACTGGTTGTAGAGAAAACATACCTCAACACGATAAAGGCCATATATGACAAAATACAGTGTTTACTATTTTCAAAATCAATAGAAAAAGTTTTATACTCTATATATCTGAAAACTATCTTGTATAAGTTTCACTACTTGTTTATTCTCTCAACTTGCCAAAAGTGTCTCTTCCATCTTTTCAAATTGTTCTATGAATAATTTTTTTCTTCGTGATGGAAAGTCATTTATCAGGGGATTAATCCTTTCTCATATGATAGGATAACTAGTAAAAAACTTGTCATACTGTCATAAACAGCTATGACCTTGAATAAAATGCATATGGGGCCCTGTTTTCAAATTCTGAACATCTAACAGGGCAAGACAATGATTCCTGAGAAAAGATTACTTATGAGCTAAGTCCCAATATTGCCACAGCCCTTGACCTGGGGATAATTACCCAATCACAATGGAAATTATGAAATATTAAAGTCTATAATAATTAAAATATATCAAAATTATAGTATGCAGCTAAAGCAGAGCTTAAAGGAAATGTTTTATTTCAAATAATGATTATATAAAAAAATGAACAAAGGTGTAAGATCAATGACCTAAGTTCCTACCTGTAGAAACTAGAAAAAAAAGATATGAAAAATGAACCCAAAATAAGTACAAAAAATTAAATGACCCAATGCAATCTACAGATTCAAGGCAATCTCTATTGAAATACTAATAATCCTAAAGTTTGTGTGGAACTAAAAAAAGCCCCAAATAGTCAAAGCAATCTTGAGAAAGACAAGCAAAGCTGAAGGTACCATGCTCCCAGATTTCAAACTATATTACAAAGGTATAGTAATCAAAACAGTATGATACTGGCACAAAAACAGACACATGTATCAGTGGAATAGAATAGGACCCAGAAATAAACCCATGCTTATATGGCCAATTAATCTTCAAGAAAGGAGGCAAGAGCATGCAATATAGAAAAGAGTCTCTTTAATAGATGGTGCTGAGGAAACTGACCAACTGCGTGCAAAAGAATGAAGTAGGGGGCGCCTGGGTGGTTCAGTTGGTTAAGCAACTGCCTTCGGCTCAGCTCAGGATCCGAGGGTCCTGAGATCGAGCTCTCCATTGGGCTCCCTGCCTCTAGGGGAGCCTGCTTCTCCCTTTCCTTCTGCTGGCTTCTCCCTTTCCTTCTGCCTGCTGTTCCCCCTGCTTGTGCTCTCTCTCTCTCTGTCAAATAAATAAAAAAAATCTTAAAAAAAAAAAAAAGGTTTTCTTTTTAAGTTTTTTTTTTTTTTTTTTTAAGAATGAAGCTGGACCACTTTGTTATACCATATACAAAAATAAACTCAAAATGCTTTAAAAACTTAGGGGCACCTGGGTGGCTCAGTCATTAAACGTCTGCCTTCAGCTCAGGTCATGATCCCAGGATCCTGGGATTGAGCCCCGCATCAGGCTCCCTGTTCAGCCGGAAGCCTGCTTTTCCCTCTCCCACTCTCCCTGCTTGTGTTCCCTCTCTCGCTGTGTCTCTCTCTGTCTGTCAAATAAATAAATAAAATATTTTTAAAAAATGCTTTAAAGACTTAAATATAAGACCAGAAACCATGTAATTGCTAGCAGGAAACAAAGACAGTAAGTTCTTGGATATTGGTCTGAGCAATATTTTTTTAATCCATCTCAAGTGAGGGCAATAAAAATAAAAATAAATGGGACTACACCAAACTAAAAAGCTTTTGCAGAGTATGAAGGAAACCATCAACAAAACAAAAGGCAATGTATTTAATAGGAGAAGATATTTGCAAATGATATAACCAATAAGGTGTTATTATCTAAAATATATAGGGAAGGGAAAAGATGGTGGAAGAGTAGGGGACCATATTCCAACCAGTCCCCTGAATTGAGCTGGATATCTGCCAGACCACTCTGAACACCCATGAAATCAGCCTGAGATGTAAGAAGATAAATCTGGATCTCTACAAACAGAGTATTGTAGGCAGTTGGTTTTGAGGTATGAAGCAGGGAGCCGTGATTCTGCGGGCAGATATTGGAAGATAAATGGAAGGGGGAGGGAGCCTTAGGGATCCAGCACTGCAGGTGCGCGAAAGCCTCCTGAGCTGGGAACAGGGCACAGACTTGCAGACCAGTAGTGTTGAGGAAAGGACTTTAAGGCAGCCCCCAGACGGAAACCCAGAGTGCAAACTGGGGGCAGGTGGCAGTCTTAGAAGCACAAAGGACTGAGACATGCCCGACCAGGAGGCAAGGACTGGGAGTGCTGCTGAGGGGCTCACAACCCAGGGTGCTGTAGTTTATAGCTGCACAGACAGAAATGGAGATAGTGTGGCCTGGAGAGCTCACTGAAGAACAGACTGTAATCTCTCTGCTCTGAGGCAGAGTGTTGGAAATGGTCTCTTCTGCTCTGACTCTTGGAAGAGACACGGAAAGCCATCAGGGAAAGCCACCAGAGAACAAAAGCCCCAAAAAACTGGTTTTCACTGAGCCCATCCCCCCCCACACACAGGGGGCAGGGCAACTCTGCCCAAAGAGGGTTGCCTGAGTAACAGGGTAGCAGGTCCCTCCCCCAGAAGACAGGCTGGGAGAACAAGAGGCCTAAAACCCTAAGGTCCCTATAAAACAGGTGCATCTTGCTTGGCTTGTGGTCAATAATTTGGACTCTGTACAATCCCTCAACCACACCTCAAAAGAATGACTAGGAGGAGGAACCCCCAAAATAGGAAAGTCTCAGAGACTGTAAATTCTGCCACAGATTTCCAAAAGGATACAGATATAACCAAGATGTCAGAAACGGACTTCAGGGTAACAGTTATGAAGATGAAAGCAGGAATGGAGAAATTGATTAATGGCAACATAGAGTCTCTAAGGGCAGAAATGAAAGCTGAACTGGAAGAAGTTAGAAGTGTTATCAATGAGATCCAATCTAATCTAGATTCTCTAACAGCTAGGGTAAGCGAGGTAGAAGAGACAATTACTGATCTCGAAGACCAATTGATAGAAAAGAAGGAAAAAGAGGAGGCCTAGGAGAAACAGCTCAAAATCCATGAAAACAGAATCAGATATATAAGTAATGCCATGAAACGTTCCAGTGTCAGAATTGTTGGGATCCCTGAGTGGGTGAAGAGAGAGAGAGGACTAGAAGATATATTTGAGCAAATTCATAGCTGAGAACTTCCCTAATCTGGGAATGAAACAAACATTCATGTTCTAGAGGCACAGAGGACCCCTCCCAAGATCAAGGAAAACAGACCAACTCCCTGGCATGTAATAGTAAAACTTGAAAATCTTAGAACCAAGGAAACCATCCTAAGGGCAGTTAGGGGGAAGAGATTCCTTATGTACAGAGGGAGGAACATCAGAATAATGTCAGACCTATCCACAGACCCTGGCAAGACAGGAAGGGCTGACAAGACATATTCAGGGTACTAAATGAGAAGAACATGCAGCCAAGAATACTTTATCCACCAAGGCTGTCATTTAGAATGGGTGGAGAGATGTAGAGCTTCCACGACTGGCAGAAACTGAAATAATATGTGACCACTAAGCTGTCCCTGCAAGAAATATTAAGGGGGGGTTCTATAAAAGGAGAAAGACCCCAAGAGTGATATAGAACAGAAATTTACAGAGACAATCTATAGAAACAAGGACTTCACAGGTGACATGAAGACAATAAATTCATATCTTTCAATAATCACTCTCAACATGAATGGCCTAAATGCTCCCATAAAATGGCACAGGGTTGTAGATTGGATAAAAAGACAGGACCCATCCATATACTGTCTACAAGAGACTCATTTTGAACCTAAAGATACATCCAGACTGAAAGTGAAGGGATGGAGATCCATCTTCCATGCCAGCGGACCTCAAAAGAAAGCTGGGGTACCAATTCTTAAATCAGACAAATTAGATTTTAAGCTAAAAACTATAGTTAGAGACACAGAAGGACACTATATCATTCTTAAAGGGTCTATCCAACAAGAAGATCTAACAATTGTAAATATCTATAGCCCCAACATGGGAGCAGCCATCTACATAAGCCAACTGTTAACGAAAATAGTCATATATGAGTAGAATGTTAATTGTAGGAGACCTCAATACTCCAGTCTCAGCAATAGACAGATCATCTAAGCAGAAAATCAACAAAGAAAGAAGAGCTTTGATTGATACACTGGACCAGATGGACCTCATAGATATATACAGAACATTCCACCCTAAAACAACAGACTACTCATTCTTCTCGAGTGCACATGGAACTTTCTCCAGAATAGACCACATACTGGGTGACAAATCAGGTCTCAACTAATACCAAAAGATTGAGATTATTCCCTGCATATTCTCAGACCACAATGCTCTAAAAGTGGAACTCAATCACAAGAAAAAATTTGGCAGAAATTCAAACTAACTTGGAAGCTAAAGACCACTCTGCTCAAGAATGTTTGGGTCAACCAGGAAATCAAAGAAGAACTTAAACAATTCATGGAAATCAATGAGAACAAAAACACATTGGTCCAAAACCTATGGGATACTGAAAAGGCGGTCCTAAGGGGGAAATACATAGCCAAACAAGCCTCATTCAAAAAAAATAGAAAAATCCCAAATTCACCAACTTTACACATTAAAGAACCAGAGAAAAAGCAACAAATGGTGGCTAAACCACTCATTAGAAGAGAAATAATTAAGATTAGAGCAGAGATCAATGAATTAGAAACCAGAAACACAATAGATCAGATCAATGAAACTAGAAGCTGGTTCTTTGAAACAATTAATAAGATCAATAAACCATGGGCCAGACTTATCCAAAAGAAAAGAGAAAGGACCCAAATTAATAAAATTATGAATGGAAGGGGAGAGATCACGACTAACACCAAGGAAATAGAAACAATTATTAGAAATTATCAACAATGATATGCCAATAAACTGAGCAATCTGGATGAAATGGAGGCCTTCCTGGAAACCTATAAGCTGCCAAGACTGAAACAGGAAGAAATTGACAACGTGAATAGGCCAATAACCAGTAATGAGATTGAAGCAGTGATCAAAAACCTCCCAAAAAACAAGAATCCAGGGCCTGATGGATTCCCTGGGGAATTCTACCAAACATTCAAAGATGAAATAATACCTATTCTCCTGAAGCTGCTCCAAAGAAATAGAAACAGAAGGAAAACTGCCAGCTCATTCTATGAGGCCAGCATTACCTTAATCCCCAAACCAGGAAGACCCCATCAAAAAGGAGAATTTCAGACCAATATCCCTGATGAATATGGATTCCAAAATCCTCAACAAAATCCTAGCTAATAGGATCCAACAATACATTAAAAGGATCATCCACCACAACCAAGTGGGATTTATCCCTGGGATGCAAAGGTGGTTCAACATTTGCAAATCAATCAATGTGATAGAACACATTAATAAGAGGAGAGAGAAGAACCATATGGTCCTCTCAATTGATGCAGAAAAAGCATTTGACAAAATACAGCATCCTTTCCTGATTAAAAATCTTCAGAGTATAGAGATAGAGGGAACATTCCTCAAGTTCATAAAATCCATCTATGAAAAACCCACAGCGAATATCTTCCTCAATGGGAAAAAGATGAGAGCCTTTCCCTTAAGATCAGGAACACGACAAGGATGCCCACTCTCACCACTATTGTTCAACATAGTACTAGAAGTCCTAGCAACAGCAATCAGACAACAAAAAGAAATAAAAGGTATTCAAATTGGCAAAGAAGAAGTCAAACTCTCTCTCTTCACAGATGACATGATACTTTATGTGGAAAATCCAAAAGACTCCACCCCCAAATTCCATTTACAATAGCACCAAAGGTCATAAGATACCTCGGATTAAATCTAACCAAATAGGTAAAGGATCTATACTCTATGAACTACAGAACACTCATAAAAGAAATTGAAGAAGACACAGAAAGATGGAAAAACATTCCATGCTCATGGATCGGAAGAATATACATTGTTAAAATGTCTATGCTGCCCAGAGCAATCTACACCTTCAATGCCATCCCGATCAAAATTCCGATGACATTTTTCAAAGTGCTAGAATAAATAATCCTAAAATTTGTATGGAATCAGAAAAGACCCTGAATCACCAAGGAAATGTTGAAAAAGAAAAACAGAGCTGGGGGCATCACATTGTCTGATTTCAAGCTGTACTACAAAGCAGTGATCACCAAGACAGCATGGTACTGGCACAAAAAACAGACATATAGACCAATGGAACAGAATAGAGAACCCAGATATGGACCTTCAACTCTATGGTCAAATAATCTTTGACAAAACAGGAAAAAATATGCAATGGAAAAAAGACAGTCTCTTCAATAAATGGTGCTGGGAAAATTGGACAGCTATATACAGAATAATGATACTTGACCATTGTCCAACACGATATGGAAAGATAAATTCAAAGTGGTTGAAAGAACTCAATGTGAGACAGGAATCCATCAAAATCCTAGAGGAGAACATAGGCAGTAACCTCTTCAACGTCAGTCACAGCAATTTCTTTCAAGATACATCTCCAAAGGCTGGTGAAACAAAAGCAAAATGAACTTTTGGGACTTCATCAAGATTAAAAGCTTCTGCACAGCAAAGGAAACAGTCAACAAAACAAAGAAGCAACCCACAGAATGGGAGAAGATATTCACAAATGACACTACAGACAAAGGGCTGGTATCCAAGATCTATAAAGAACTTCTCAAACTCAACACCCAAAAAACAAATAATCAAGTCAAAAAAATGGTCAGAAGACATGAGCAGACACTTCTCCAAAGAAGACATACAAATGGCTAAGAGACAAATGAAAAAATGTTCATCATCATTGGCCGTCAGGGAAATTCAAATCAAAACCACATTGAGATACCACCTTACACCAGTTAGAATGGCAAAAATTGACAAGGCAAGACACAACAAATGTTGGAGAGGTTGTAGAGAATGGAGAACCCTCTTACACTATTGGTGGGAATGCAAGTTGGTATAGCCACTTTGGAAAACAGTGTGGACGTTCCTCAAAAAATTAAAAATAGAGCTACCCTATGACCCAGCAATTACACTACTGGGTATTTACCCCAAAGACACAGATATAGTGAAAATAAAGGCCATATGCACCCCAATGTTCATAGTAGCAATGTCCACACTAGCCAAACTGTGGAAAGAGCTGAGATGCCCTTTAACAGATGAATGGATAAAGAAGATGTGGTCCATATATACAATGGAATATTACTCAGCCATCAGAATGGATGAAATCCCAACTTTTACATCAACATGGATGGGACTGGAGGAGATTATGCTAAGTGAAATAAGTCAAGTAGAAAAAGTCAGTTATCATATGGTTTCACTTATTTGTTGAACATAAGGAATAGCATGGAGGACATTAGGAGACGGAAGGGGAAAATGAAGTGGGGAAAATCGTAGGGGGAGACAAACCCTGAGAGACTATGGACTCAGATACAAACTGAGGGTTTTAGAGGGGAGGGGGGAGGGGGGATGGGTTAGCCCGGTGATAGATATTAAGGAGGGCATGTATTTCATAGATCACTTGGTGTTATATGAAAACAATGAACCATGGAACACTACATCAAAAACTAATGATGTACTGTATGGTGACTAACATAACATAATAAAATAAAATTTAATATATAGATATATATATGTATAGATACAGATATGTATATGTATATAGATATGGAACTCATACAACTAAATATCAGAAAACAAGCAATCCAATTTAAAAATGATCAGAGGACCTGAATAGACATTTCTCTAAAGAAGAGATACAGATGGCCAACAGCTACATGAAAAGATCCTCAACATCACTAATCATTAGGGAAATTCAAATCAAAACCCCCTTGAAATATCTCCTAGTAGTATTTAAAAGACAAGAAAGAACAAGTGTTATTGTGATGTAGAGAAAAAGGAAACTTCAAGCCTTCTAAGTGGAAATGCAAAGTGGTGCAGCCACTGTCAAAAACAGTATGGAGTTTTCTCCAAAAAATTTAAAAATAGAAGTACTGTGTGATCCAGCTATTTGACATTTGTGTATTTATATGAACATTAGTTTGAAAAGATATATGCACCTTTATGTTTATAGCAGCATTATTTACAATAGCCAGAAATTCCAGACTCAGCAGTTACACACCAACAAGTTAAGCCAGCAGATCAGCAGCAACATGCACAAGTTTCAGTACATCTAGCACCCTGTATCAGTCCTCCATACATAACAGCCTTAGTCAACTTAGCCAACTTTAATCTAGCATCATATAGGAAAGGCCATTCTGAAAAATGTAGTTGAAGTTTACCAATGTTGACACAGAACAAAGCCAATACTGCCCACCTCTTGGCAACCTGAAATTCATAACCATCACTTCTAATTTTACTTCCAAATTAAGACAATACCAAAATCATTCTTCTGCATAGTGTCATACAACTATCCCAAATAAAATAAAAATACACCAACACTTTCCCCAAAATAAATATACACTCTTTTTATCCATGTTTGCTAATGATCAGTCCTCTTCTACCTGAGTTGCATTCACCTTTAATATACTGTACTTAAAATACTCAGATATATTGGGGCGCCTGGGTGGCTCAGTCGTTAAGCGTCTGCCTTCGGCTCAGGTCATGATCCCAGGGTCCTGGGATCGAGCCCCCCATCGGGCTCTCTGCTCAGCGGGAAGCCTGCTTCTCCCTCTCCCATTCCCCCTGCTTGTGTTCCCTCTCTCGCAGTGTCTCTCTCTGTCAAATAAATAAATAAAATCTTAAAAAAAAAAAAAAAACTCAGATATAAGGTTGACTACTATTAGTATCTTACATTAGCAGGTAGGGAAAGAAGACTTTTAGAAAGTGGTAAAGTAGTTATTTAATATGTGCTCAAATGTTTTGAGGTCCTCTACGTTGAGAAACCATAAAATATTTCTGAACAAAGATAAATGAACTTTCACCTACTTTAGGTTTTTCACTTCTGGGTTTTTACTCCCACATGACCAGAAGGGCTCTTGACATGACAGTTGATTTGACTGACTGACTTCACGCGCATTTTATTAACTACACTACATAGCAAGAAACTCTTCACATACTTTTCACCTAGTGTTGCATTACCCAATGGGTAAGCTGTGGGTACACAAAAAAGCAACAAACAATAACAAAGTTTTTTGAAAAGAATGAAATCATTTTCTACATTTTTTTATTTGATGTGTTTGCATCAAAGTGTCTAATTTGGGTGAAAATCAAAGTTAAGTAATTCTTATCAATTTTTTAAAAGATTTTATTTATTAGAGAGAGCACAAACAGGGGGAGGGGCAAACGGAGAGGGAGAGGGACAAGCAGACTCCCCACTGAGAGTAGAACTTGATGACTGAGGGGTTCAGTCCCAGGACCCTGAGATCATGGCTGAGCCAAAGTCAGACATTTAATGGACCGAGCCACCCAGGCCTCCTCTTATCAATTTTTTCAAATGTAATACAATAACTAAGAGCATGTTATCAGTAGTTACTTTGTCTTAAGTCGAGGTCCTGATTCTACCTCCTATTAAGTGTCTGTAACTGTCCTTTACATCTTCATAAATTAATCCATGTAAAACATTCAGAATAGTGCTAAGTGCACATAGTGTTTAATAAGTGTTGCCTACATTTATTTATTATTATCAGATATCATCTTTTTTGCTTGTTTGTTTAGTTACTAGGGTTTTACTTCAACGTTGTATATCATGGCCTTATTATAGGCTATAAAATAGTCCCTTCATAGGCTCTCACAATACTCAGAAATTACCTCTTTCATGCTGCATCGCAGTTATCTGTTTATTTATTTGATTCTCCACTAGATATGAAAACCTCGAAAGTAGAAATACTCACTTCAATCAGTACAGTTGTGTAACTTTGCTGTTTCATCCCACATATAACTAGCAATTTCATTGATATGTCCATCAGGCAGGACTAGAGGAATCCTGAGATGTAGGATGAAAACAAAATAAAGAGATAAATAGCATCCAGAATGGGTCCAATTTAGAAAAGAGGATCCATTTTGAAATTGAAGACCATAATAATAAATACTAAATTTTGGAAAGAAGTTAAGCAAAAGATCAGGAAAGAAAGATAAAGAAGGTCCTCATATAATCTGCTAAATAATAATGTGTTGTTTCAGTTCTACTGTATCCATCTGACCTGCCCACTCCTGGGCTTACCATGATTGATAAAGACGTTCTCGCCAGCTTTGGATGCCCTGAAGTACTAAGAAGCATACCATATGTGCAGTAGATGTTCACCTAAATTTGGGGAATTGTATTACTAAACAGAATTGTTATTTTTCCAGTCATTAATTCCTATCCATAATAAAATAGGAAATGAATTTAAACCTTTATAGATGTGTATCTCATATCTGTAATAAATTCTACAGCACATCATTAATTCTTTCACATTTACTCTGCTGCTTTTTCATGTAAGTTGCCACCTGCAGTTATTGCATTTTATAATGAGGATTCATGTCAAAATTTATAAACAAATCTGAATTTGCTAAAAAAAGATATTGGCAGCATTTTTGATCATATTTTTTTCATAGAAAATGTAAATTCATATAAGCCATATGAAACAATTTAACATTTTTAAAAATAACATAATGAGCTATAACATATTGAGTAATATGTTGACATAGTTTATATACTTTTATTTTAGTAAATTTAGTTTTGAAAAAATAAATATTAACCATAATTATAGTTTTTAATTTAGAGTATGCTATCTTTTGACAAATTTAGGACATTTCTTCTCATTTTTTTTTAAAGATTTTATTTATTTATTTGAGAGAGAGAGAATGAGAGAGAGCAAGCACATGAGAGGGGGGAGGGTCAGAGGGAGAAGCAGACCCCCTGCCGAGCAGGGAGCCCGATGCGGGACTCGATCCCGGGACTCCAGGATCATGACCTGAGCCGAAGGCAGTTGCTTAACCAACTGAGCCACCCAGGCGCCCTCTTCTCATTTTTTTCTTAAGCTAGCAAGCAAGTATAGTGTTGTTGTTGTTGTTTTTTTTAATCTATAGCTTACTACTGGCTGTATTTAAACAGTTTCATGACTTAACCAAAGTTACAGAATATATCAGTAAGGAACTATGATTAAAATAGCAGGCTTTCATACATGGAAGGCTGCATTTAATGTTTACCTTAAAGTATACGTAATCTAAATCCAGTGTTGATCTATGTATCCTCAAGAAGAGAAAAAAAATATTCTCCAGATATTTTCAGAGTAATTTACAGAGAGTTTTGTAATTTCCAGAGTGTTCAATAATTAAGTACAGATGACTGTCCTGTATTCATTTTCATCAGTCATCTCTAGTGTTAAAATACTTTCACTGGGTACACATTGTGGGGCACAATGTTTAAACCCTAGGAGCACAATTTTGAGAGAGACATGGTTCCTTCTCTCAAGATATTGGCTGAAAAATAAACAAAAAGAAACATTATGTACATTATTAAGTAAAAATGGTCCATATAGATGTGCCTATGCAAAGTCTAAGTGAAAGAAGAAATGAGCTTGCAAAGATGATGATGGTCTAGATGATATAACTGATGAAGTTTTTTTCTGCTCTATTGGAAAAGGAGATGTTAAAAAAATAGAGAAATGGGGAGCCTGGGTGGCTCAGTCAGTTAATTGTCTGCTTTCGGCTAAGTTCATGATCCTAGGGTCCTGGGATCGAGCCCCACGTTGGGCTCCCTGCTCAGTGGGGAATCTGCTTCTTTCTCTCTCTCTGACTACTGTTCTGCCTACTTGTGCTCCCTTTCTATCTCTCTGTCAAATAAATAAATAGAATCTTTAAAAAATAGAGAATTTATTTTAGTCTAGAAGAATGATATGTTAAAGACACAAAGACAAGTATGTACTGTTCCCCAATATATACTGAGAAAAGTATGAATATCAATTTTGATGTAATAAAATTTGGAGTAGTATAGAGGGAGATAAGATTGGCAAGGTAAATAAGGAACATATAAAAAAACAAAAATTATTAGAAAAAAGACTTTAGCAATGTACTGAAAAACATTTAGTCAAAGATTGATGTGAGTCAAGCAATGTTTTCGAGAAAACACTCTTAAAAGTGTATGAGATGCTTTTGGGTCAGGTCATGGTATCATGGGTTGTGGGATTGAGCCCTGGGTCTGGCTGTGCTCAGTGGGAGTCTACTTGAAGATTCTCTCTCTCTGTCCCTCCCCCTGCTCATACTCTTTCTCTTTCTCTCAAATAAATCTTTTTAAAAAGTGTGTTAGATGCTAAAATTATTCTAAAATTTAAAAAAATGTATAAGAAAAGGATGCTAGCTGAACTAGATGGGAAAAGTTGGAGTCAGGACTAAGTCATTACAGTAGGCTTATAGATGATGACAGAAGTCTATAACAATGAGGATGACAAAATAATCCATAGATACACGGAATGAGAGATAATGCCTTATTGTATATTAGGGTGAGTGAAATAAAATAATGTATCCTTTTGAGGCTGAGTAACTAGTAACAGGCATGTCAACATAGAATTTGGATTATGGGAAAAGATGACAAATGGAATGCTAGGTGATCCTAAGGAATCCAGGTAAAATATAAAGCTGGTGAATGACATTAAGTTATCTCCAAAGAAGTAAGATTTCAAGTCATATGAATCAGTCAGCTGTATGAGCAACATATACCAATGCAAGGAGAACCAAGTGTATCTGATACCGTTCCCTGAGGTCTGCATTTACAGTCAGTACTAAGTTGAGTGATTTTTTTTTTTTTAAGATTTTATTTATTTGACAGAGGGCACCTGGGTGGCTCAGTTGGTTGGGCGACTGCCTTCGGCTCAGGTCATGATCCTGGAGTCCCGGGATTGAGTCCCACATCCGGCTCCCTGCTCAGCGGGGAGTCTGCTTCTCCCTCTGACCCTCCTCCCTCTCCTGCTCTCTGTCTCTCATTCTCTCTCTCTCAAATAAATAAATAAAATCTTTTTTAAAAATTTATTTATTTGACAGAGAGACAGGCAGAGAGGGAACACAAGCAGGGGGAGTGGGAGAGGGAAAAGCAGGCTTCCCACGGAGCAGGGAGCCCGATGCGGGGCTCAATCCCAGGGCCCTGGGATCATGACCTGAGCCAAAGGCAGACACTTAATGACTGAGCCACCCAGGTGCCCCAAGTTGAGTGATTTTTGTGAATTATTGGCAAATATGAGTACTCATTTCATGCCTTATGTCATAATTTCCTGTCTTTCTGACACAAATGTTGCTAGATCATATCAGTAGGCTCTTCAAAGCTAGTTAAGTTATATATCTGTTTTAATATTAGGTAAATTAGGACTCTACTTTTACTAATTATATATATTTTCTCAGCTACCCAAAATGATTATAGTAGCTAGGAATCATTTCACAATATCTCAGTTCAATATCCCACTTCAAATATTAATTTTATTAAGGGTTAGTAAGATCAAGCATGGGTGATGCTAGAAACCTAAAATAGACAAGAATTATCACTTTAGTATGCATCTTGAACTTCATAAATATGTCTTAATTATTACATTTCTCTTCATGTATTCTGAATCTCCTGTACATAATTATAATCAATAGTTCCTGGAGGGTCTGTATCAAGTCTTATTCTTAGTAAGTTTCCAATTATCAACACAATTCCTTTGAAAGAGTGGTTGATCACCCTTCTTTTCTTTTTGATAGTTAATTTATGAATGACAGGGTGGTTAATACAAAAATTAGAGTAATATTCTGGGGTCCTCACATAAGCAGTTGTGGTCCAAGAAGACACTGTTTTTACTCCTAGTCATGCTGATTTAAGTTTTCCAGCTTAATTTTCCTTGAACAACCCCTGTCTCCAAAGCTAAATAATCTTCCCCTTGATTTAGAATCTTGTTTATCTTTTTACTTGTCTCTCTGTGTTCTAATACCCTTCTGGACCAGTAAAAGGAACCCATGCACCAGAATCTTGAATGCCATTGTTGACAAGGCTAAAATGAAAGAATCTCTCCTAGGACCAAAAAAAAAAAAAAAAGTATCTGGAAAGTCGTGTTATCCAGTCTCTCCTGATAATATTCCTCTTACTCTGCCACTCCATAAATTATATCAGGAAGAGGCTGAACTTGAGAGAAGCTTATTTAATATTCTGTTGGAAGGAAAGTCTTGTGAGCTACGTGCTGGGGAAAACAACAACGACAAACTTCACACACATGTTTGAGACAAGCGTAGGACCCTGGATTGCCTATGTTCTCTGAAAGTCTATTGCTGTAAAAGGACAATAAAACCATCTATATTAACAATTACCAGGTTGATTTTAATTCTAATATATTTATAGATTTAAAATTGTCACAGTTAAAAAAAGAAAGTGACGATGTTTCTATTACTAAGAAACATAAATGTAGAGTGGATAGATAAATGATGTGCAGGTATAAGAGGAAGATGATGTTATCTTGCAATTAAATAATCTGAATGATATCTAAATTCAAAAATCAATGCTTCAGAATCATAGTGTGGAAAAAACAATCTTTTTCTGAACTATCGTTATGGCTCTAGATACATTTAATCTAAAACATTTAAGCCACTCAGACTGGTAAAAAAGAGAAAATGAATTAATTCATACTTGTAAATTCCTATCATATACTGAATTATTTAAACATTTGATGACATAGTCTCATTCAACAATTCAAAAACATGTAAATTGTACAATTTTTATGATTGCCAATGTATCAGCTACATCTCCACCAAAATTAACTTAGCCAATAACAATATCATCTAATAAATTTCATTTTAAATAATCCAGTCAATGGAAATTCCATTATAGAATTTTTTAAATCGTTATAGTTGTATGATAATTTAAAAAATAGTAATGTAGATGCTTTCAAAATCCTGGACTCAATTTAAATTACTAAAAATTTTAACATATTTCTGAAGCATTTTAACTATACAATTTATGTTAAGGCAATAGCAGTTTGTAGTCACATTGAGACTGTAGAAAATAATGTATTTTAAACAGAGAAGCACATACTTTTATCTAAAGAGATACTATTTTTTGCTTCATATTTAGCTTCTAAATGTGTCACTTACAATTAGAAAGAAAAAGTTAAAAAATATAGATAGGTTGGAGTACTTAAGCTTCTCTTTAAACTCATGCATCAAAATTACAAACTGTTTTATGCTATGGTTCACCAAAATCACATATCTCTTAATGATCAGAAAGTAAAAGCAAGACTACTTACTATGTTCAAAAAGCAAATGAAGAATTATTTTCCATTTGAACATTAAGATGTATTTAAATAATGCTTTTCTCACAGATACCTCAAAGAAGTTTACTTATGCTGTCATCACATATTTTAGACTTCCCATTAATTAGGTAGAATGTGCACTTATTCAGGGAGCTACCTGGGTAAGACAGGACACTGTCATTGGTAATAATATCACCACAACTGGCCCATTCTTGTGTAAAAATTATTCTTGTGTACATGCAAATTTATTTTGTCCCTTTGCAACATGAATATGCTCATGTTATTCATCATATGGTTCCTTAAATTTACTAGAGGTATGTTTATTTTTTAAGATATTAAATACCATGTCTCCCTGCTGAAGACTGTAATCACTAAGAGAGTTCATTCAAGCCATAAATTGCTTATTTGTAAGCAAATGGAACAAATTCATGATTTCAGTTACTGCTGTGGAATACAAACTAAATTGAACTCATAAAATTTTCCGCTTTCTATAAAATAGAGCAGTATAAGGTTATTGAGCTGTAAGAAAAAAAAATACTATCAAGGAAACTTAGTCCAATATGTATTACTTATGCATATGCACATCTGTCTCAATATAAAACAGGGATTTAGAGAAGAGGGAGACTTGATAGTGTTATATATTTATGAAAAGAATATCGAAGGTCAAAACATAACTGGGGAGAGTATTTCAAGATGGCAGTGTAGGAAGACCCTTCCTACTTACATCATCCAGTCAGAAAATCAATAAGGAAACATAGTCCTTAAATGACACAATAGATCAGATGGATTTAATAGATATATACAGAACATTCTATCTTCCAGCACAACTGCGTGTAGATTTTGTTCTTTATATTTCACTTCTAATTCAGCTGGCTTTTGATTTATAAATATTTTAGACCTTCCTCTGAAATGAGAACAGAAAACACAAGTATGCAAAGTTTCTTTCAGGTCTACCAAAATAATGATGAATAAAGGCCTCATAAATGAAAGTACAATTTAACTGTCAAAGTTTTATAATTCACTATGAGTGATTAAATTGTTTTGTTTTGTTTTAAAGATTTATTTATTTATTTATTAGAGAGAGAGAGAGAGAGAGAGCATGAGGGGGGGGGAGGTCAGAGGGAGAAGCAGACTCCCCGCCGAGCAGGGAGCCCGATGTGGGACTCGATCCTGGGACTCCAGGATCATGACCTGAGCCAAAGGTAGTCGCTTAACCAACTGAGCCACCCAGGTGCCCCGAGTGATTAAATTGTTTTAATGTTTTCAATTAAAACTCAATGCAAAAAAAACAAAACAAAACAGAACATTCTATCCCAAAGGAACAGAATACACATTCTTCTCAAGTAGCCATGGAACTTTCTTCAGGATAGATCATATGTTAGGCCACAAAATAAGTCTCAATAAATTTTAAGAATGCTGAAATCATATCAATATTTTCAGACCACAATGTTATGAAACTGGAAATCAATCATAAAAAGAAAAATGGAAAAAATCATAATATGTGAGATTAAACAACGTGCTACAGAACAACCAATGTGTCAGTGAAGAAATCAAAGGAGAAATTAGAAAATACCTTGAGACAGATGAAAATGTAAATATAACATACCAAAATCCATGGGATGCAGCAAAAGGAGTTCTAAGAGGGAAGCTTATAGCAATACAGGCCTACCTCAAGAAATAAGAAAAATCTCAAATAAACAATCTAACTTTATACATAAAGCAACTAGAAAAAGAAGAATAAAGCCCAAAGTTAGTTGAATGAAAGAAAAAAAGATCAGAGTGAAAATAAATATGGGATTGAGACTAAAAAAAAAAAAAATAGGTCAATGAAACTAGTTCTTTGAAAAGAGAAACAAAATTGATAAACCTTTCACTAGACTCAGTAAGAAATAGAGACATTTCTCCAAAAAAGTCATACAGGGATTCAAGAGACACATAAAAAGATGTTCAGCATCACTAGTTATCAAGGAAATGCAAATCAAAACCACAATGAGATATTGCCACATACCAGTCAGAAAGGCTAGTATGAAAAAGATAAGAAATAACAAATTTATTGAGGATGTGGAGGAAAGGGAATCCTTGGGCATTGTTGATGGGGATGTAAATTGGTGCAGCCACTATGGAAAACAGAAGAGATATTTCTCAAAAGACATTTAAAAAATAGAACTACCATATGATCCAGCAATTCTACTTCTGAGTATTCATCCAAAGAAAAGGAAAACACTAATTTGAAAAGATATATGCACTCCTAGGTTTATTGCATTATTTACAGTAGCCCATATACGGAAATAACTAATGTCCACTGATGGATGAATGGATTTAAGATGTCCAATACACACACACACACACACACACACGCACACAACACAACACACACACACACAACACAACACACGCACACACACTAGAATACTATTCAGCCATAAGAAAGAATGAAATATTGCCATTTGTGACAACATGGATGGACCTTGAATGTATTATGCTAAGTGAAATGTCAGACAGAAAAAGACAACTACCATATGATTTCACAAACAAATAAAAATCAGAAACAGACCCATAAATAAATACAAAGAATAAACTGATGATTACCAGAGGGGAAGGAGTTGAGGATGGGCAAATGGATGAAGGGGAGTGGGAGATATAGGCTTCCAGTTGCAGAATGAATAAGTCACGAGGATAAAAATTACAATGCAGGGAATATAGTCAAAGGTATTATAATAGTGTTGTATGGGGCCCCCTGGGTGACTGTATTAAAGCCACCATTAGATTTGAAGCATGACTCCTGGTTTACTGTTTTCCCACCTTTTGAAATTTGCTACAGCTACTTTTGTTACTTTTATTTGTTTGTTCCTGTTTTTATTTTATTTTTTTAAAGATTCTTTTTTTTGGGGGGGGGACGCCTGGGTGGCTCAGACGGTTGAGCCGCTGCCTTCGGCTCAGGTCATGATCCCAGGGTCCTGCGATCGAGTCCCACATTGGGCTCCTTGCTCAGCAGGGAGCCTGATGTGGGACTCAATCCCAGAACCCTGGGGTCATGACCTGAGCCGAAGGCAGACACTTAACCGACTGAGCCACCTCGGTGCCCTGTTCGTTCCTGTTTTTAGTTGCCACTGTTCACTCCTTGAGAGAGAAAAAAATGATGGAGAAATACTACATCTGATGGCTATCTAGCTATATCTGTATCTATATCTATCTATATATATTCTTCCTCTTGATGCAGAAATCTGATAAAAATATATTTGTTTACTTGTTATATTCATTCAGTAGACCTAAAAGATGTTTCCTCCCTGCTCCTGACATCTTTTTTCATGTGCAGACAGTTCAATAACTCTCTCCACCCTGTCACTCACTCTGCATAAGAGAAGGTGGGAAAACATGCCAGACTGGTAAGTTTGGGAGAACAATTTGGTCACATTCAGTCTACCTTCCTCCTTTCTTCTCTGTGGATCCAGTCTTCCTGCAGAGAAGAAAACTTTTCTTCTCCTTTTAGGAAAGCCCTTACCTGCCCCACACACCTACCTTCACACACAGGAGACTGCACTGGTCTAGCTGTCCCTGTGATTCTGTGGGTGAATTTACATAGTCGTAGTATGTAGTAGCCATTTATTCACATTATAAGCCCTTTCTCTAGTACTTCAGCATCCACTATTGTTGATATTATAACCCAACTTTAACCCTTGCATTACTTTTCATACTGTTCTTTACTGAACCTCCTCAAATACCCATTAATTCAAAGTGTGATGTTTTAGAGATCACATAATGTTAGGTATTGTGCTAAACATCATAAAATGTACAAAAATTATTACAGACCATTCAGCATGCATTTGATAAAATTCTAATAATCAGACACTGTGCTGGGTAGGTAGATAGACACAGGTCTAGACAGCTGAATGAATGAATTAGATCACTAATCACATTTTAGGTGGAGGTATCATAGTCCCTAATGTGCCAGATACTATGTGTCATGCCAGGGATAGAATGGAGTGAAGGTCTTGCCTGGAAAGTAATCACAGCACAATTGGGTTAGAGACTGCACAGGTAAGAGACTGCACATTACAGAATGACCTGTGCTATCAGATATACAGCAACTATGGGAGTGTATCTGAGAGGCACCTAGCATAGGCTGGGGAAGGGGAGTGATTACTAGTGAAGGCTTTTTGGAGGATAATATCTGAGCTGCTTCCCCCAAACCTATAGCATATGAGAAGAGATGTTAACTGGAGAGATCATAAAATACCATGAACAAGGGGTGCCTGGGTGGCTCAGTCGGTTGGGCATCTGCCTTCAGCTCAGGTCATGATCTCAGGGTCCTGGGACAGGTACTTATTGAGTACCTTAGTACTTATTGAGATTAGTGAGGTACTAGTTAATTGCAAATTGTTCTTTGCATTACTCTCTGAAAGAATACAGAAAAAGCTAGTGTGTATATGTAATGACAAGGTAGGGAAGAATCATGAGCAACCAAATATCTGTCATGGTACCCTAATACAAAAGATAAGAGACAACTCATGCCATCTGCAAGTTTAATATCTAGTAGGCAAAACAAAACACACAGGAAATTAAATTAGTGTGGCATGATTTAAATAAATGCCATCCTGTCATCTATGATTCATTTACAAGTGAATGGGAAAGACAAAAAGTCTTGTGGGAATTCAGAGGACTAAGAAATCACAGCTGACTGGAGATGAGGCAGAATTTACTGGAGAAACAGAATCTCAAAGGGGTCCTCAGCAAGACCTTGAATAGTTATTTACATCTATGAATGCTTTTGTTTGTGCAAGTTAACCACACATTATGAGTGATTTGAGGATCAATTATCCTGTCTTAAAATATACTTTGTTAGTAATATCCAATCATTAAAATTAACCTCATCAAAATTAATTCACTTTTATTTGATAATTTGAATCAAGTTCTTAACTTTTCTTGGGTCATTTTGTTTTCATCTGCCACAAATTTTCACATTGCATGTATATTCATGCTTTTATTCTAAAGATCATGATGTTTCTGTAGATGTAGGCAAAAAGTTAGATCCACTTTTTCTTAGGCTGTGGTAGATAGGCATAAATGCAAGAGGACATGTTGTTAACAGAACACTTTTCAACAATAAACTTTTTTTGAAAGATAAATTTTCCAAAAAGTTGAAATCTACTTTTATAGTCAAGAGGAAAAGAAAATAATGCATTTTTTTCTATTCATATTCTATTGAGTTGTCCATTTTAACACTATTTACTTCAAAAATATTTCAATTCTGTTAGCTCTAATTCCACTATTAAGAAAGTTTTGATCTACTCATTCTTAAAGTAATGATCTATCCATATATAGACATAATAGAGAATATCATGCTGACAATAGAAATTTCTCAGTGCCTCAGGAAAGTTGATAGATTTTTATGGGCATATTACCTTGTTAGACATTCCTGTGTGCTCTATTTATTTTTTATACTACCTTGGCTGAAAACCATCCTGTCCTAATTATTTACAACAGTAGAGTTGAAAGTTATTTGATAACATCTTCTTTAGAGACACTTGGTAAATCTGAATAATTATGTCCAATAAAAAGAGTCCTTGGAATTGATAATTTACCATCAGCCATGGTAATAAAGATTAATGTCAGGAACTCATTTAATCTTAAGACAAAACTGTCATTTAATTTTACTGACTTCTCTTCTCCTTGTATTACATAATGAAGTTATGGGTTAAAATCTTTGTACTGCTTTTTGTAAGATTTTGAATTGCAATTTTAATCTCATGTAAAATTATTTTTCCTCAGAAAAATGAGTTAAATGTTTTAAAATAACTGTATTTATTAACACAAATAATATGGAAGGAGAAATATTTGGCTATAACTTTTCCTGGCAAATGAAAAAGAGGGTTTACTCCTTCCTACAATGGAACCCAACTGTCTAATAAATGTTGTAAATTACATATTCTCCTGTCCCAATGAATAAAAGTGATCTCACATAACACATTGCATTTACTCTGAGATAGGAGAATGTATTATAAGGTTTTTATTATATGGACAGGAAATTTTAAGTCAAATGCTCCTAGCTGGAGTGCATAAGATTATGTAGTTGAAACACACACACACACACACACACAGACACACACACACAGAAACACACACACGGACCTGATTTTCTAATTTTTATTCTGAAAAAAAAAAAAAAACACTCTTGTATGTAGATGACCTCATTATTTTTCCATCCTTTCTTTCCCTCACTGTGTAGCTTAATAATATACATATAATAGGATTCAATAGATACATTATATTTGTATATGAATTTCTAATTAATAGCATCTACCTTTGTAATATAGTTTTATGGATTTCAATTAATTGACTATATAGAAATAGATAAAAACACTATTGAGAAATCTACAAATATATGATAACTGTACTTAAATCTATATTTTTAAATTATTCATATCCTTGTTCTTGGAGCATCTTTATTTATAATGGCAACCAATACTAAAGAAGAGCAATCTAATTTCCAAGATACAAAATCCAAAAAGAGCATTTCTTCTAAATTTTTATACTTGTTCTTTTTCTACCTTGTTTTATTCCTCTTGGTAAAAGGAATTCAAAGTAGAACTAATAATTGGTATTTTTCCTTTCCAAAATAATTTTTCATTCTTAAATCTATTACGGGATAAAATATCTTTCAGGTTGCTGCTGTCTTCTCATCCAGATGCAGTTTGCCTAAAATCTAGTCTTCTGAGTTATATAATTGTTTCACTTCTAACTTATGCAATGTCAAAATAACTTCATCTAAATATTTTACTGAGAAAAATCAAATTCCTAAGTAAAAAGTCATTCAAATTCAACATCGTGTCAGCTGAGAGACCAGTTGGTTTATTATCACAGCCAGTCTTGCAGAATAGGGGGTTATATAGGTTCCCACAGCTTTAGGAAGTGTTTCTTGCAAAGTTGAACAATAGAGATATAGTGAGAATAAGACATTGCAAAGAAGTTGCATTACTTTCTTCTTTTGTGAACCAAATCTATAATCCCTCATTTAAAAATATATATATAAACCCATTTTATTTTTGTAGAGAAAAAAATGTAAAAATTCAGATAAAACAGAGTTGCACATGTAGAGTTTAATATGTTTAATATGTGACCGATACTGTTCTCAGATCTTACATTGATTAACTCCTGAAGTCTTCACAACTATTTTATGGAGTAGTTAGTTCTTATCCCCAATGTGCAGATGAGTAAACAGAGGCATTGAGAAGTTAAATAACTTGAGTGAGTTTACTCAACTGTGGAGTTAGGATTCAAATCCAGAATCTCTGTTTCTAGAATCTGAGCTTTTAAACACTATGCTGTTTTAAATAAATTGGAAAAAGTTTCAAAGAATATTTAACTATTCAACTGAGAGTATATAAATATATATAGAGAGAGACAGTGTGTGTGTGTGTATATATATGTATAGATCTATTTGTGTGTATGCAAATCTCTATGTATATATGAATATAGATACAGATATACACATATATGTATGCATGTATAATTACATATACACATTTTTTTAATACAAATGGGTTTATATTTAACAGTTAACCAGGACTTTGAATAAGAACTGCTTGAGGGATATTATAAAATATTTACTCCAGGGAATTATTTTTGCCTGCTCTTGGCTAAAATCACAGGGGGCATCAATGTTTATCTGGTAATTCTAAAGGAATAGAAAGTCTTATAGCAATTTTAAGTTGAAAAAAATTATTACAATTTAGTAATTTAAAATGTGCAGTTCTATGTAATTATTTTAAAAATTTAATGTGATTGGGCGCCTGGGTGGCTCAGTTGGTTAGGCGACTGCCTTCGGCTCGGGTCATGATCCTGGAGTCCCGGGATCGAGTCCCGCATCGGGCTTCCTGCTCAGCAGGGAGTCTGCTTCTCCCTCTCCCACTCCCCCTGCTTGTGTTCCCTCTCTCGCTGTGTCTTTCTCTGTCAAATAAATAAATAAAATCTTTAAAAAAAAATAAAAAAAATAAAAAAAAATAAAATAAAAATTTAATGTGATTTAGTAATGTTAAACGTTTTTTACCTCGCCAGCTAAGATCTTCTGTGGTCAGGAAACCTCAAGTATGTTCTGTAACCACTTATTGCAATTATTATTCATTAACCAGTGATGCCTTTGGAGCAAGCCCATTTTTACCTTTGTGAATGTAAATTATCATCTTTTTCCCAGGGAGAGGAGTGAAATGGGTTGAGAGAAGCTTTTAGCATCCACTATTTTGTTATATTTTCTACTGACTGAAAATATTAGATGATCAAGCCCTTTGGTAATCCAGGATTATGCCCAAGAGAAGGATTAGTCAGCTACAAAGAAACACGATCATAATGCAAAAAATGTGGTTTGAAAATGTGGGTTCAGATTACTGGAGCTTAATTAATTGACTTGCATGATTCTATGCAGGTAGCTTGCTAGGAGCTAAGTAAGGGAAGAACAGCTACACCATCCAATCTATCCTTGTCCTGGTTGTGTTTAGGCAATGCTTGGCAGTAGTTAACTAATCTGCCTTCAATAGGAGTGGGAACAAGTTTGGTCCTGTGATTAGTTAGAACTTCTAGCTACTAGAAACAGATTCTAGGCATTCCCATTTGATTGGTGCTAATTGTATTAGCCTATCCAAGGAAGACTGACTAGGTGAATACTGAGGAAGCAAGAATCCACATTTAATGTCCCTGTTTCCTGATAAGAGGTTTCCTGCAATTTTTCCAACCAGCATTGCCTTCCACTCTACACCCTAACATTCCCCTCCTTTGCCTTCCCCATTCCAGTAGTTGTAAGAACTTTAGTCTGTCATCATTTAGGACATGAACATGGGCAAAAGTTTGAGACCAATAACCATCAGTTGTTCCATATCCAAAGATATTCCTGGTTATATCTCTGTTTTTTCATTGGACTTTACAGAATGGAAATGCTGTTTTATCTTTATCAAATTGCTTTTTCAAATATGACACTTCATACATACCATAAAATGGACACCTATATGTGTAAAGATGACTCCTTAACATCACTGCCCATAGAACTAAAAGTGATCAAGACTTCTTATTAATTACTTTTCACCCAAAGAGACATTTTGCCCTAAAATGAGCAGCAACTCCTCCTAATTATATTTCTTATTTTGGTATAGGCTCAGCCATGTTTTCCTATTATATTCAGAGACAGCAATTCTTTTAGACCACATTCACAGAGGTACAAATAAATCATTGATTATTTTAGACATAATTATTAGATAATATTAATTTTTTAAGATTTATTTATTTATTTTATAGAGAGAGAGTGTGCAAGCACAAGTGCGTGAATGGGGGGAGGTACAAAGGGAGAGACAGAGAAGCCAGAGTGGGGAGCCTGACATGGGGCTTGATCCCACGACCCTGAGATCACAACCTGAACCCAAATCAAGAGTCAGATGCTTAACCGACTGAGCTACCCAGCAACCCTGATAATATTAAATTTTAACATTCTAATTATAGATGTTGAAGAGAAGGTGTTATATAATCCCTGTATTTCAGAGTTATAGAGGGATGTTCAGTAGGGTGTATCAGAGAATCAGAATCATCATGAATGAGGTAGAGTAAGAAATCTATAGTAGAAATGAGACCTTACCAAATTTTGGAAGCTAGTTAAAGTCTGTATGTAAGACTGATGCTTTTGTGTCTGATATGGGACCTAAAGTTAGCAAGCTGGCAGCTGGGTGGGAAAGATGGACAACAAGTAAGGGGCCGGGGAAACACTGACATTTTGAAACTCAGAAGTCCGAAGTGGAAATCACATCTTTCTCTGACTAACTCAAATATCAATAATATTAATGATGGGCAGGAAAAGCTTCACCATGAAATGACATACCCACTTGGCTCAGGATTTGGAGAACTTGAATAATGTGATTGATTGGGAAGTGGAGGAACTTCAGGCCTGGCTATGGTTCCCTGGCAACAAGGTTAGCCAGCAGATCCACAGCAGTATGTGGCCCTGACAAACCTTCAGTGCAGTTGCAGCTCCTCTAGCTTCTGCTTGCAAAGAACACACGCCAAAGAACTCTTAAGAATTCTGAAGTTTCATTCTTATATGTATTTTTTACCATCTTGATAAAGGGAGCCTCCTCTGTATCCTCTCAATGAATGCAGTTAGTATAAGGTTGGAGAATTTATGAATAAGTCTTATATGATTAATCCATTATAGCTTTTCAAACATCCTAAGCCTTTAGATAACTTCTTCTATAAAATACCAAGGAAGTTCTAGCATTTCATCTCCACTGGTCTCTGTCTGTAGTCTGTTTTGGTCACCTAGGTACTGTGCTAGAACTATTCTCAGCCCATCATGATAATATCTTAAAACAGAATCTCTGCTTAATATCATATGAAAGAATTCAGCCCAGTCCAATGTTATATTTATTCCACTCTGTTCCAATACCATTAAGATTCATCCCCATGTATATTCTCAGAATTTCTGCTAATACAAATTAGCTAAAGTCTTACAGTTCTTTTTTTTTTTTTTTCTTTTTAAAAATTTTATTTATTTATTTGACAGAGAGAGACACAGCGAGAGAGGGAACACAAGCAGGGGGAGCAGGAGAGGGAGAAGCAGGCTTCCCGCCGAGCAGGGAGCCTGATGCGGGGCCCGATCCCAGGACCCTGGGACCACGACCTGAGCCGAAGGCAGACGCTTAACGACTGAGCCACCCAGGCGCCCCAGCTAAAGTCTTACAGTTCTTTTGATGCTTATTGTACCTTCCTATGTGTCATACTTTTGGGTTTACCTCTTCTGGCCTGCCAGGACTTGAATCTAATTATAAGTTCAGAAACAACAAGAGGTGATGGAATAGTTATTAAGGAGTATCAGCAGTTCATTATAAGTCAAATACTTCAGAGGAGGCCATTACAGGTATTTAAGCAAAGAAAAAGTAACTTCTTCATAAGGAAGGTAAATCCCTTTTTAATGGTAAAAGCATTTCAGGATAATTTATGAGATCAAAGTCCCCAGCTTCAACAGACTATGCTCATAAGGATTCGTACTAATTTTGAGGGTCCCTACTCTTCCAAATCTCTACCTAATTTTAACAAAAGATACCCATGATGTTACAAATGTAATTTGCATTGTAGTTTACTCACTTGTAGGATAAGACTTAGGTTTGACTTTTAAAAATCTTAATTCTATGGATAGAGGAGATAAGCATTTCATTTGAGGAGATCATAAAAGGGTTCTTGTCTCTTACCTGGACCCAAAATTGAGATGAGATTTTAGTACTAAGCATATCAGGTTTTTTTTTCCCCAAACCACTAGCACATTTAAAAACCAACCAACCCCCTTGCACTCCCTTATTTTCACTACAGGATTCTGTGGCAGCAACTACATAGCCATCCAAAGACCTACCTTCTGTAGCACTTGATTATAGATATCTCCAGATCTTAATTTAAATAACTCTTTTGTCAGGGCATGCCATGAACTACCATGAACCCAATTACTACTGGAATCAGTCATTAATGTTTTCAAAACTAATAAGACTGAAGAAACAATTCTGTATAACCTACAACCAATTCAGAGAACTAATTCTTAAGGTCTGATCCCTTAAAACCACTGTGGCACCCAATTCTGTATGATTTCAGGTTTGACCAGAGAATAACAACCACGATGAGTAATATAGAGTAAGACTCCCTAATAGGGATTAGGCCTTACATAATTATCAGAGAAGATTAAGCAGTTTATTTAAAGCTGTTGCTTCAACATCTGATGTTGGACTTGAAGTCAAGGTCAGGATATGGAAAAAAATACTGGATGTCAATTTGTGAGGAAAAACAGTAACTGATGAGGATAACTAGGAACCTATGAGA
This sequence comes from Neomonachus schauinslandi, assembly GCF_002201575.2. Taxonomy (NCBI): domain Eukaryota; kingdom Metazoa; phylum Chordata; class Mammalia; order Carnivora; family Phocidae; genus Neomonachus; species Neomonachus schauinslandi. The sequence continues at coordinate 155,989,918 of NC_058404.1, forward strand.
TAAACAGGAATCTATGAGGACAAAATGAAACTAATAAAAACAAAGTAAAACCCACATATGTTGCTCATTGCTTCCAGTTTTAACGATGTGAGAAACCTATGCTGTAATTTGGGCACACTTTACCAAAGAGCTGCACATGTGCCTTGGCCATGATGTGCAGAGGCTGAAGCACAAGATCTATCAAGAACCTTAGAAACTAAGGGCCCAACTACTTCCCCACACCAACAAAGTAAGCTAGTGCACTGATGAAAATTTACATAAGCTGCAAAAGGTCTTGGCTCTACTCTGACCTTCAGAATATTAAAAAAAAAAAAAAGTTATTCACTTTGGCCTTGACCTTCCAGATATCACACAAGTTTCTCTTATGGCTGACTTTACCCAGAACTATATGAGAAAGGGAAATCTGAGAAATTAAGTTAGCAAAATTGACACAATACAAAGTTACCACATTGGGAATAAGATTCCTATGAGTAAGTCAGGAAGAACAGAAACCAAGTAAACATAAAAATTATTTCCCTTCTAGTGAGCAGTATTGAAAGACCACTTGTGTTTATTGTCTCTGTTATAGCTAAGTTTTAAGGGAATCTGATGAAATACCAATTCAAAATATGAAACATACATTTGGGCTTCTGGTATGCAAAGAAACATAGGGCTACATGAAAAATATATGAGGATAGTCTGTAGACCAAAATCCTTACCTTCAAAGAGCTTAGGATGTACATCATTGCCCTATCTTCAGAATTATTCTTGTACTCAATCTAGTATTTCCCATCATCATTACCAATGGAATTATACCAAAAAAGGGGGGGGGAAGTTTTGTTTTGTTTTGTTTTAATTAGCATCACTCTTATCCAGTTTCCACCTGTTTACATGAAATGGCATTTAATGATTCTATTGATTTTGCTTCCACTTTTTTTTTTTGAGGTGCTGAAATATGGGGAGATACCCAAGTGATACAAGATAAAATTTCATGCTAAATTCTCTAAGAATAGGTATCACACACAGAATTTTATATATTTAACATATAGACATAATATTAATGCACATTATTGGATTAGTAATACTTTGTTGAATATCACAGTGGTGTGCCTTTTTCATATGTCAGGTCTTATTGACAGCAAGAGATAAAATTGAGCTAGTGAGAAGCCATGAAAAATGTTGTAGACTAGAAATATCAAACTAACAAAGACAGAAGAAAATTACAATGAGACAGTTAACCAGCATATGGCTTCTCAATTTAGAATTCTAAAAAGGTTTCATCTTCATAAATATTTATTATCCAAGAGTCTAGATTTACTTTGTGGCAAAAGACAATCGTTGAATGTATATGATTTATAAATCTTGAACAATCTATTATTGAATTCATTCATCCTGCGCAGCTTATAAAATTGGTTGAAAACAAGGTCTGTGCACCAAGAAAAAGCCATATTTGCCATGTTTCAGTGAAGAAATGCCATATGTCATTCACTAACTGAATATTTAATTCAGTATGTCAGGCAAACAAATCCAAAATCAACAAGCAACAGATCTTTTTTAATTATTCAAAACACATAATAGTTCTACTCATGGGTAGAAGCAGTAATAACCCAATGAAAACAACCACTATAAAAAGACATTGTTGTTTTCAGTCCAGTTGGTTTGCTTAAAAAAAAAAAAATCATGTTATTAAAAAAAAAATCTTATGATTCTGCTGATTATTTTTTAAGATTGACTACAACTTGAGATTTTAACAAATCTGCTTGGGAACAGTCATCAAGAGTTACTCACCACTATGATAAAAACAAATTGCAGGTCAATATATCTCTGAAATATTTTTAAAACAATTCTGTTTCAATTTAAGGAAATTGCAAAAAGTAAGTGAAAGCAGATTTCCTTTGCTGGCTATGTTGGAGTAGCTTGTAGTAGGCATTGCTTCTGCCAAGAATAACAAGAAAAGTCATAAATTAATTTAGAAAAAGGTTTGGTTCAGAAGTGTCATAAGGTGACAAAGCAGCCAATGCTTCAGAAGCAAGATCCTTGCAAGAAGAGAGGCTCCTGGAAGGCAGGAATAGAGAATCTGTGAAAGACTGAAGGTGAAGGACAGAAAAGTGTTTGGGAGCCTTATGATTTGATCAGGAGGTCAAGAAAGAGGGGCCATAGTAAAAACATGAGGCTTTCTGAAGAGACTGAAACAAAATAAATGTACACTGAGCCTTGTAAAGACAAGCCACCTACCTTGACACAGGCAGTCTCTGATGGTTTAGAGGTGATTCTCTACACTCGCTGTCTGAGAGAGGAAAGGGATGACAGTATCTTCTTAAAGAGCCGTAATTATTTTTTTCTAAAATCATATAAAAATTACCAACTATACCAAGAAAGTACCATGAAGAAAAGAAGGAAGGAAGGAAGAAAAGAAAAGAAAAGAAAGAAAAGAAAAGAAAAGAAAGAAAAGAAAAAGAGAAAATAAAAGAAAGAAAATAGAAACCTAGCCATAGAAAATGTAGAGGTGGAAAAATCTTCCCTTCTTCCCTTCTAAATTCTTTGTCTGGTCTAATAATTAAATTGATATAAGACAGATTAACAGGAGAAAAGCAAAAGTTTAATATGTATACCTCCTGCATACATGGGAGAAACCCAGGAAAACTGAGTAACTCTTCAAAATAGCTATCACCTTAAATAACATTTTCAGCTAAAGGCAAAAGAAGATATTGGGGGTGAGGAGTCAGTTACAGGACGTTACCAGGAAAAGCACAATAAACAGGGTAAGGTTGTTAAGCAGATTTAAGTCCATGTCTTCTCTATTGATAATACTCCACAGGGATTGAGTCATCCTTTCTTGGTATAGAGAGGTTGACAGACACTCTTACAAATGGAGATTTCTTTTATAAATATAAATATTCCTTATAAAAGGGTAATTTCTGCTCAGTTTTCAAAGCTCCACCTGTGTCTGCTCTTTCTTAAAAATAACCAACTTAAAATAATCAACATGCCAAAGAGGTATATTTTGGGGTGATAAATTTTGCTCCCCTTTAATATTATACAGACACTTTGAAATTACTGTTTTTAAAATGTTCAAGAAAACAAATGACAAAATGCCGTATTTCACTAGGGAAGTGGAATCTACTTAAAAACCAAATACATATACTAGGGCTGGGAAACAAGATAAGTAAAATCAACAATTTAATATATGTGTTTATCAAGTTGATTAAGCAGAACTAGAGATGACAATGTTGAAGTTTATGGAAACCCAGTGTTCCCAGAAACCAGTGAAAGTTGAGAAATCTCACTGTACTTTTGTGTTCAGAGAAAAGGCTAACCAGAAAGAACCACTGTGTTTTCACATATCCCAAGACCCAACCCCAATTTTTTTCATTGACTCATGTAAGGCCTGCCACTATTCTTCCTGATGATGCCTATAAGACTCACTGATGACTTCCTTGTAAATTTGCCTCTAAAAATCTCTAGCTCCTCCTCCCTTCACTGAGATGGTCCTCATTAATGAATGTTCTCCCTATCTCATAGTTTGAATAAAATTATCTCCTTAACTGGCTGTGTATTTTACCTTTTATAGAGAAAACCAATTAATTGAAAAATAGATTAGGAGGAAAAAAAAGCATAGGAAATATAAAAAAGAATGTAAGGGATATATATGGAAATTTGATAAAAAGTTTGTATGTATTTTGGGTCCCAAAATGGGAAGAACAATATAAAAATGAGACAGTGACAATATTTTATGTGATAGCTGAAAATATTTCAAAGTAGACAAAAATATCAATCAACAGATCCAAAAAAGAACTACAAATCTGAGCAATGAAATTACAACAGAAACACTGTTGACTGAAAGAAAGCCAGCCTCAAAGTAGGTTAGTAAATCCTTTATTCATTGTCTTGCCGAAGACTGTAGCCTGGGAGACAATATTTCAGATTGCTTGTTAGCTGCAAAACTTGTTAGCTACAGGGGATTACATATACAAAAGGGGAAAAGGAGTATAAATGCTTGAAAATAGTTCTCCAAATACCTATGCATCACAAGGTATAATTTATTAGAATTGTAAAAATTAAGATTTTCTGATTTGCACATAGACTCAAGAAAGACCCTTAGGTTCACTTAATACATTGTTTCTCTCGTATCTGATTGTTTAAAAATATTACTTGTATGCCTCTTCTTAACTATATTCTGATTCTTCCTGTTTCTGATTTCTTCTTAAGATCACTTGAGATGGTCACAGAAGGCTGACATCAGTCACCTACTGCAGTTTTAGTATGTAACAGTTTTGAGGCATATCATATGAAACATGAAAATGAAAGACAAGAGGAACATTTAAATGAAGCCAGAAATAAAAACATCCTACAATCAAATAAGCAGTAATTATAATTTAGCTGATTTCTCAAAAGAAAAAAAAATGTAATCCAGATGACAATTGATATATCAATGTTTCAAATACTGTAAGAAAGTAAATTCAACCTATATTTCTCCATTCTGAAAATATATTCAAATGTGAAGCAGGAATGAAGTACTCATCACTAGCAGACCTGAAGTAAAAGAGTAATTAGTCAGTCATATACATTATAAAGTCTAGGGTAATCACGAAAAGAAAAGTAAAAGGATGAAAATGAATATATTAATAAAGGTGGGTGGAATGAAAATACTGGATTAATGAGAATGTGGAACTAGCTAAACACATGGTTAAGTAAGACAACAATGCTCCAGACTATCTAGTTTACTCAAGACTTCTGACTCCACTTGAAAATTTGAGGGAACCAAAATGACTTCCATTTTGATAATTGACTAGAGTGACTCACAGACCTGAGGAATAAGATATGTAAATTATTATAGTTTTATTATAGCAAAATGATACAAATTAGAATCAGCCAAAAGAAGAGATGCGTAGGGCAAGAATCTGAGAAGTTTCTAAACATAAAGTTTCCATTGTCCCTTCAGCTTGACTAAACATTAAATAGGTTTCTTCTTGAAGGCTCTGTCCCTTAGAAAATTTACTTTAGAAAACTTGTAATTGCCAGGCCTTTCTCTATTGCTTTAAAATGCAAATCTTCTCCCAGCCTATTGTCAGTTTATACCATAGGAATGTCTTTACAAAGGACCTGGGAGACATCCCTTTAAAATAAAATCATCAAGAAAGATAATGCCTCTATTTTCCAGGTTCTGTAGGAGCCTATCTTCAATGCCAATTTAGCAAACAAGATAGCCTAATCACATTGACCAGCCTCTCTAATGTCTTCCAGTACTTTTCCACTAATTCACCCAGTGCTTAGAAACTCTTCTTCCTTTCGTTTCATGGAGGTGAGTTCAATCTCCCCTATGGCAGTAGCCTTGAACAATGTCTTCCTTGCTTTTTTATTCCATTTGGTGCAATTTTTCTTTGACAAGAAGGAAAAAAGGAAACATTGCAAGAAGGAAAAGTTACAGATTTATCTCATTTAAACACAGATGCAAAAGTCCCTAAGAAAATATTAGCAAACCAAATATGTGATCTATTGAGTAAATAATGCCTGATAGCCAGTTTTCATTTATTCCAGAAATACAAATTTACCTGGCTATTTGGAAATTAATCAATGTAATTTACTAAATTGATAGGAAAAAAAAGAAAAGCATTAAGTTTAACATCTGTTAATGAAAAAAAAATCTTTAACAAGTAAGAATAGAAAGGAAATTTCTTAATCTGTTAAAAAGTAGAAGAAAAAATCACACTTCCCCTGGTTTGCATTGCTACAGAAGCAAAAGCAGAGGCAAGCATCCAAGAATAAATGGGAAGTAGTTTATTTAGGTGTTGTAGGGAACACCAGTAAGAATGAGAGAAATCGATACAGGGAAGGAACTCCATAAAGAGATTTTGAACTGGCTACTACATGGCTATTTGAAGCTTAATTCAATGAAGAAACTCCAGGAAATGCTTCAAAACACATGCCTCAGGGAAAAGAAGTATTTATATACCACTGTGATTCAATAAGTAGTTAAGGGCTTCTTCCTGGAGGTGTTAATTTCCTGGCATTTGGAAGCCTACCAAATGGTTAGGCTTGGTGACTTTTAATAGAAAAACCATCCCTATTAATTATACAGATATTGGCTGTTGGAATTCTAATGGACCACAATGCTAAGGTTAACATTGTAGGATAAGGACATACTAGTTGCAGTGTTGGTTACAAAGTTTAAGGGCAAAAACAGTGAACTTTTTTTTCAAGATCAGGAGTAAGAAAAACATCTTCTTTCTCTCTCCCTTTTTTAAAGATTTTATTTATTTGGGGTGCCTGGGTGGCTCAGACCATTAAGCATCTGCCTTCGGCTCAGGTCATGATCCCAGTCCTGGGACTGAGCCCCTCCTCTGGCTCCCTGCTCAGCGGGGCATCTGCTTATCCCTCTTCCTCTGCCTCTGCCCCAGCTTGTGCTTGCTCTCTCTCTCTCTCTCAAATAATCTTTTTTAAAAAAGATTTTATTTACTTAGAGAGAGAGAGAGAGAGAGAAAAGCACTAGCAGGGGGAGGGACAGAGGGAGCCTGATGTCAGGCTTGATCCCAGGACCCTGGGATCATGACCTGAGCTGAAGGCAGACACTTAACCAACTGAGCCACCCAGGCACCCCAAAACATCTTCACTATTGAACTTTAATTCAACACTGAACTGGATGTCCAATTCATGGAAATAAACAAATAAATAAAATGTAAAACAAAGGGGCGCCTGGGTGGCTCAGTCGTTAAGCATCTGCCTTCGGCTCAGGTCATGATCCCAGGGTCCTGGGATCAAGCCCCGCATCGGGCTCCCTGCTCCGCAGGAGGCCTGCTTCTCCCTCTTCCACTCCCCCTGCTTGTGTTCCCTCTCTTACTATGTCTCTCTCTGTCAAATAAATAAAATCTTTCAAAAAAAAAATTTAAAAAAAAATGTAAAACAAAGATCAAGTAAAAACATTATTACTGCTGATAACATTATTATTTAATAAGAAAATATTTTAAAATTATACATTTTTAGAATTAATATGAATCCTTAAGGTGACAGAATACAATGCCAATATTTTTAAAATTAGTCATATTTTTATAGATAAGCAATAAGCAATATCTTTGGTGATACCATTTCAAGTAATATATAAACATCAAATATTTGAAAATGTATTTTTTTTAAGATTTTTATTTATTTGACAGAGAGAGAGACAGCAAGAAAGGGAACACAAGCAGGGGGAGTGGGAGAGGGAGAAGCAGGGTTCCCGCTGAGCAGGGAGCCCAATCTGGGGCTCGATCCCAGGACCCTGGGATCATGACCTGAGCCAAAGACAGACACTTAATGACTGAGCCATCCAGGCACCCCAAAAATGTAATTTTTTAAAAACATATGACAGACATCTACAAAGACAACTACAGAATATTACTGAGAGATTTTAAAAACCTAAATAAATAAAATGAATCCAAGTTCATAGGTTGGAGAAATCAAATACCGTAAAATGTTAATTATTCTCAAATTGATCTTTAGATTAACTGCAATCCCAAACAAAACCCAAGCCGTTTGTCTGTGGGTGATTTTAGAGAGGCAAATGTCTTGTGTAGTTTTTGTGGAAATGCAGTGGGCTAAGAATAGCCAGAATGTCTTGAAAAGCAACACACTTGGAAACTTTATACTAACAGAAATTTTAATATAAGTTACATAATAAGCAGAATGTGGTTTTATCATGAGAATAGGTAATAATTTAGTGAAACACAATAGGGATCTCAAGAATAAGTTTTACAGATATATTGACAGTTGTTTTATGACAAATATGCATCATAAATGAATTTGGGAAGAATACTGTTTTTAATAAACCGTGTTGGGTCAATTAAATAAATATTTATAAGGCGGGAAAAGTGATTCTCTACAAACACAGAAAATTTCTGATGATGGAAACATTCTATGGTAGCCATTAGCCACATATGATTGTTAACACTTGCTTGTGTGAGAATAATGAGACAGAAAAACTGAATTTTTAACTTTAATTACTTTTAATTTAAATAAACATAGTGTCTGTGGCTACTATATTGTATGCCTCAGTTCTACTTTGCACCATGAGTACATATATATTAAATAGGTAGTACATATAAATTGGAAAGAAAAAAAATGGATAATATAGGTGCATATCTTTATGTTTTTGAGAAGGCAAAGATTTCTTAAACAGGACAAAAGAGTATTGACTATAAAGAAAAAGATCGGTATGTTGGAATATATTTAAGATAAGAAATTTTTTATCACAAGACACCCTTGAGTGTGAAAATGCAAGTCAAACAGTCACAAAAATAATTTCTAAAACATACATCTGACAAATGATTCAAATACAGAAAACATAAGAGACCATATCAATATCAAAAAGAAAGCAAATCCAATAAAAATGGGCAAAAGGTTGAACAGGCACTTTATATTTGAAAAGCTAAAATTCAAATGGCCAGTGAACATGTGACATTTGTTCAACCACATTTGTTACCAGAGAAATGCAAATTAAAACCACATTGTATTACAATCTTAAAAGGAATGGCTACCATTTTAAATGGAAGCTTTGCCATTATTGGCAACATGTAGAATAAATGGCACTTTCATATACTTTGGTGTTAAAATTGACACAAACTACCTTGGAAAATTCTTTATCTTTTTCTATTATACCAGATTTATGAATTCCCAATGACCCAGTAAGTCCAATCTTAAACTAAAATGTGTGTGTGTGCACGTGTTCTAGAATGTTTATAATTGGATTATCCATATTAGCCTCAATCTAGATACAACTGAAATAGACATTCAAAGTGAAATGAATAAACAAATTGTGTTATTGTTAGGCAATGAGTACCATACAGAAATGAGAAAAAATGTTGCTACTTTTAATGATCTGTATAAATCTTACAAGGTAATGTTAAGCTGTTGAAATCAGACATAAAGTATGACATAATGTAGGAGTCCATTTATTTATAGTTCAAAAACGTGAGCTAATCCATGGTGATAAAAGTCAGGAACGTGTTTACTTTTGTGTGTAGTAATAACTCACCAGAAACACAAAGGAACTTCTTGAGGGCTGCCAACATTCAAATATTTTATCATAGTTGTGGTTTCATTGGTGTGTTTATTTTGTAAAAACTCACTGAAGTTTGCACTTATAATTAGACTAAAGTAAAATACCATCAAATTTTACTTAGAAACAATAAGACAATCTTGAAAAATAGTTAGTGGAAGTACATGAAAAATGAATAACCTGACACGAAAAGATGAATATAGAGATACAGTTAGTAAGTAATTTTTCTGAAGACAGATGATTATTTTGTTTCCTTTTACTGTATCCTCTGAAAACAGTGACTCACTGTGTTTTAGTATTTTGCTACTTCTTTTTTTAGTGATGTCTGTGAATCTGTGGAGAATGTGAAGATAATTTTTTTTTCTTGTGAGATAGGAGAAAGTAGTAAAGATGATGTGATTTCGTTGGTGTTTAGGAAATATTTCAGGTTAGGGTGCACAAGGAAAAATGAAACATAGTACAAATAGTTGAAAGATTTAACAAAAATTGATCAAAAATATATTAAGAAGCTAATATTTATGAGACATTTATGTTAGCAAAGGAAGTGTAGAAGAGTATGATGAAAGGTAACCATTTCCTTTCTGATTCTCATGTCCCTTAAGGGAGTCAAAATTTCTGAAGCTCAAATTCTCCCCTCAGAGTTTCACAACAGGGTGGATAATACTCAAATTGCCTCTAAAATTGAGTGTGAAATGATTTTAAAGTACCGTACCACAGACATGGATGATACCGCATGCTGTGACAAATGATGTGTCACAAAATTTGTTTTTCTCGTTGATTGGAGATCTATTTAAATCTTCACAATGGAAGTTAGTAGCTCCCTTTAAATAATTATAGCTACATTATTAATTCCACTATTCTGCAAGTATTAATAATGTTTCCTTCATGTTAGATGTACTGTCTTGTGTACTGAGCATAGAGAAATAAATTACTACAGTAGTCAAGAGACTCATTCTCCTGAGTAGTCATATACACTGATGTTTATAGTAGAAAATGGGTGTTTTTAACCATCCTGGGGAAAAGAGGATGGGTTATTAGAGGATTTCCTTTTGAAAGGTGAAGATTGGGTCTTGTAGATAATTGGAGAGTGACTGAGTGAATTCTAGCAGGGAACTGACATGATCAGATATGCATTTTTAATAACTTGTTCAGTAAACTATAAAGATGAATTTGAGTGGAATAAGAAAGTTACTGGGAAAGCAGCTAGAATGCAGTTGAAATAGAAGTAAGAAATAAGAGTCTGAGAGGTGGTAGAGACAATGTGCCTAAATGAACAAGGACATTCAGTATTTCTTTATGTGGTTATTTTGATGAGATGAATCTCAAATGACATTTGTCCTCCAGCAGACTTTCTGTTATATCAGAATAGGTAGAATTGGAAAATGAACAACTTTTTCCAAAAAGGTGTGATATTGCAATGACTGTCTTAGACTAATTATGATATCTTTCCCGATGCTGGGGAAAATCTCGTCTTCTCTGAACTCATTTGTGCCTGACACCTGAGCAACACGGAGTTCCGGCAAGTTTAGAAATAGGGGCCAGGGAGGCTCCTGGATAAAGTCACAAATAGTGTCTGCTGTGGCACTGAAAAGTTAATAATTTCTTTAAATATTGTCCTAAACTGTAAATAAATTCAAGTTCATCTCAATGTTTGGGAAAATTTAACCATTTCTTATTTAACTTCAACCTTTTTATACATACTTGGAATAAATTGAAATGGAATTAATTTCATGCATATAATGTAATGTAAATTCATTTTTATGCTCTTATTAGTCTTTAGTGTTTCTCAATTTTTAATTATGTTTATGTTTAATTTAATTTTTTTCTCTGTACATAACTTCAGTTTGATTAATGGCTTTCTCCCTATGTCAGAAGACTTCACGATCACTTTTTAGTTAAGCAAAATAATTTGTATTTCTTTTTTTTTTTTCAAAGATTTTATTTATTTATTTGAGAGAGAGAATGAGATAGAGAGAGCATGAAGGGGGGAGGGTCAGAGGGAGAAGCAGACTCCCTGCTGAGCAGGGAGCCCAATGCGGGACTTGATCCCGGGACTCCAGGATCATGACCTGAGCCGAAGGCAGTCGCTTAACCAACTGAGCCACCCAGGCGCCCCATAATTTGTATTTCAAATTACATATTTCTACCAGCCTAGAATTTCTAAGATATCAAGCAAAAAATATGCATTTTATATTAGATTACACTTTTCTACAAGCCAAGAATTCTTGAGATATCAGAAAAATTGAAATATTTAATGATTTTTTCTTTCTTATTGTTTTTAATGGAGGTAAAGGCCAGCATATAGATCTATGCTTACTCATTCTGTTTGTGCACTTGATTCGTGTTAATTTGCCTTGATGCCACTGTGGTTGGAAAAAAAGTCCCACTCCAGTGAGCCACAGAATTGACAACTAACTGGAAATACATATTTTTGCAAGCCAAGAGTATGTTTAAAGAAAGTTATATTCTGGTGAATATAAAAGAAATTGATAATGAAAACTTAGTTAACATATGGCATACCTCATGGTCCATCCAAAAATGTCCCCTAATCCATTAAATTAAGATTCTTTTACCCAATCACAATTAGGACACTCATGTGTAGCATAGAGAGCTTTGCAGAATTTAAGCAACTCTGAGAACAGCTTCCATTTAATTTTGTACTTTCCTACCTCGAAGATTTCTTTTTACATCATGCTAATCAAAACAATGACCTCTCTTCACTTTCTTTCATTTACTTTAAAGATATTTCCTCAATAATATCATCAGCAGACTGTTAATAAGATTAGCAGTTTCTAAATTTATGAAATATTATAGAGGCATTAGTTGGTTGTCTTATTTATTGAGTAACAAAAATTACAATTGTCCCTGAGTCATATGTGTTCACTGCTATAGCAGAATGAACATCCAATCCTTAAGTTATATCATTTTCTCTTGCTCCTGATATATGACTTATCGCTGTAAAGTTTAAGTGTGAGGAGAGATAGTCATATATCTGATTGTGTCTTCAAGATGTTGCAGAGTGTTTAACCTAAAATATCTTAGTGAAGGAGTTATTTTTTTATAAATTCACTCAGTAAAAAAGAGAGTTAAAATAAATATTAAAAGTTAGTTTTATAACTTGTATGTGGTTACTTAATAAGTTATTCACATACAATAATTATATATATATATATACAATATAAATGATAGGAATTTTTATTTTTATTTATTTTTTTAAAGATTTTATTTATTTATTTGACAGAGAGCGAGAGAGCACAAGCAGGGGGAGCAGTAGAAGAAGAGGGAGAAGCAGGCTTCCCGCCGAGCAGGGACCCCCATGCAGGGCTCGATCCCAGGACCCTGGGGTCATGACCTGAGCCGAAGGCAGATGCTTAACCATCTGAGCCACCCAGGTGCCCCAAATGATAGGAATTTTTAAACAACTAACTAATTATGGCAAGTAAACAACATAAGGAAGTGATATGGAAGGAGAAGAATAAGGTATTCAAAGAAGTACTAAATATTTCAAAATTCTACTTAAATATTTCAAATTTTCCTATAGAAAGAAACATTTGCACTAAAGTTAAAATACATATACACAGAAAAAGGCAAAATTAAGAATTTGAAATCAGGGAAATTTGCTACATTCCACGTCAGATTTCATTATTCATAGGTTTGTTATCTTATAAATATTTGATGCACTACCTGTCTGGCTTTCTTTGTGTTCTGACAGGACCTACAAGGCTTGGGGGGAGGGTTTTTCCATCAGTCTTTGGTTTTAAGTGATGTCATAGTATGAACCACTGATTTATGGTATTATTCCAAAAAGATATGTGATGTGCTGACGACTTTAATACTGCTTACTTCATCACAATAGTTATTCCTGCCATTTTCATTAGTCTTCTTATATCATATTTAATTTCCTTAATAATTATCAGGTCTTGACAAGCACAGGGCAATTCATTGTATTAGAGGCTGTAAATAACTGTTTAAAATAATTCTGAAGTTTATCCACAACGTATTGACTACTTTTAATCTGCTTCTCAGGACTCAAGAGTGTTATAAGTTTTATTTGAGATATTCTTAGATACAACTATGGGGAGAAATGCATGCTCTCTTGAAAACAACACAGAAAATGATTGTCTTTATTATAATAAATTCCAATTCACTGATGAGTTACATATGACCATTCACTGCAGGTGTTCATAATTACATAGTATATGAGTGTATTAAGCACCTAAAAATTGTTGTATTTTTAGCCTATTTGTAGATAGTGGTTAGCATACAATATGAAGTCATACAATATGAAACTTTGGGGACAGTTGAATTCTTTCTCTCTCACATTCTCACTCTCACATCTCTCTCTCTCTCTCTTTCATTCTTTGCCTACTTTGACTCAGATTTAAATGCATTCTATCATGGTCAGTATACTTAATTAGTTCAACATTTGGTTTACATATTTTTTGATGTTGGGTAAAGGATTATTGTTTGTGTCTACTAATTGTAGTAAGTTATCAGATTATAATCACATTGGATATATGTGTAGCTCCGTGTCACTTTTTCTAATAGTGAACATGAGTGAATGGGTGAAATCCAACTTCATTTATTCACAACAAGTCATGCATGTTCACAATTAGTGAAATGTTTATCAATTTTTTGGGAAACATGGCATTCTCACATTTTATTCTTTATGTAGGTTTAGTTGTCGACCTCAGAGTCAGGGACCTGGGGCGGCGAAGGAACTGAGAAAAAGAGACGACAGTAAAGCGAGGCACAGGGGACCCCTAGCAAACAGCCCGAGGCACCGATGTTTATTTTCCATACTCTTATGTACCTTCTACAGCGATATAGATCTATGATGATTTACAGCAGGGGCGTAGTAAGGCACATTCTTCCACGTACACAGGGTTAGTTAAGTGAAGCAGTGGGAGTGGAGAAGGAATAAAGAAATCTGTAACTGGCTGTGATCAATTAATTGTAAACACCATTGTACTCGGACCTTAACACAGGATAAGAGAACAAAGAAGGGAATGCACAGTGTGCTGTTTACAGCTGGCTTCCTATCTACAAAACATCTTCTGCTGCATACTTTAGAACAGACCACACACGTCCCAAGGGCATTTCACTCTGATCCTTTTGGGTTATTTTTAACTCTGCAATCTCGAGTTTTCTCAGAGATCTCAGAGTCTGAATGAACACGCACCAGTGGTCCTTGTGGCGTTCTGTTTCCCACATTTAGTAATAGTTTTCATGATGAGAAGGAGTTTCTGCTATGACTAGGATTTTGAGAAAGTCTTCCCATACAGATTCATTTGTAAAAGGAAACCATATCTACCTGGTCACTATACTTAAATTCTCAGACCTTATTGGACAAACCATTGTAATATGTATGTATCATTTCAGTGTATCCCTACTGTGTATGAAAAGCTTGGCCAGGTGAGTTTAGTGGTTTCATCAGTAAATACTACATTTAAGTCTGGATTTATATCTAGTGAGAAATTACCGTTCTTTTCTTCATTGCTTTCTTGAAATCCCATTGGAATTTAAATGACAGTTTTTTGGGGTTTTTTTAAGATTTTATTTATTCATTTGACAGAGAGAGACAGCGAGAGAAGGAACACAAGCAGGGGGAGTGGGAGAGGGAGAAGCAGGCCTCCTGCTGAGCAGGGAGCCTGATGCGGGACTTGATCCCAGGACCCTGGGATCATTACCTGAGCCAAAGGCAGATGCTTTTGACTGAGACACCCAGGCACCCCAACAGCGTTTTTTTTGTCAATTTCAGAATGAGCAAATATTTGGATATTAACTTATTTGAATGCAAATTAACAGTGAATTCTTTCTTGTTGGCCTACGATTTGCACAAACAATGGCATTCAAAGAAGACAGGATAAAAAGCAAACAACATGATGTTTCCATATTTCTAATATTGGCAAATAAAAGACAAAGAATGACTGCTTTCTTTTTTTTTCTGATAAAAATAAGATTTGTTAATTCTCTTTCTTTTTTTTTTGATGTAGTGTTCCATGATTCATTGTTTTCGTATAACACCCAGTGCTCCATTCAACAACCAGAGTGAGAAAATAAATATTATAAACAAACAAAAAGCAATCAAGTTCTCCAGGGTTGTAGTAGAGTCTAAGGAGTCAACTAGTATGCATTTATAAGCTCATTTGAGAAAAACAATTCAAAGCCTTTTCAGTTATCTCTATGGATGCCTTTTATAGGGTGCTTTAATGTTTCCACAGATTAGGACATTGGAAATCATGTTTAAAATAAAGATTAAAGGATGAGCTGAAGTTAGACTTGTAGGGTTACCTATATACAAAGTTTGTGGGCAGGCAGGACACATGATACAATGTGGAAATATGTGGGGAGAATTTTAGGCTGAGGAAGCAACATGAAGAGATATAACAAAGAGTAAATCTAGAATGCAAAAAGTCAGAGGTGTACCTTTTATATTTTATCTTAAATCCCGGGGGGTAAAATATAAGGATATAAAGTTTGGAAGTGTTTTGTGAATATGCAGTAGAAACACACATTATTGACATTAAATAAATGATAATTACAATAGAAATTGCATCCTTAGGCAGTAACACAACCAAAAATTGCAAAGAACATCTCTGTATTTGACTTCCCAGGATATTTTAGATTGCTTCCATGGCTAACTTCAGGAGTTATTCCTAGGTCACTTACATGTCTCACACAAATAAAGACACCATCACAACAGAAGTTTAAAACAAAGAAGAAACTTTTTTTAGCATATGTGTAGAACAAAAGGAAAATTCCCCCTCCCCAAAATCTAGCTGCTCATTCTTATCCCTCTTGTCCTATAAAACTCTTACTGGACTATGGATATCTTGTTTGTATTTCCTCCTGAACCATGATTTAACTGGATAAGTTCTGTGGTAGGCAGCCACTAAAATGGTGCCCAAGGACATCACCTCCTGTTTTTTACACCCAGGTATAATACCTTCCTTTGAGTAAAAGCTTGGCTTACTGACTGGCTTTTATGAATATTATATAGCAGAAGGGATTGGATGTAACTTCTTTTTTTCAAGATTTTATTTATTTATCTCAGAGAGAGAGAGAGAGCGCACAAGCGGGGGGGAGGGGCAGAGGGAGAAGCAGACTCTCCTCTGAGCAAGGAGCTGGATGCGGGGCTCTATCCCTGGGGCCCAGGATCATTACCTAAGCCGAAGGCAGACGCTTAACTGAATAAGCTATGCAAGCACCCTGCATGTAACTTCTGAAATTAATTTATATATATAAAAAGAATGTGACTCCTATCCTGAGTGCTCTCATTTTCTTTTGAAATCATTCACCATAGGAGAACCCGGGTCCCGTGTTGTAAGCCATTCTGTCGAGAGGCCCCTATAGCAAGTGACCAAGGCCAGCAAACAATTGTATGAATGAGTTTACAAGTATGCTCCCGTGGTCAACCCCTCACATGGAACAAGAGTCTCAGCTGAATTCTGAATGCTACTGCCTGAGAGACCTTGAGCCAAACATACTCAGTGAAGCTGTGCCCAGATTTCTAACCCATTTAACCTGTAAAATGATTAAGTATTTGTTGTTTATGCCACAAAGTTTTGGAGTAATGTTTAAATTTAGAAATAGATAACTGATACAAAGTTTGGTACCAAGAGTGGAGTATTATCATAATTAAAACTAAAATATAGGTGTCCCTTTGCAACTAGGCAGCCATGTGAGAACAGGGTAAGTTGAAGCCTAAAGTACCTTGAAAAAATCATTATTAGAAGCCTCATAGTTTTTGATCAGGTGGCCAGTATGGGCTTTCCAGAAAGTAAAGAAAATCATCTTAAAAATTGGAAGAAGGGGATCATTGTTAAATAGTAGCAGAAATTTTAGCCACCCTCTTGCCTCCAGGAATGAATATGGTAGAAAATGTGCCTTATTAAGAGAGTAATCTGAATAAGGGGTTTTCTTTTTTTCTTTTTTCTTTTTTAAATTTTATTTATTTGATAGAGAGAGCACACAAGTGGGGTGAGGGGTAGAAGCAGACCCCCACTGAGTATGAAGCCCAATATGGGGCTCGATCCCAGGATCCTGGGATCATGAGCTGAACCCAAGGAGGACACTTAACCAGAGCCACCCAGGCGCCCTTGAAGTGGTTTTCTAAGCAGTGTTGAAGGTACTGCCTAGATTCTTTATGCTGCTTCTAGGAAAGTGTGAGATGAGGCAGATAAATTGAGGGATAGACTGTTAAGCAAAAAGGAGAAAGGACTCAATGGTTCTAAAAATTCTCAACCTCTACAGATGGCAAATGATGCTGAAAATAACAAATTGTTTTGAAGCAAAGATTAAATCCAAGACATTCTTTGAAAACTGTGGCCTAAAGATGAGATGAGGATGACTGTAAAATCCTTTGTTAAAATCTCAGAATGATCAAAGATGGTCCCTTACAGCACTGAAACAGAAAATACCCTTTTAAGGACTTTAAGGATATGCTTCATGGGTCTCTCAGTTAAGCAATAGCTCTTCTAAGATGCTTAAGGGTGCTGTCCCTCAGCTATCTCAGGAGAAGGCAAAAGTAGATTTGTGGATGTAGGTTTGTCAAATGGAGTGAATACCAGTAAGATTCCCAGAATAACTGAGAAGTTTTTAAAAGAATTATATCAGCAGAAACACCACTAGCTTGGACTGAAAGGCACAGATAGAAGGGCACAGATGGAAAAGGGGCTGTTGCATGCCCTGAATTCTACTAGCAGGTCAGAAAACTACTTACCTCCACAGATGTGCTATTTCTGATGAAAAAAGGACGCATGCCTCCCTGAACTAACAGCCATGGAAAATAACTCCTGAGCAGAAGAAGAATTGAGTTCTCATTAACAAGTATCCAACATTTTCCTAGCTAGATTTCAAATCTAAATAAAATCTTGATAAGTGATTCCTGTGTACCTACCATTTCCTTCCCTTTTTAATAGGAATGTTTCTGGTATCCAACATTTTCCTAGCTAGATTTCAAATCTAAATAAAATCTTGATAAGTGATTCCTGTGTACCTACCATTTCCTTCCCTTTTTAATAGGAATGTTTCTGGTGAAAATCCTAGGCCTATTTTACTGAGAAATGTTTGTGGTGTGTGTTTGTGTGTGTATGTGTGTGTGGTATATTGTCTCCTTAGTTCCTAGGTTTATAAATTGAGAGGAATTTTACCTAAAGAACTATACTTGAGAGACTACATAAAAAAAAAAAAAAGGCCACATGTGACCTTTGACCTGATTTGATGACAAGATTCTGGGCATTGAGTTGACCTTATAATAGGATTACTCTCTTGTGGGACTTGGAAGTGTCAATCGAGAAGGATCACTGGGAGGCAGAGAGTAAATTGTGGTATTAACTTTCATGATTATTCTCAGTGATCACCACCTCTGTGTATTCCTCTATCACATCATACTATGGTTTGTATGAATAATAGAATGTAATAGATGTGATGTTATGTAACTTCTGAATTAGGTTATAAAAGTCATTTTGGCTTCTGTCTTAGTAACTTGCTCTTTTTCTTTCTTGGATTACACATCTGGGAGGAATCCATTTGTCATATTGTGAGTAGCTCTATGATAACTCCACATAGTAAGAAACTGAGGCCTTTTATCACCAGCCATTTGGGTGAGCTTGGAAACAGTTCTTTAAGCCCCAAGCAAACCTTTAAATAACTACAATTTAGAGGTGCCTGGGTGGCTCAGTCAGTTAAGCATCTGCCTTCAGCTCAGGTCATGATCCCAAGGTTCTGGGATTGAACCCCATGTTGGGCTCCCTGCTCAGTGGGGAGTCTGCTTCTCACTCTCCCTCTGCCTCTCCCCACTGTTCATGCTCTCTCTTGCTGTCTCTCAGTAAATTAAATATTTAAATTAATTAATTAATTAATAACCACAATCTCAACTGACGATTTGACTCCAACCTAAAGAGAAATCTTGAGCCAAAAACAGCAAGTTAACCTGACTCCAAATTCCTGAGCTTCAGAAATCTTTTGAGACAATAAATGTGTTTGTTGCCTACAGCTAATAAGTCTTGGAATAACTTGTTATACAGCACTAGATAACTGTAATAGTCAGGATGAACAGAACCAGAGAAACAGAACCAATGGTGATATGTATAAAAGAGATTTATTATGAAAGTTAGCTCAGCAATTCTGGGGGCTGAGATATGCCATGATATGCCATCCAAAAGCTGGAGAACCAGGAAAGCAGTGAGTAAAATTCAGTTCAAATTTCAGGCCTAGGAACCTGGGTGGGATATGCGAGAGGAATGCAGGTATCAGTTTTGGAATCTGAAGGCCCAGGAACCAGAAGCTCCAATGTTTCAGGGCAGGAGAAGATGGATACCTCAGCTCAGTAGGACAGGATTCACCCTTCCTCTGCCTTCTTGTTCTATTTTGGCCTTCATTAAATGGAATAAGGCTCCCCAACCCCCAACATTGGTGAACGGGATCTTCTTAACACAGTCTACTGATTCAAATGCTAATCTCCTCCAGAAATACCCTCACAAACACACTGAGAAATAATTTTTTACAAGCTATCTGGGTATCTTTTAGCTCAGTCAAGTTGACACATAAAATTAAACATTATAATAACCATTAGAGGTACTAATACAGCCAGTTACAGGAAAGCCAGAAAAGTAGAATTGTCTTGATATATTATTCAAATGTATTCATGTATTTAACTTTCCTTACCTTTTCTTCTCTTTTCTTCCTTCTTTCCTTCCTCCCTCTCCCCCTCCATCTCTCCCCAGCCCCCCTTCCTCCTTATACTCCTTTTTGCTTTCCTTTCCTTTTTCAAATTTCTTTCTGAAAATAGTTTTGAGCTTCTTCCATGTGTCGGAAGCAGGAAATTCAGCAATTACCAAGGCAAAGATATCTTAAGCTGCTTGGATTCTGGTGGTGGTGGGGGATATATACAGACTGTTTTCACCCTAGTGAAGAAAATGGAAAATAAATACATATATACAGTAATAAATAATGTGAATTTAAATGGCAATGCATTATGAAAATCAATACAACATGAAATGTTAGTTGTGGTAGCACACCTAGAGAAGTTGTAGAAAGACCTATTTTAATAGGTAGGAAATGAATTCATATCTGAGTAATACAGAGGGGAAATGTGACAGCCTTGGGAAAAAGTGCTCAGACAGAGGGATCTGCCTGATTATAATTCTCTCCCTTTTGTGTTGTTGTGGTCATCAACAACCTCTAGGCCTTCCTTCTGGTAAATGTTACTGGTTCAGGAGTAAAAATGTGACTTAGCCCAAATGATTTGGGATCTGTCTTCTTTTAGGCATTAACAAGAAAGCACACTACGTTATTTGTTGCTAGCAGTCTTCTTAAAATCATGAGAGAAATCAGGCTGGGGACAAAGCCAGCACGGTGGGCAGGAAATCTTCATGGTATTATACCCCAAGCCCACATATTTCTGAACCTTCTTTTTTGGGAGATAACTAATCATATTATTTTCTAGAACATGTTTGCGTGTTTTCAGCATATTTCTGTAATGTGGTCAAAAGTATCTATATACCTGACTCATTTTGGGTTCATTTATTCCACTTCCATATTTTTTTTTTTTTTATTCATTGGAGACACAGAGACACTGAGAGAGAGAGAGCATGTGGAGGGGGAGAGGCAGAGGGAGAGGGAGAAGCAGGCTTCCTGCTGAGCAAGGAGCCTGACACAGGGCTCGATCCCAGGACCCCGGGATCATGGCCTGAGCTGAAGGCAGATGCTTAACCATCTGAGCCACCCAGGGGCCCCTCCACTTCCATAAATTTGTCATATGAAAAGTATTATTTCTTGAAGTATATGATTATAAAAGATATAAACAGAATACCAAGAAATAATTTTAAATATCTATATAGGTAAAATAAATACAATTATGAAAACAATTTAAATATGTTTAAAGTATAAATTATTTAACTAGTTATAATTTATTATTATTATTTTAAGAGTTTGTTTCTTTAGAGAATTTTAAGGTTCACAGAAAAATTGAAGAGAATGTAGCAAGAATTCTCATATACCCTGCCTTCATGCTTAGCCTCTCCATTATCAACATCCTCACCAGAGTGGTACATTTGTTACAAGTGATGAACCTATATTGACACATCATAGTCAACCAAAGCCCATAGTTTGCATTAGGGTTCACTCTTTCTGTTGTATACTCCAAAGATTTGGGCAAATGGACAATGACATGTATTCATCATAATGGTATCATATATTTTCACTCCCCTAATATAATTATATTTTCAAATAGTGCTTAAAGACAGGATATGATGCTCATAATCTAATGCTTAAAAAGAAGATACAAAGTACTATATATATACAGAGACATATACACATGCACACAAATACAAATATTGGGAAAAATATACAGAAATATTTATTAAGATGATCCATAGGTTCTGATTAATTTTTATACTTGGTATATTTTCCATAGTGTCCACTTCCCCAATTAGCTCACATTACTTTATAATCAGAAAAGCTCAATACCATGCATAAATGGAGAATACTACATTCACTAAACATAGCACGATGTTAACTTACTATTCAATTTAATTGCAAGTATAATGGATGCCTTGGTAATAGTAACAAGTAGGCTCATTTCTAATGCTCTTGCAGTAAAAATAAAATTAACTTTGTTAATTCCAACACTTATAAACAAATGGTATTCATGTCATAATCCATCCTTTATTTTAATAATTATTTAATCACTTTGTATTTTATCTTGAATAAGTAAACAGAGTCAAACTCTTATATAACTATTCTGAACATAGAAATCAGAGGGAACTGGAAAGAGAAAGAAGTAGAGGATTATTTTCAAGATATAACATAGAAATATAAGCCATGAAAAATCTTAACAAGCTAAGAGAAAATGAATCAGCACATTTCTGAATATTATGCATATGTTTAGACCTCTCATCTTTTGGCTAATGCTTTAATTGTATGAAATGCTTTAATTGTATGCTTTAATTGTATGAAAATTCCTCCTGGGGAATTTTTGTCCCAGTTTTCTAAAATGATTTGGGTGTATAAATTTATAATTACATATAATTTTGCCTATTTCATGGATATAAAAGTAAACTATATAAGAGCCTTGAAGTTAAAAAGATGAAGAAAATCAAGTCAAAGGATTAAAATGTTAATAAGCAGAGGAGAAAATCAGAAACTTTTTTTTCAAAAAATCTGTAACATTTACATTTCTTTAGAATAATTATTCACCCTAAAATGGAGTGATTTAGGGTGGTAAATTAAAAGTAGTTATCTTTCTAAAATAATTTCTATATATTGTCAACTTTATTCTCTTTGTCATTTAATGTTAATTCCACCTTTGCCCCCCCCACACACACACAATCTAAAGCACAATTTGTAAAGAAAAGTGAATAATAATTCTAAAGTTGTTGTTTGTACCACAGTGCAACAGCTAAATATATAAAACAATCATTCAGAAATCAAAGATGATTGGAATAAATGCAACTACATTTTTCTATGACTGGTACAGACCTACTAGACAAAATTTAATATTAAAACATTTCAGTTTTTTAATCAATGTATTTGATTTTATAAATTTACACATACCCATAAAATTGAGATGCTCTTATTGGGGCGTTTTTTTTTTTCCCCACCACAGTTAGGTTTAGTATGAAAGGTATGAAAGGTAACAAACCCTAAAAGTTAGACCTGCTTACACTAAAGTTTGCACTTGTTTCAAAAATCTTTCCTTCTCTGGGCCCCATCCAAAACTGGTAGCCTTCCAGTTCATCTAGTAAAGAGGTCAGGACAGTATTCTCCAATTTGGGATGCATTCCAGAACCCGGTATGGCCTTTTAACTACAAAGCTGCCTTCTTAGGAGTTAAGAGTTGCAACAATTTTTTATTTATTTATTTATTTATTTATTCATTCATTCATTCATTCATTCATTCATTCATGTGACAGAGAGAGAGAGAGGGAATATGAGCAGGGGAGAGAGGCGGAGGGAGAGGGAGAAGCAGACTCCTCGCTGAGCCAGGAGCCTGATATGGGGCTCGATCCCCGGACCCTGAGATCACGCCCTGAGCTGAAGGCAGACGCTTAACCATCTGAGCCACTCAGGCACCCCCAAGAGTTGCAACAATTTGTTCTATAGTTTGGAGGGGGATGTCAAGCATGCCCCAAACCACCAGACCCCTAAAAACTTCACTAGTATGATGTATCTCTGAATTGAAAATGTTTATCTCCTACCTTCTCAAAACTCCGTGTCTTACCAAGGCTTCCAGTGTACTTGCAAATTCTTGTACTCTGCTCTGATTCATGGGTCAATGTGATGCTCTGTGAATTGTTCATTATAGTCCAGGTCTCTTTGGATATTTTACAACATTTTCCTAGACCAAGACTGTAAATTTATTCTATTGTCCATCACATCTAAATGTGAATTGTTCCTTTTCATCCTTCCTAATAGGAATGTAAAAGACTGCATATGCCAGATCAGTTTTAATCTACCATGTGTCAAAGACTGTGTTAAACTGCTCTTTAAGAAGATACCCCTTCTCATAAAGCAGCTGCAGTTAGGGCCACTGCTTGGTTAAGTGTGATGTAGTCCATGACTTCTAACTACCAGGCTTTTGTATGTTCGTAAGTGGGGGGGGTCCTAGGTAACAATGTCAAATCAGTCTCTTCACTTAATGATTTCTGAAAGATCTGGGTATTCTCTTTTTCCCTAATGAATGGTTACCTGGGTAAATTTCCATAAATCCCTTTGTGGAAAGACAAAGGTAGCAACTTCTCAATGCATATGTCATAGTATTGCAGGGTACTTCCTCAAAAGGGCCTGTTTAGTCCAAAGGGTTCCAGATTGGAGAAATAACTCAGATCTAAAAACATAGCCAGAGACAGTGACTTTTCACTGGAGTTTTCAGCTACCTGATCATTCATCCTTGATGTCTTTTCATTATATAAAGTAAATAGTACTCTTGTTGGCTGCCCATCTGTCTTGCCTTGGGGGATTGCCATGCCCTTTTAATGATTTCATGTCTTTCTGCATGGCAGCCCCTAATGACTACCCTCTGATTTTGCTGTTTTATAATATTTGCAACCACTTTGCCTCTGATAGATAAGTGCCACCACCTGGCTTCTGTTATTTAGGGCCTTATCATTCCTTTGCTATCAGGAAATCCAGTTTTATAATATCATCTCCTATTATCAGCCATGGTCTCCAGAGAGTAGTCACCACTGAGCTGCTCAATGATACTGATATATTCCTTACCATCATGGTAAACGGATGCTCCTTTACTTTCTCTTACAGAACTTTGACAGCTGATTGTTTTCCCAGCCTTCCAGAGTGTACCTGTTCTGGTATGCTCACATCTCTGAGCTTTTTGATCCCATCCTCCACCATCCACCACCACACTTATGATATTTCAGTTTTACTTAGTATGGTCTATATTTTTTTCCAAGTTCCCAAGATTCATCTTGTCATCTTGCAAACACTACTTGTCCCTGACAAAGACCAAATCCTGTTCCATGGGATGATGTTCTCTTATTGATAAACTCTTCCTTATCCATTTTGATTCCTCCCTACTTTTTGTGGCAGCAACTTTAGCTCCATATATCATTTCTCTTCTCCTCCTGGCACACATTAGCCAGACCCTGCAGCTATCTCAAACACTCAGTGCATAACCTCTCTTAGCAGTCCTGGCACAGCCTGAGGAAGGCATTGAAAATACAGGAAACTTGGGCGCCTGGGTGGCTCAGTTGGTTAAGCGACTGCCTTCAGCTCAGGTCATGATCCTGGAGTCCCGGGATCGAGTCCCGCATCAGGCTCCCTGCTCAGCAGGGAGTCTGCTTCTCCCTCTGACCCTCCTCCCTCTCATGCTCTCTGTCTCTCATTGTCTCTCTCGCAAATAAATAAAATCTTAAAAAAAAAAAATTTTTTTAAATAAAAAAAAAAAGAAAATACAGGAAACTTGTTATTATTCTGGTTACCAGGAGAGGAAATGGAAATAGGTGCCAGGAGGTTAACAGAAAATTTCATATAATACCTTTAACTCATTTGTACCCTCATTTGGTTTCTAAAAATAATTTTCTTGTGGTCCCCTAACTCATAACCCTCAAGTAGCAAGGTGGAGGGTGGGTAAATTCTACCTTTCGAAGGGAAAGGTAGTAAGTAAGCCACATCTGCAGGCCTAATTATTCCTGGGGAGTCTGTGAGGTTAAGGTTCTCATTGGGATCTCACCAGATATCTTCAACCCAAGTCTAAGGGTTTCACCCCTTCTCTGTTAGATCCTGATTTTGACATCAGAGACCTGCTAGGACTGAGAATTCTTAATTCTCTAAAGATCTATTACATTTAGATTTTAATCCTGAGCCTAGCCTTCTTCTCAGTAGGAGACTGCGATTTCCTTGCCTGCTGCCAGGGAGGCCCTTATGCTTTCACATTTTGGCTTGAATTGGTGATAATTTCTCTTCAATAAATCTGTGTTGCTTGGCAACAGTCACTTCAAGTCAATTTTCCTTATAGGTAACATTTCCCCTCATGCTTATCAGGAGATAATAACATTGCACCAATTGGTACATCTCTTTATACTATTATCCCATCACCACTGGTAAAAGTTTTAACAGTTGCTGGGTGTCATTCCCCTTCCACGTTATCAAGATGAGATCCTCACTGCAAGATGGGTAGTAAGTGATCTATCTCCAAAGTCCCATATTAGATTCTATTTCTCAAGACCACTCCAGGCTCCAAATGTCTTAGACTGATTTCCCTAGAAATAGACTCTGGTATTGAGAGTTGTGCACAGGTGGTTCATTTAAGAGTGTCTCGGAACATACAAGTGCAGGGAAGTGAGGAAGGTAGGAGAAAGTGGAAAGAAGAAGAAGCTGAATGATAATGCAGTTGCCACAGAGGTTGAAGCCAATCCTGTGTGGAGCTACGGACCTGGGAGGATCCTTTGGAATTGTCCAAAATTGACACAAAGGGGCTGAGACTTTGTTTCCCTGCTCCATCCCAGTACTTGTCATCCACCATTTCATGAGAAGGGACATAAACTTCAGCAAGACAACATCCTGTGTCTGAAGACAATTTATAATGAGGAAAATATCTGTCAACTTTTAGAAGGTGCTGGATGATTTTGTTGTCTCTGAATAAGAGGACTGGTTGGAACAGCACAGATATCCACTACAGCAAGGAATTTGAGAAACTAATGGAAAATTTGGCTTTCTAGAAAAATGATAATAAATAAAATTAAACCAAGAAGTGGAAAACTTGCTTAGGACAACCACTATAGAGTGATTTAGAAAGCTGATTTAAAACATATCATTGAAAGACACTGGAATAGAAGGTCTTAGGGCTGTGTCAATGAACATTTAAAAATTTTTATGGAAAAATTTGTGATGAAGAAGAGCCACAAAAAAAGTAGGAAAAAGAGAAAAATGAAAGAGCCTGTTTAATATGAATAAAATTGCATTTTTATAAAAAAAACAAAAAATATATAAGGATATGAATAGACAATTCATAGAAGTTCAAGTTAAAAGACATAAAATAATGCATACTCAAATCTAGACTTATTATTAGAGAAGTTACAAACTAAAGCAGCAAAGATGTAATTTGCACTCAACAAACTGGTAAAAAATTAAGAGCCTGAATATCTTAATGATTTGGGCCTTTTTTAAAAAAAAAAGACTTTATTTATTTGAGAAAGAGAGAGAGAACAGGAGATGAGGGAGGGCCAGAGGGAGAAGCAGACTCCCTGCTGAGTAGGGAGCCTGATGCAGCCTTGCTTCTGGATCATGACCTGAGCCTAAGGCAGATGCTAGACTGAGCCACCCAGGCACCCCTTTTTTTGACCTCTTATTCAGATATCTATATGGAACCAGATGACTGAATGGTCTGACTTTGTTAAAAGAACAGGTCTTTTCAGAGGTATCATTTAATCTGCCTCTTACTTGTCATGTCTCAGCTCTGCTGACCTTTGATATTTTCCATGGCTTTTTACAACACTTTGTGATCTCATTTCATAGAGAGGTGAGGGAAATAATTTAAGTTCCATGTAAGTTCTTAGCCTACCAGATGACTTTATTCTGTTCTTACTTTTTCACACCTTAATATTTGTGTATTGTATATTGCAAATATTATTTACCACACAGTCACCAATTTACAATTTTTCAGAAATAATGAAGTAGGGGTGCCTGGGTGGCTCAGTCATTAAGCGTCTGCCTTCGGCTCAGGTCATGATCCCAGGTTCCTGGGATCGAGCCCCGCATCGGGCTCCCTGCTCTGCGGGAAGCCTGCTTCTCCCTCTCCCACTCCCTTTGCTTGTGCTCCTGCTCTCGCTATCTCTCTTTCTGTCAAATAAATAAATAAAATCTTAAAAAAAAAATAATGAACTAATTCAAGAAAGCAAGTGATTGTTTAGATTTTTTTTTTCTGAACATGAAAAACAGGAAAACTTCTCAATATACTGCTCATGTTTCATTACTATGTTTGCGTTTTCTACCTGAAAAGAATGATTTTATTCTCTTAAGAATCAGAGAAGAGAAAAATCTATTCATTTAAATTGACTAATATTATTTGGACCAGGAGCCATAATTTTACAGAGAGTAGAATTAGTTCATCAATTTAAGATGAACTAATTTAAGATGAACTACCCAAGAGGCAACTGTTTCTCATCCATCATGTAGACAAAAGTTTGTGGAGATCAAGGCAGTACTCTTCTTATTTTGAATTCTCAGTAAAGGGAACATACAGCATACAAGTGCTTGTAATATTAGTTACATATTTACATTTTTAGCACAACAAAATATTCAAGAGAGTTATACACTAAGTCCATGATTGCCATCTATGGTTTATTATCAATCCAATAGTACAACAGGTATTCATTCATCAAGGAAAAAATCAATTATGTTTAGTGTTATGTTTATTATTTTTTGTTTCTATCTTTCTCCTTTAATTTCTTTCAGCTATGGGAATCTGATAACTTGGACAATCTTCCTTAAAAGTTTTCTTAATCCTTCTTTTCTGCTTAATGTTGACATCTAATTCCTTAACAAAACAGTCAATGCCTTGTAGCAATTTCCATTAAAACAGCATTTGTTTAAACCCTTGTATTTTTTTTCAGCTTTGTTGAGGTATAATTGACAATCCAATTGTAAGATATTTAAAGTGTTTGTGATGATTTGATACACACATACATTGTGAAAAGATTTACACATCTATAAACTCTAGAACATTTTGCCTGTGACGTATTTTATTTAAAAATGCATATATGATCGGGGTGCCTGGGAGGCTCAGTTGGTTAAGCTCTTGATTTTGGCTCAGATCGTGATCTCAGGGGCATGAGATGGAGCCCCGTGATGGGCTCCATGCTGGGTGTGGAGCCTGCCTAAGATTCTCTCTCTCCCTCACCCTCTGCCCCTGCCCTCCTCTCTCTCTCTTTCTCTTAATAAAAAAAAAAAAAAATGTATACATGATCATATCACCCAATTATTCAATCTTTTCTAGGGGTTCCTGCTACCTAATGATTTCACAAACTCTTTAGCATGAGAGAAAAGATGCTCTAAATGACTTGACCTCTCCCGACCTTCCCATTGGCATTTCTCACCAATCCCAATACAGAAGAAGACTGAATGCAGTGCCGCTTACAGAGTTTTTCTCTACCCTCAAAACACTGAGGATTTGCATCATTGTTTCACATTCAAGCAGCACCCAACACCCTCCTTGCTTTCTGAGGCATTTCATCTGAGAAACCTTCCCTGATGACTCACTTCCCTTTTGCTATCTCAGACAACTTTCCACCCCATGGCCATGCCGCTCACCTATATTTCTATCATAACAATTGTCATGGTGCATTACAACATTTAGTTGTCTTGTCTGTGTCCCCTTTCGATTTGAAATTTTTATTTTTATCTTGATAGTACTAGTGTCTGGGCACAATAGCTAGAAATTGGTAAGTACTCAGTATTTTGAGTAATAGGATGAAGGGAAGAAAATAGTGTATCTAGTAGCACACCTATAATTTCTTAAATGTGTACCTTAGATATATTCATTCATTTTCTTAGTCATTGTTATATATTTCATATGCCTATGAAGAATAAAGAAGAGAAAATATTTAAAGGCTAAGCATATTAATGATAATAGCTACCTTGATAATGTTGATTTTGAACTCTTTTTTTTATTTTTTACATCCTAATTGTTACTATTGGCATTTTACAGATTAATAAAATGAGGTTTAGTGATGTTAAATGCTTAGCATAGTGCTAACCACATACATCCATTCAGAGAAATTAAGATACTCCCCTATGGTCACATTTTAGTTTGTGTTTCAATTGGAATTTGCTTTCATTAACTTGGAATCTATAGTCTAAGGTAAAATTTGGTAAAAGTAGCAAATGAATTTTGTTTGGATGGAAAATGGGAAGATAATTTTTATAAGCAGTTAGAGTTCTAAGTAAGCCACACTTAATATTAATATAATATCAGCTAACCTGGGGCTAAAATGTAAAAGTTTAATAATCAGATGATTATTACTATTTTCTTACATGTTGTCTACCATTTCTGTTTTAGGCATACACTAAAGAATATTCTCCAGGCTGTATCATCAAAAGGGCAAAAAATAAAGGGAGGATTCTCTCCATTTCTAAAAGATATACATAGGTATTTGGATAAATGCATGAAGTGTTTGTGTATGCACACACAGTCCACACACACACACACACAGACTTGTGAGCACATACAACTCTCTGAGGCATAGAGAGATCCAGAACATTGTAATTTTATCTGGAGCAATTAAACTGGTTTAAACTTATCTCTCTCTCTTCCTCTAAAACCCAATCTTCTGGATTATAAGAATTCTTAGATACAAATTATATAGTAAAATAAATGTATTAATTACCCAGTTGACTTCTAGATGGAAAAAAATCTTTAATATCTTTGGAATCTTCCTTTATAAGGGATATTAATATGATTTTTTGGTGTCTTTGAAACTAATAGAAAAAAAGTGACCAAATAGAAGAAAATAAAAAATTATTTTTGTGAGTCAAAAAATTGAGGAAAATGACATTCAGGTATTATAATAAAAAGTATTTCTCTGAACTTCTGATTGTGCTGTATACTCCCAATCTATTAATTATGAATAACATTTCAGCTTCTTCCACAGTTTGGCTATTGTGGACATTGCTGCTATGAACCCTGGGGTGCAGGTGCCCCTTCATTTCACTACAGCTATATCTTTGGGATAAATAGCTAGTAGTGCAATTGCTGGATCATACGGGTAGCTCTATATTTAACTTCTTAAGGAACCTCCATACTGTTTTCCAGAGTGGCTGCACCAGCTTGCATTCCCACCAACAGTCTAAGAGGGTTCGCCTTTCTCTGCATCCTTGCCAACATTTTTTGTTTCTTGTCTTGTTAATTCTAGCTATTTTGACTGGTGAAAGGATAAGGAGGGCATGTGATGTGATGAGCACTGGCTGTTATATGCAACTAATGAATTGTTGAACACTACGTTTGAAACTAATGATGTACTATATGTTGGCTAATTGAATTTAAATAAAATAAATATAAGTACAATTTAATTTATTATTTTAAGGATATATTTTAATGGTACACCTTGTATTTTATTATTATTGATAATATCTTTCATTTGTTGATTCTGAACATCTTTTCTTGCATTTCATTGTGGTGTACCATTGACTATATGGAGATTAAAGCCTGGGGTCTATTTACCTTAATTTTAACTATGTTATCTTACTAACTCATGTGTCATCATTTTCATACAAATTCACTATAAAGTTAAAAAGTTTAACTGATACTTACATGGAAAAGTGAATGACTTCCAATTCAAGAAATCTTTAAAACCAAGTATAGAATGGCAGTAGAAAAATTAATATACTCTAATTGTTTATTTTCTCAAGAAAATTATGTCAAAATTTTCCTGGTTTTTGGTCAACTTCCAGACTCTATGTTATCAGTCAACAGATAGTATTTTTAAGGTTCAAAGAAAATTAAGCCTAAAAGCAATACATAAAGTAACTAGAGTATATTATATATTCTTTAGTTCACTGACATTGAGATTAAGATTTCAAATCAATTTATTTTTTTAGGCCTGCAGTATAGATACAATTAACTAAAGGACAGGGATATAGCCCCATTCTCCTTGAAGGTAAAACATGCTGTAGCGTTAATATACATCTCAAATATTTAGAATGACATTCCAGTTCTGGAACTCCTCACTATTTCCACTTTTCCTAATTCTTGATGCAACCATATAGCTAAAATATGTAATTATAGTAATAGAATATTTTTGCAGATCAGTATCTATTTGTATATTTTAGATAATTATGTTCATGTAGGCAAATATTTTTTCCTGTAGAAATTTTAAACATTTTTATGGTATAGCGCACATATTGAAAGACACAGAAATCATAAGTGTACATACCTATGAATTTTTGAAAACTGAACACATCTGTGTAACCCATACACAGATAAAAACAATAAAAGATATCAAAACACCTAAAATTGAAACAATACAGAATATTATTAGTATCCCAGAAAGTTCCCCATGCCACTTTCTAGTCACAACCTTCCCCCAAAGGGAACCAACCTCTGGACATATTGTAAAAGCATAATTTTTCTTGTTTTTGAATTTTACACAGATTGAATCACACAAGTTCCTCTTTGGCTTCTTTCATTCCCATTTTGTTTTAAGATTCATCTGTATTATTGTATGTAGATGTGGTTTTTCATTGTCATTGGTATATGTCATTTAACTGTGTGATTATACCACAATTTATCTCATTTTCACTGGTGGCATTTGGGTAATTCCAAGACTGGGACTACTGTGAATACTGTTTGTGAACATTCTTCTGCCAGTCTTTTGGTGATA
Organism: Neomonachus schauinslandi; assembly: GCF_002201575.2. Classification (NCBI taxonomy): domain Eukaryota; kingdom Metazoa; phylum Chordata; class Mammalia; order Carnivora; family Phocidae; genus Neomonachus; species Neomonachus schauinslandi. The sequence goes on from NC_058404.1 coordinate 156,021,768, forward strand.
TTTTTGTTAGCTGTATACCTAGGAATAGAATTTCTAGGCTTTAGGGCTTGCATATAGTCCCATTTCAAACATCAGCAACATTTTTTCCAAAATGGTTGATGATTTTACACTCCCTTTAGCAGTATACATGAGCGTTCTTTGTTTCACCTCATTTGAACTTGGTATTTTGAGACATACTCTTGTGGATTCCCACAATGAATAATAAAATTTAGTCCCAGCTCCCTTAGAATATCCTTGTTTGTGAAATACCTATTCAAGTATTTTGTCTATTCTTCTGTTAGGTGGCCTGTTTTGTTCTTAGCTGAATTTGTAGTAGTTCTTTATATATTTAGGATAAAATCCTTTATCAGATATATGGATTGCAAATGTCATCTCCATGTCTGTTACTTGCCTTTTCATTGTTTTAATGGTGTCTTTTCACAGTCCAATATATAATTTTGTCATCTCTGTGGATAGTGTTTATTGTATCCTGTAATATATCTTTGCCTACTTTACGATTATGCAGATTTTCTCTGGTGCTTTCTTTTTTAAGCTTATTACTTTACTCTTACCCTGAGATCTGCAATCTATATCAAATTATATGCTGTTTATATTATGGAGTAGGAGTGAAGATCTTTTTTTTTTATTTTTTTTTACATGAACATCTATTTGCCTTGTACCACTTGCTAAAAAGTCAATCCATTCCACATCCCAATGCACGGTCACCTTTGTCATAAATCCCATAATCACATTTTATAATTCAATATATATTGAACATTTGAAATGACTGATTCACCATTACAGATGCTTGAGGGGAAAGTTATAAAGATGAAATAATAATAATCCTAATGAGAAAGTCATATTAAAAAGTACATTTAATATAAGACACACTAATAAATGTTATAACAAAATCATTACAGAAGTGCTAAAGAAGCACCAAAGTTATTTCTAGTAAATAATAAAAAAGGTCCTTTTGGTGCTCTCTGATGTATAAGAATGGGGAAAGGCATGAAGCTAGTTGCCTACTGCACCTTGATTAGGGTGCCTGTCTAGCAGGACGTAGAAGAGCCACAGGGAATGAAAGATTAGATAGCATAGACAGCAGAGCATCAATGTGATGCCAAGTCTTCTAGACTTACTTTTGTAAGCTACCTTTGAAAACTTGTAGTAGTTACAAATAATACATAATGTTAATAAAAAAAAACTTGTAGTAGTTAAAATAATGATAATTATGTTTTAGGGGTATTACAGTGGACAGTAGATTTCAAAAAGAAAATAGAAACAGAGTCATCAGCTAGGAAGTTTTCCAACTGACAAGAGGAGCCAATTGGCCAAGACACAGAAGTACAATATAAAGGAACATCTTAAGGCCTTGGTGACTGATCAGTTGTGAGAATGGGAATAATGGAATTTCTGGCTTGAGCAATTGGTAGATTTAATGCCATTAACAAGAGAGCACTGAATTAAGGAAAGTGCAGAAGGGTGGTGACAGGAGGACAAGGATGGTCTTGGTGTGGCATTTTAATATGAGTCAAATTTGGAAGAGAGCCTATAGTAATAGTGCAAAATTTGATATCACCTTCAGAGTTAATCCTAAAAATTAGAATGAGAGCACAGCAGTGTAAGAGTATGCGTTTAATTTCAAACAAGAGTAAGCACTGAATCTTTTGTTACCTTTAACCACTAAGCTTAAGAGTGGTTTGTTTTGCAACAGTAAATAAACATAACAGTTTGTTTCTAAGGAAAGTATATTGGTATGTGTTTATAGAATAAGGAGAAGGAAGGAGCTGAAATAGAGGCAGACTATAGTCATCAGTGGAGAGTTGAGAGGAGATAGTTGTGATCTCACAAGTAGAATTCTTAACTCAGTATTCTTAGAAATCAAGTTATTTTCCTAAACATTTAATGCTTCTCTGTACAAAAATACATAATATTTGTGGATAGGTCTCAACCTGTTGAATTGGAATCCGCTGTCATTTCAGTCTAATGGGAATTTCTCCTGCTGATTCATAGCAGTGATGGAGCAGGTGCTCCTGCTATCTGCACATTAACAGATAAAAGCCTTTCTCCAATTTAGTTATGACCTTTCATTTCCATCATAGAATGACACTTAATGGGCCTATATTCTTTCTGCAAGTGGATAAAATGCAAACTTATTTTTTTTTAAATTAGCATTTGATCCAGTAGCTCTTGAAAGAGATGATATTTGAAATGTTCAGGATAATTATCTTTTTCTGCTTATCACTAATTATTTCATCCTGCTTATCACAGCTCTTTGCTCTTAAATCAGTAGTTCTTGTCAGTGTCACATGAGTAAATACCATGAGGTAGAAGTTGAACTAGTGACTTTCTTAAGAAATTTGAGGTAATGTTTGAATAGATTTAAAAGGAAAACTGGTCTTTACCCAAAAGAACCTTACTTAAATCTGAATCATCTTTGGAACCATAAATTTGTAAGGCATTATTCTGATAAATAGGTTTTTCTGACACAAACTGTTGAACATAATGGTAATGCATTTGAGTCTATATATATAGCTCACTTAAAACCAAGTTGTTTTTTTTTCTTTGTTTTTCCCATGAGTAATTTTAAAATGAGGTTTAAGTTACTTTATGTACTTAAATAAAATGTAACATAAATAGATGAATTAGAAATGAACATTCATCCCTTTCTTCTGCCTCTTCCTCTTCTCTTCCCTTCCCAACAATTCAATTCAAAAGAATAAGATAGAATAAAGTAAGCATTAGTGCATTAAGGTTTGGGGAGCAGAGGTGGTCCAGAGCTGGGTGTCAGAGTGCAGGCAGGCTGAGGAAGTATCTACAAAGGGAGTTTGAAGCACAGCTTGGCACAGGGTGTTAGAGCATAAGTTAGTGTGCAAGCCTTCCACACAAGAGACAGCCTAGTAGGCAGTATCAGAGCCTGTGCCTCTTGAAAGAATATTCACATAAGATGGCTGCCCAGCACAAGCTGCTGGATCTTGAATGGGATAAGAATAGCATCCAATGTGGGACGCCTGGGTGGCTCAGTCGTTAAGCGTCTGCCTTCGGCTCAGGTCATGATCCCAGGGTCCTGGGATCGAGTCCCACATCGGGCTCCCCGCTCAGCGGGGAGTCTGCTTCTCCATCTCCCTCTGCTGCTCCCCCTGCTTGTGCTCGCTCTCTCTCTCTCTGATAAATAAATAAATAAATAAATAAATAAATAAATAAATAAATAAATCTTAAAAAAAAAAAAAGAATAGCATCCAATGTGCCAGGGTAAAGGGCTGGCACAGAGTGTAGAAGCCTGAGAAGGGTGATGAGGGTGACAATAGAGGGAAGTAAGTCATGCTGGATGTTGGAGCTTAGTTGTGTCAAAGAGAACAATGCATGAGAAGGGCAACTGGCTTGGCTTGTTGGAGACAGAGAGGGCATCTGACTGGTAAGGAAGCCCAGAGTGCAGGGTCAGGACCCAAGTGGGGGTGGGTGTCCTCATGGTGGAGAGTTGGCCCCATAGGGGATCATGGAGTCCATGTTTAGTAAGGAGAGCTTTCATGGGGCATGGGATAGCCTGATTTGGAGCATCAGAATCCAAGCAGAGTGATTAGGGCTTTCCTATAGGGGACAGACTGGTGTGAGATGTCAAAACCTATTAAAGATTTTTTAAAAATATCAAACGCAGGGTATTAAGCCCATGCAGGTAGTCATGTCAGCTTGGAGTGTTTGAAGTAGACTGGAATGGGGTAACAAGGCAAATGGCGTAAGAGAGGTGCCATTTCAGGAGCCAGAGTCTGAGAGGTATAAGGTCATTCACACAGTGAGGTAGCCCAGTTGAGAGGGTCTGAACCCAACTGAGGTGAAGAGAGCAATCACATGGGGTCAGCTATATGTGAAGTGACACAGTATGAGGGCTGTGAGGAGAGTATCCATACAGGACAGTGGATGTTGGTGTACAGTAGGGGAGAAGAAGGACGAGCTTCATAGAAACTGAATTACATGATCTAAGGGGATCTCTTTAGTAACAGGAAAACTGAAGCCATGCCACCTGATAGGATGAAATAAGAAGTCCTTTCCTGCCAAGGTGTATAACCTGTATCTAAATATGGGGAAAATCAGACAAACCCACATTGAAGGACATTCTACAAAATAACTGGCTTATAATCCTCAAAAGATGTCAAGACCATTAAAGTCAGGGAAAGTGAAGAACTTTTCCAGATTGATGGAGCTTAAATGAGATTAAATACAGCACACTAGTTAGAACTGGATTTTTGTGATAAAGGTTATTATTGGCACAATTGGAGAGACATGAATGGAGTTTTAAGAATAGGTGTTAGTAATGGATCACTGATACTTTTCTGATTTTGATGGCTGAATTGTGGTTACATAGGAGAATGTACTTGTTTAAGGAGATTCACATGAAAGAAACCAAGGATGATGCGGCATCATGTCAGCAAATTTTCTCAAATGGTTCAGAAAAAAAATCCGAATTGCAATCAGTCTTTTGTTAATTTTGAAATTGTTCCACAATAAAACAAATGAAAAGTAAATAAGCAAAGAGAAACCAAGGATAAAAGTGAAATATTGTGCTAAGGGTAAAGATATTTTTTAAAATCCATCACTTAATATGGGTAACGCTCAAATACAGTTTCACTGTTCTAGCCAGAACAGAAGATGAATCTGATTGTTTTAAGTACATTCTAAGGTTTTTCTAGTTCTCCTTAATTTTTTTTTAAAGATTTTTTTTTATTTATTTGACAGAGAGAGATACACAGCGAGAGAGAGAACACAAGCAGGGGGAGTGGGAGAGGGAGAAGCAGGCTTTCCGCAGAGCAGGGAGCCCGATGTGGGGCTTGATCCCAGGACTCTGGGATCATGACCTGAGCCGAAGGCAGACGCTTAACGACTGAGCCACCCAGGCGCCACTAGTTCTCCTTAATTTGTCTTTGTGTTTCACTAAAGTGCTGTAGGTTTGTGTGAGCAAATAATATCTAATTAATTTTTCAGGAATTTCTAAACATGGTGATCCAATGTACAGAGCTGTAATTTGTTCAGACTCTTGAATTACATTAAAGGGATAGTAGGGCAATTTTCAAATAATCCTTATATTTCTGGATAAGTAATTAATACCATGAGTATATGATTATAATATATGAGGGTCTCTATTCTTTATATGTTCATAGACAATCCCTAGACTTAGGGATTATAGAATAGATTAAAGAATAATAATTGATTTGGATATTTTTTCTTTACTTTCATTAAAAGATTGTGATTTGTATATAAGAAATAGGAGAGACAATTTCACATAGTAGAGAAAATACAATAGAATCATGAATGCAGATGGACAAAGTTTGAATCCCAATTCAGCTGCTCTTTTTTATTATTATTTTTAAATTAATTCTGCCTTTGGACAAATATCTTATTGTCACTTAACTTTCATCTCTTCCTTTATAAAATGGAAACAAACATATCCAAATAGCAGAATTTAAAGATAATTAGCTATGGAGAGACAAACACATGGATCTATAGTGTGGACATGTACAAAGAGATAGATTTGTATGGAGATATTAATATATAGAGATGTTCATAGAGAGAGAGAACCTGTGATGCGATGTTCTAGGAGATGGAGATATATCTATCTATCTCTCTATGCAGATATAAATACAGATATATAGATATATAGGTATATGTATCCCTTGGGTGTATCACATCACAGACTTCCACAACTCATATTTAATTGTTGCTATTTTAAAGGATTGAATTCTGAAAAATACTAAATGAGAGTACATGCAGAGTAGCAGACAATTCTGAACTATTATTAAAACATAACAATTGTTAAAACATCTCCCTGAAGTCTGTATAGGAAGTCTATGTACAGGAAGGTGTGATTGAAATGACTAATATCCTAGCAAGCTTTCCATTATATTTTTCCCAGGGACAGATGGACTATGTTGATTGGAAACTGATAGTTAGAATGACTCTCAGAGCTTATATGATGCTATCTGGCCATGTGGACATCCTCTAAAAAACATTTTGATTTATATACAAATGAATGGTCAGAGTTGTGGATTTTATGGATAAAAATAACATTGACATTTACGTGAATATATACTCATCTTTGAAGATATATGCCTCATTTTAAGGTGAGTATATTCTGCTAATAGATAGTATATTAGTCATCATTTTGAAAATAGGCTTATATTTTAAATTCTAACAAAGGGGTTGTTTTGAAAAAATCCCTTTGTTTAAAGTAAATAATAATGTTTTAAAGTATCCAATGCATAACATAAATCCAGATGTTTATATACTGAGCTCATATAAAGTGATGTAAGCCAGGATCTATTCTGACGAAAAGCAATTATTTTCAGAAGATTAGATAGGATTAGATACTAATCAGATTATTCTTTTACTATTAATGCATAGTACAGTTATAAATTTTAAAATAAACAATTGTCCATTCTTTTTATTCATTTCTTATTCATGTATAAAATTAGATAATCTTTAATTATATGCCAGGACTTAGGGCCTTAGGGTACAAAGAAAAACATCCCTGACTTCAAAAACTTTGCTATGTCCTGGAGAGACATTCCAGTAAAGAGACATATAGAATCAATATACGTGCCTTGAGAGAGATATGGAACATACACAAGGTGCAAGTAGAGGCTATTAGAGACATCACCACTGACCAGGGGAATAGATAGAAGATTCCAGGGAGACAGGGCAGGGAAGCTTCTCCTCAAAAAACTGGTAAAAATCTCACAGAAAGGCGAGAGGTTTGTAGGGTGATCCGTAGAGAGGGAGCATTGAGGAAGGTGATCCATCTACGAGCAAAAATGCAAAGTTGAGAGAGGATCTCACAGTTAGGTAATAACAAGAAGTTTGGTTTAGCTGGATTGCTGGAAGGCAGGGGTAGTGATAGAAGATATAGAAGATGAATCTGAAGCATTAGGCAGGGTCAGTTCATCACAGGTCTTTTATGGCACAGTAATAATGATGCCATGTAACTTTTCATCCAAATAAGGACACATCTTAAGAGTAAATGGGGCACAATTAGTGATAATACTGACATAATAAGCTTAAATCAGGGCAATCTTCAGCAAACTAGACAAATGATCACACAACCTGTTAAGAAAGTTAGGCATTATCCTAATGAGAAACCTTCTAAAAGTTTTAATTGGGAATCAGATTTTTAAAGAGTATCTTGTCTACTCTTGAGCAACAATTATGCTGGAAATATGTGCATAGATCTTAGACTTTTTACAAAGTTGCCATAAACTGAGAAACATCTGGAGCAATTTTACATGAGCAAATTCTCCAGCAGCTTTAAAAGGTTGATGGGACTTGTGCCTTCAAATTGAAGAAAGTCAGATATATGGGAAAGCTACTTAGCCTTTCAGGCCACCAGAGTAATATTGGGGAAATTGCTGCACTAAAAGAGTTAATGCAGCTTTCAAACTTGCTTAAAGGGAATGCTTTGGGTAGTTAGATACTGATAAAATCTGGCCTATCATCACTGTTCTGAAAAACACTCAGAACTTAGAAATTGAAATTGTGTGAGTGAAATTGAAGAGCCCCTTGGTTTATACTAGAGTTGTCCTATCATCACTTAATATTTTATTCCGTTTTGCCTGGTTAGTACTGAAAATTCACAAAAGGCAAACCACAAAGTCAGTTCTTCCTATGTTTCTGCCAATGTTAACTGTGAATAGCTTTAAAGTTTTATTTTTAAAGGGAAGAGATAATTTGACTTAAGAGTTTTCCTCTGGCAGCTTGCTAGCACCCCTATAGCCTGCTTCATAATTCACTGGTGAATCTTGATTTTAACTTTAAGCAATTAAACAGATTGTGGGTCTCTCAGGGGCATTATGTGAGAAATCAGAGAATTTGGTATTGTTTTCCCACTTATTCTATAAGCACATTTATTCTGGTTTCCAGATTTAGTTGGTAAATTTGTTGGCTTCCTAGCTAGACACTCTCCATAAAGAAGGTTGACAAAGCTACTGAATGTATGATCAATAGAGGGTTTATAGACATGGCATATTCTATTTCATATATCAAGAATTGTCAGGATGGAAATTTTCCAAAGGCTCTCTGAGAAGAGAAACAGCTGGTGACCCAGAGTTCTATTTCCCCAACACAAGTGTGAAGCAATTTCAAGAAGCTTCTTCAGATGTATGTTTTTAAAGAACCATGCTGCAGATAGTTACCATTATAGTCTGTCTGTTAGAGAGAACCCATTGTGACTCACAGGAGGAGCTGCTGAAGAACTTCTGGTAAGAATTTCTGAGATCTGTGACCCCCAGGGAGCCATACCACTGACAGCTGTAGGAAATGTCAGGAATAGCAGAAAGAACTAGGAAGAGGCATCGGAATAGTTGCAGAGAACAGCTGACATTTTGCTGGAAGTGAATAAAGGGACTGATGAAAACTGCCATCACTGAAAGAAGAAACTTAGGTAATCAACTGCTTAAGGGACAATTTTGGTTAAACACTGATGGAGTGTGAGACTAGAAACTCTTGGTGGGAACATAAACAAAATAAAGTCACTTGACTCCTTATAAAGCATACAGACTCCTTATAAACCCACACAAAGATAGTGAATTACATATGAGTTTTACTTTGTCAAAATTATTGCTCAGCTTAGGAAAATTCTCCTATGTTGGCTTTGTTCAATCTAATTATGTCTATGAAATCATTGCTAAACAATCGAATACCAAAGAGAGTCACATGTGAAGGAAATAAATCAGTATTTAAATAGTGTTGTAACTCAATTTTACCTTCCAAAGAAATAGCTTTAATAACTTCAAACATATAAACCATTAAACTTAATTTAAAGTTATAGCAATAACAATTCAATTATTCTCATGTTCAAAAACCTTTTCTTGTCTCATGACTTTTGTACTCATGATTCTTGTGTTGAGAGCACTCTTTCTCTTACTACCTGGTTAGTTCTCATTCATCCTTTGTGTGTCTGCTTAAATAACACTTCTTCACTGAAGGTTTCCCTCACCATAATTATAACCTTTTATTTCCCCTCAAAGCACATATCAAAAATATGTAATTACATACTTATTTTACTTATATTTGCTTTCACTAAATTGTTAGCTGAATTAAGCAGGCCCATCAAGTTTTTTGTTTGGTAGGGTTTACTTAATGCCTAGCAAAGTGTTTGTCTGACTTGGTCCTGGATAAACATTTATTTGACATATGAATAAAATATGTTCATAGAGATGCCGCAGAAGTTAAAAATCATCTTTAGAGATTTAGAAAAATATATGTGAATGGTAAGAATATAGTGCTTTTTGGTGAAATTGAACATTCTAGGCCAAAGAACTATGGGTAGGTGAAGCATGTTATAGAACAATGTTAGACTCCTCAGCCCTCAAATCCATAATTTCAACAGCTGGCTGGGCTCTAAGAGACTTACCTCTAACTGAAGAGAGAGAACTGCTAATAACTGGACAGGACCTTCCTGTGAAGGTTGACCCTGTTACAAATATTTTACTCAAGCAGACATGGGATTTTGGGTGACATCAAAATTTTCCCTTATTAAAATCTCCTTATTCTAGCTGAGGAAGAGACAGTTGGAGGATATATGGTTTGGTCCCTCACCTTCAGCATCCTCCTCCAATATCCAAAATAAATATCATATGTGTAAAAAAAAAAAACCTTAATGAATTAATTTTGTTAATTTTACTAAAATATTTAATAAAGACCTGTCTTGGGAGAGGGTGAAAGAAAACATGGTATGGGAACCATCTCCACTAAAATACAGGGAACTGTGAAGTTGTTTCTTTTCATGGGTTTTTACATTCTCTTACTTTTTTTTTTTTAAAGATTTTATTTATTTATTTGAGAGAGAGAGAGAGAGAGAGAGAGAGAAAGCACATGAGAGGGGGGAGGGTCAGAGGGAGAAGCAGACTCCCTGCGGAGCAGGGAGCCCGATGTGGGACTCGATCCCGGGACTCTGGGATCATGACCTGAGCTGAAGGCAGTCGCTTAACCAACTGAGCCACCCAGGTGCCCCAACATTCTCTTACTTTTATTAGCACATATTTTCCCAGAAGAGCTTTGAGATTGAAACACTGAGTTGGATTTAGAACATTGAACAGATGAGTTATTACTGAGGAAATATGATTACATTGAAACCACTAAAATAAATCGTACATAGAAATGTATAAAAATGGATCTTTACATTTACATATTGGGGATGTGTCTGTGCTTGAAACCTGATCATGAAACAGTGAAGGTTAAAGAGATGGAAGGGTTTTTTTTTTTTCTGTTTATATTATTTTCATCCTGTGCTAGCGTTGTTGATTAAGTAATAGTTTGAGACTCATAAAAGTAGGAAAATATATATAAATCAAGCTCAGTTTTTTCTCCAGCCCTGATTTTTATGCTACCTATTTTATCAAAACACTACCTTTGTCACCCAAACAAGTTCATCACTTCCATAAAAAATAACAAAGAACACACACTTCAAGATTTTCTTAAAAGAAAATAAAACAAGATGAAAAAATCCCTCAACGCTTTTTCTTTTTTTTACATTTCTCTAACTGTAATTGTAAAGGGGAGTAGAGAGATAATTCTAAATTATTTTTCATTTGCTCATAAGTATAAATGTCCATATAAATGAGATTACTGAAGAGGTTCATAACAAATCTGAAAATCACTGAAGCATATTAAATAAATACAATCAATACTGAAAATTATCTAATATACTAATTATCAAGTTATACAAAATTTAAGCCATTTGATAATATACAATTATAAATGGAAATTTCAAAATTTTGCATAAATTTCAGGAGGTCACTTAACCTCGCAACAATCCAGGAAAAAAATCTGTGTTTATAGCTGGCTATAAGATTAAAATGAGATATGAACATGATATAAATGGTACAAATTAAATATGAAATTAAGTTGCATTAATAGAAGTATACCATGGAGATTATGGGAAATACATTTCCCATTATATTTGATATGGATCAGCATATATCTAGATTGCTATATTTAATTTGAAAATCCACATTTTAAAAATTATACTGTATAAAAATGAGAGCAGTATGGATGGTGAGGGTTAATACGTTTGAAGGATTCAAGAATTATTAGCTTTAAAAGAGTAAGATTAAGGAGAGATGGCTTTTTTCATACATTTGAAGGGCTGCCATATCAAAGTGTGCAGTAACTCATTATCCATTGTTCTCGAAAGCATTATAAGGATTGGCATATGAAAATAATTAGGAAGCAAATTTTTGCTCAAATTAGGAAAAAAATTAAAAACCTATAATAGATTTTTAACTTCTTGAACACAGAGCCATGTCTTAACACATCATTATGTCCTCTTTAGTACTTGGCATGTTGCCCTTCACATAAAAGTACCTCAAAAATTAATGTTGAATCAATGAGTGTATTAACAGACATGACTGACCAATAATGAAATAATCGCCAGTGGAAGGAGTGAGCTCTCTGCTACAGAGAGTATTGTAGCCAAGGCTAAATGACTATGAAATTGGAATGCAATGCAGGTTACAGTTGTAAAATATGCCTAGTTACCATTTGTGCCTTCTAATCCCCATCTAAAATCCATCTTATTATTGTATAGTGTATTATGTTGTAGAACCACTTCTATTAAGTGGAAGGTTGCCATAGTTTCCTTCTCTGCACCTTAAAATAGGAAGATATATTGGTTATGAGCACAGATGTTGGCATGAAGGTAGAGTTGGTTCCAAGCCTTGAATACCACATAAAGATGTATAATCTGCAGTTTGGTTGTTTCCATCTATAAATGTGGTATAACCGTAGGAAACTTTCTAAGGTGTTGTGAGAATTAACTGACATTATATTTTTAAAGTCTTAGGCACTACCTCTTATTAATTACTTTCTGAATTTATGGGTATTTTAAATTGTTCACTTGATAATATATGCTTATTTTTATCATATTGTCATTATAAACCCATTTATTTAGATTGTTATTTCAAAGTACTTAGTAAAAGTGCTATGTACAAAGCACGTGGTATTATATGAATGGATTCGTGGACACTCAATACACGGTGTTCCCAGTATGACTTATGGTAGTGTAGATCAGCATCAACAAGGACACTCTTACGTGTCTCTTCTATGCCCACAGACCTTAGCAAGGTCTGAAGACTAAGTGGACTCTTAATAAATACCTGTAACATCAGAATCCCCTCTTTCTGCTTTGCCATTTCTTAATTAGCTATTATGTGGGAAGGATTAAAAAGATGATAGGGTAAAATGATTAAAAAGATGATGGGATAAAATTGCAGTAGAGACGAGGAGATTTTTCTCAGAACTGGAGTCAGGGTTAATAGCATACTGGAAGTTTGATAAGGCAAGAGAGGCAATATAGTGTCAGGCCAAATGATGGCACACTTAATGGGAGAGTATCTAAATCAAAAGAAGAAAAGGGCAGAGTAGTCTGAGTGGGAAAGGAAAAAGAAATAAAAAAAAATGAGAAAGCCAAGGATTGGGGAAAAATATTTAAATCAGTGAGAGAAAATGTTGGATATTATATTTTCTTCCAAAAGCTATGACACCATTCGACATGCTATCTAAAACCAAGGAGGAGATGAAAGTACTTTGTAGATGTGACAAGTCAGAATTTACAGTTGGATTTTTTAAAATATAGCTTGCAGATTTATATCTGCTTAAACATCATAGTTTCAGAGCTTCTAACAATTTGGGGAATTACTTTTATTTACTTTTAGCCACTGGAAATGGTGTCAGTAAAAGATTAGTATAGAGGGCGCCTGGGTGGCTCAGTCATTAAGCGTCTGCCTTCGGCTCAGGTCATGATCCCAGGGTCCTGGGACCGAGTCCCACATCGGGCTCCCTGCTCAGCAGGAAGCCTGCTTCTGCCTCTCCCACTCCCCCTGCTTGTGTTCCTGCTCTCGCTATCTCTCTCTCTCTCTGTCAAATAAATAAATAAAATCTTAAAAAAAAAAAAAGTTACACTTAAAAAAAAAAAGATTAGTATAGAATTGCCTACAGTAAGAGTATATATAGTCCTTCTACAACCATGTATTTAAAATTTATTTAAAAGAAATGAAATATACAATGAGAAAATGCTCTTCAAAAACACTCAAGATTTAGAATAGAGAAGAAGAAGGATTGGGGCCCAATCAAGGATTCAGTTGAATTCAAAATGGCTTCAAATCTGAGAAAAAGCAACATTTATTGAAACCGCACCACTTAAGTATTTGCATTGTGTTACAGACAGCATTTTAACTTGAGATGTAATGATAAAGACATATTTGCATTGTGTTACAGACAGCATTTTAACTTGAGATGTAATGATAAAGACATAAAATTTTAATTGGATAATTTTTTCCTAGCTCCTTTCAGTGGCTACAGGAGGAAACTGATGATGTTAAACAATAAAACAGTGAGGAAAAGACCAGTACATGTAATTATAAAAAAAACATTCCTCTACTGTCTGGCTACCACTTTGAAACACATTAGTTGTTTGAGAGGTTCTCAACTAGACAATTTTTCCCATTCTGTTCTTCCTTTAATCACAAATACAATCCATAATAGTGAGGTAATTTAAGTGAAGGGAAATCAAGTGAGGTCCAAAATGGGCTTGGGAATACCTAAGAAGTTACTTATCATTATCACTTTGAAATGAATGCCATTAAGCCACGCATTTTTTTTTATCACAACAAACATAGTTATATAGCAAAGAATGACTGTATATACTTTTTCTTTGCAAATGCATAATATTTACATTTCTTAGAGTGATGAAAATGTTACATAATATTTCACTTGAAGCCTCCTTAAAATAAACATAGAAAATACACTCACTGAAAAGAAGACTTGTGTATAGCATGAGGGAGACTATGGTGATGGAACAGTTGTGTTTCATGTTTGTGGTAATGATCACATGAAAATACGTGTGACAGGGCACCTGGGTGGCTCAGTTGGTTAAGCGACTGCCTTCGGTTCAGGTCATGATCCTGGAGTCCCGGGATCGAGTCCCGCATCGGGCTCCCTGCTCGGCAGGGCGTCTGCTTCTCCCTCTGACCCTCCCCCGTCTCATGTGCTCTCTCTCATTCTCTCTCTCAAATAAATAAATAAATAAATCTTAAAAAAAAAAAAAAGAAAATATGTGTGACAAAATTTCATAGAATTACACATACATAGTTACATAAAACTAACGTGATAAAATTTCATAGAGCTACAAAATAGACACATGCATGTGCACACACACACATAGGAGTGCATAAAAAACATGTACATGGAACCTGAATAAGCTCTGTGGATTATACTAATGTCAGCTTCCTGGTTTTGACATTGTATTGTAATTTTGCGAGAGTCTAACATTGGGGCAAGCTTGGAGAAGAGTACATGCATCCTCCCTGTACATTTTTTTGCAAATTCCTGTGAATCTATAATTATTTCAAAATGAAACTTCAAAAAAGAAGGAAAAAGGCTTAACATAATATCTACCAGAAGCAAAATTTGAATTCTTATTCATGGCTTATTTTATATAATAGCATTTTAAAATAACCAAAAGCACTTATATCTTAAAAATTAGCATCAATACCATAAAAGCAAATTAATCAATATTAAGTTTTCACAATCACTTTCATAATTTCATTTCTTTTCTTTTTTTTTCAGTTAGTTTTAGTCAGGTTCAAAACAAGGTCAAAGTTTTGCTTCTGGTGGATATTATCTTAAGTCTTTCTCCCTCTTTTTGAAGTTAAATAGGTGATGGGGATTAAGGAGTTTACTTGTTGTGATGATCACCAGGTATTCTATGGAAGTGATGAATCACTATACATTGTACACCTGAAACTAATATTACACTGTATGTCAACCAACTGGAATTTATTTATTTAATTAGTTTTTAGAAAGAGAGTGCATGAGCAGGGAGGGGCAGAGGGAGAAGGAGAGAGAGAACCTTAAGCAGGCTCCATGCCCAGCACAGAGCCCAACATGGGGCTGAATCTCACAACCCTGAGATCATGACCTGAGTCAAAATCAAGAGTTGGACGCTTAACGTATTGAGCCACCCAGATCCCCCACCAACTGGAATTTAAATAAAAACTTAAAAAAAATAAAAAATAAGAATTATTTCCTTGGAATTAATAGCTAAATTAAATTCTGAAACTGAAACAAACAGAGGAAAAACTCCAGCCCTTTATATATTTGAAGATTCATCAAGTTCCCCTCAAAAGTCCATGTAAGTCTAATTTGAGACTAATCAGACCCACATTGATTCCCATCAATATTCCTGACATTTCACAGCATAACTTGTTTGTGTATTTGGGGCAGTTGGCAACAATTGAAGGATCTCTTTCTCTCTCTCCCTCTCTCTCCTTCTGTCCCTCTCTCTCTGAGTTATTGGCAGGTTTCTCCTACCTTTTGTTTATGGACTTGAAATTTGCTTTGGACATGGTTTAATTTTTTAATTCAGTTGTTTACTATTACACTCTAATTTTTTTAAATCAAAACATTAACATCTTATTTATTCATTCTTATTTAAATGTAATTCTTTTGTTGTTAATATTGTCCTTATAAGTTTATAACTTCTGAGTACTAAAGAAAATATGTCCTATAAAATATCTAGCCCAAAGCTACAATAGTGTGGGGCTGGGCGCCTGGGTGGCTCAGATGGTTAAATGTCTGCCTTCGGCTCAGGTCATGATCTCAGGGTCCTGGGATCGAGTCCCGCATCGGGCTCCCTGCTCCTTGGGAGCCTGCTTCTCCCTCTGCCTCTCTCTCTCTCTCTCATGAATAAATAAATAAAATCTTTAAAAAAAAAAAAAGACTACACTAGTGTGTGTGTGTGTGTGTATGTGTGTGTGTGTGTGAGGGCAATTAAATTTCAATATACTGTGCAGAACCAGTTCTCATCAGTCTTGGATAGGTAAAGTTAGTAGGTTTGTCAACACAGAACAGAAAGAACCACTGACCTGAAATAGGCAATCATTCCTATTGGCAGATGTTATGCTTAATCTTATATGTCAGCCTAACTGGGCAAGGGATGCCCAGATAGCTGGTAAAAGAATATGTCTAGGTGTGTCTATGAGGATGTTCCTGGGAGAGATTGGCATTTGTTTCTAGACCAAGTAAAGAAGATAGATGTGAGTGGGCATCATCTAATCTGTTGAGGGCCTGAATAGAACAAAAAGATGGAGGAAGAGAGAATTTGCTCTCTTTGCGCTGTGAAATCCATCTTCTGCCCACATTGGCCCACCTAGTTTTTAGGCCTTCAGACTCAGACTGAATTATACCACTGGCTTTCCTAAGCTTCTAGCTTATAGATGGCACATTATGGGACTTCTTGGTCTCCATAATCACAGGAGCCAATTTACAGTAAATCTCCCCTTATGTAGATCTCTATGTATCCTATTGGTTTTGTTTTTCTGGAAAACCCTGACTAATATAGCTGAGAATAGTAATAATGAGTCTAAATGTATATTACTGTGCCTTTGCTTGAAATACCAAAACCAAACAAACAAACAAACAAACAAACAAAGATATCACTGCTATGCCTGGAAGCTCTCAACAAACATTCAATGAGGGTAATTGATAAAACTAAAATCTTGCAAGAAGTGAAAGTAAAGTCTGGCCTTTCTTTTAGTCCATGAAAATGATATATGCACAAAACAAATAGCTATAGCAAGGTGCTATACTAGGATATATATTCTAGTAGCTCATAAAATTAAACATACATCCCCATACGGTTGAGAGTTTTAGGAAAACTTCATGCAAGAAATGGAATTTAAAGATATCTGTGGGGAAAAAAATCACCCTTTCTTCATAAGAGGCCAGTGTATACTATGGTTGCTCTGTTTTATTTATTTATTTATTTTCCCTTTTTGTTTCTACTGTGATTTGCTTCAGGGAAGATGAAAATAACATTTTTTCTATATGAAGTATAGTAGAGGACAAGTCATACTTGCTTTACTGGTGAAACATAAAGGACAAAAAATGATCAAAATAAGAAAAGCTAAAATTGACTTAGTGAACTAATTATAGCCATTGCCTTTAGCAGGTAATACTTCATATTTACAATGGATTCATCTATTTATCAATATAGCTATAGATTTTGGATGACCTATGTTATTTTAATATGAAAAGATATTATTCTTTCATAAATATATTTATCACATTTCCTGTAATGTGATTTTTTTAAATTGATTTTTAAATAGGAAGAACTGAGCCTAATGCTTGACAGTACATCTTGCTAAGATAGATTTTTCTCTGCATATCAAATGGATTTTGGACTGTAAGATAGGATATTTGGTGGACTTAGATAATCCTTAAGGACTTTTTTATCATAATTTCTATAAATTTATTTTTTAGGTAAGATATAAAGAGCTTCTATTATATATGAATGGATAGCATTCATGCATTGTTTTTAACTTTTAAATGATTGGAATGATTAAGGAAATATACCTACTATGTTTCTTAGCACCATATTGTTCTTATCAGGCCAAACATGAGTGATACAGAGAAGCAGGCCATCGTCACTTTCTTCACAGGACTTACACTTTAAATAGGGAGACATGATTATCCCATAGTCCCAGGATCAAACCTGGCATCGGGCTCTCTGCTTTCAGGGAGTCTGCTTCTCCCTCTCCTACCTGCTCATGCTCTCTCTCACTATTCCTCTCTCTCAAATAAATAAATAAAATCTTTAAAAAAATAGGGAGACATGATTAATATGCTTGGATCTCTATTTTCAAAGGACATTAACCCAAACTTGCCTTTCTTCCTACTCCCCAGTGAACAAATAAAACTGTTTCGTGACTCATAGAAAAACAAGACACTGGGCATAAGTCTTTAATTGCCAAACAGTGACCCCTAATCTTCAATGTCTATCCATAAGTCACTCTCACTTCTCCCTTATCTCAGTGGAAGAGATATATCCCTTATTTGCCAGCCTCTCATTGACCCCTGATGCTGTTCCCTCTGGAGTAAACTTTGAAAGAATCCCCAAACATAAAAATATTTGTCACTTGCCCCTTCTAGATACAATATTTTTCTCCTCTTTCAGATAAACTTCTTGAGAAAGGAGTCTATGCTTATGAATAGACTTCCATGACTTCCTAATCAATGTCAATCTTTTTTTTTAATTTTATTTATTTATTTGACAGAGAGAGCATGAACGGTGGGGAGGGGCAGAGGGAGAGGGAGAGGCAGACTCCCTGCTGAGCAGGGAGCCCAATGTGGGGCTTGATCCAAGCACCCTGAGATCATGACCTGAGCCCTGAGCTGAAGGCAGACGCTTAATTGACTGAGCCACCCAGGTGCCCCTAATTAATGTGAATCTGATAAATGGTCCCATTCACTAATAAAATTGTTCCTACCAGTGTCATTAATAAATCTGTGTTGTTGAAACAAAGGAAACGTTATAACCTTATAATTAATATTGTACTTGCACTTTTAGTAATATGTAAAGAGTTGACCATTCCTTTCTTGAAACTCCTCTGTATCCTTTCTTGGCCACTGTTATTGCCTTGATTTATCATTGGACTAGTATCTGAAACCTCTTGCGGTATCTACACATTCTAATCTTTTGTACACAAATTTCAGAATCTTTTCTAAAGTCAGATCTAATAATTTCACTTACTTGCTTGAAATTCTTTAAGGATTTCTCCATAGTCTGAAGGGTAAAAACCAAATACCATGCCAAAGAAAATACTTTGTGATCTGAACCATGTCTATCATTCCAGCTACATCGCCCAAGACTCCCTTACATTTACCCATACTCAAGCCTTCTTAGACTATGTTTCACAGCCAAATACATCAAACTATATAACAACTTTATTTTATTCATTGGAGAGTTTTCATTTCTTTTAATTTTCTATCTGTGATTTCCATCTGGACCTCATTAGACTCTGAGGCTCTCAATGCCCAGAAATATGCTCTATCATTTTTTATATCTAATGTCTTGCTTAGTGTGAATTACATAGTACATTTAAAGTACATATATATATAATATATACTATATATATATAATATTCAATTGAAGTTAATACATGATGCAAATGCTAAGCATAAAAATGAATTTTTATTCCTGATTTCTTTTTCCAAATGAAACTGCCGGTAACATTATTTTGTCTTATTGATATAAAGTCAATGGCAGATTTATAGCAGTAAACTTATATATTAAAGTTACAGCAGTGAAATTGCTGAGTGAGTGTGTGTATGTGCATATTTATGCATATTGGCAAATTTTTCTCTCCCAAAGAGGAGTTTGTACCAATGTACTTTACATTCCTAACTATAATTTCTTTTCAAAAAAACAAAATCTTGCAATTATTATTATTATTTTTAAAGATTTTATTTATTTGACAGAGAGAGAGAGTGGCAGACAGAGGGAGAGTGAGAAGCAGGCTCCCCACTGAGCAGGAAGCCCGTCATGGGGCTCGATCGCAGGACCCTGGGATCATGACCTGAGCCGAAGGCAGACACTTAACCGACTGAGCCACTCAGGCGCCCCAAAAATCTTACAATTATTATACATAACAATCTAATAGCAACTTTTTTTAGATTCATTTAAAATTTATATTTCCTTATTAGATACATATTATTCTTCAGTATTCTCTTGGATTTTATTTATTTATTATTGATTTATAAAAACTTTCTGTGAATAGTGGAATTCAGAACTTTTATCCTTCGAATGATTTTCTCACACAGTTAATCATTTTTCCTCTGACCTTAATATATTTTGTTATTTGGAAAATTGTGATATTCTTGAGTTTATCAATATTGTCCTTTTTTTGTTTTTGAGGTAAGTGTTCTAATTAAGGCTTATCATATAAATGAATAAATAACTAAATAAATTAATGAATTAAATAATTACAGAGGTGGATAAGCACAGTATATTAATCGGGGTTCTCCAGAGAAACAGATCTAACAGATCAATAGAAAAAACAGAGAGACAGAGAAACAGAGACACCGAGAAAGAAAGACAGAGAGAGAAATTGATTATAAGGAATTAATGTAAGTTCTAGTCCGAAAGCTGGCAGCCTTAAGATCCAAGAGGAGCCAGTGTTTTAGGTCAAAATTTAGAAAGACCTGTGATAGCAAAAAGCAGTCAGGAGAAGTTCCCTCTTAGCCTTTTTGTTCTATTCAGGTCTTCAGTTGATTGGATAAGGCCCACCTCTATTAGGGAGGGCAATCCGCTTTACTCAGTCCATAATTCAAATGTTAAACTCATCCACAAATACCCTCACAGACATATTGAGAATGTTCTTCAATGCCTGGGCACTTCATGAAATTAAATATTGTAAGGTTAACTATTATAAGTAACAAGTGTATATTTCTATGCCACAGTAAGTTCACATGGTCTTTCTAGGTTTAATTCTCAATTGCATATCACTTATGTTCTTACAATATTTGATGTTATTTAATCCCCCTGGCCACAGATTTTATGTCTGTAACATAGAGATAATATGAGTAATCACTATCCTATAGTCTGTTGTGAGAACCAAATGAATTAATTTGTGTCAACTGCTTAAAGCCATACCTGCTTGACACATAAGTGATCAATAAATATTAGCAATTAATAGGTTTTTTACAGTGATATTGCACATTGCATGCAACAGTAACCTTTAGCATATTAGGAAAAGCTCAAAAGTTAATTGAATACAGCTATGACATGTAAAGAGCTTGGAATTGTCACTTATATCCTTACAATAAGAAAAAAGCTGAACAAATTAAAAATCAATGACTTCACTTGGCCCATCTGAGAATGGAGGTTACAGGGCAAACCACCATTGGGAAATATGGAGAAACAGGTGAATGTAGAGATTATAGCCAAAATTTGCTTGCATGAAGCAGAAGTTGCTGGAAACATAAGCTGGTCAGAATACTTTAATAGTATTTTGGATAACCTACTAAAAGCTGAGTGTAGACAACAGTGAGAGAGAGAAACTCCCGGAGCTATAGTCTTAGTGGGTCGTCATACCTTCATGAGCTTATTCCAAGATGAAGAGGCTAACATTGTGAAGGGCCAAGACAGACACCCTCTGGGCTCTGGCATTTCTAGGGAGTTCTTCATAACAAAGACCTGCACTTCAAAGAAAAAGAAGAAAAAAAGCTTTACCAGGGCCTTATTCCATGTGTGGAAAGAGCATTTTTTCAATTTATTTCTAGCTTGTCTGTCTCTCCTAAGTGGAGGCTGGGGGGTAAGCTAAGAGACAGGTGTCAAGGTCACAGCCTAGTGATGCCCACTAAAAACCTGAGATTTAATTATAAGATTGCTTTGTAACACCACAGAGCTAGAGTCTGCTTCCCTTTCCCCAAGCTTTACCGCATTAACAGGATCTAGTATAATAACAATGGATTCCTTCCTCTTATGAGAAGGAGCATGTAGGGAAATGCAAATTCAACAGAGGAGAGAAAAATAGTCACTAGAGGGATTTGAAGCCTTTGGCACCTACAACTATAACAAATACCAGGCACAACTAAATTAACCTCAGCTAGATTAACACACAACCTCCCACCAAAGGCCTATTTACCTATGTTCCTGTTACTTGGTATGTCACAATCAGCTTCAGAAGAGATTATAAGATATAATAAAAGGCAAATCAATAAAACAAAAAAAACCCAGTTTTTAAAAAGATTAATAAAATTGATAAAACTTTAGGCAGGATAACAATCTAAAAGGAAAGAAGACACAAATTACCAATATCAGAAATGATGCAGGGGTCTGTACTGCTGATCCCATGTATAAAAAAAAAAAAAGGATAATAAAGATATACTATGAATAACTCCTTGATAATGTACAGGAGATGGATGAATTCTTGCAAGACACAAATTATAAAAATGTACCCAAGGAGATTTAGAAAATCTGAAGATGCTCATATTTGTTAAAGGAATTGAATAAATAAAAATCTCCCACAAAAGAAAGTACTAGACCCAGAAAAATTTGTTGGTGAACTCTATCAAACATTTAGGGAAAAAAAAAATTATACTAGTTCTCAAAAATCTATTCCAGAAAATAGAAGAGGAACACTTTATTTTTTTTTTAAGATTTTATTTATTTATTTGAGAGAGAGAGTGGGGGAGAGATAACAAGCAGGGGGAAGGGTAGAGGGAGAAGCAAACTCCCTGATGAGCAGGGAGCCCAATATGGGACTCGATCCTAGGACCCTGGGATCATGACCTGAGCAGAAGGCAGATGCTTAACCAACTGAGCCACCCAGGAGCCCCAAGAGGAACACTTTCTAACTATGAGATCAGCATTACCCTAATATCAAACACAGATAAAGCTATTACGAAAGAAAGAAAGAAGAAAAGAAAGAAAAAGAAAAAGAAAGAAGAAAGAAAGAAAGAAAAAGAGAAAGAAAAAGGGAAGGGAAGGGAAGGAAAGGAAAGGAAAGGAAACTATAAAGGCCAATATTTCTGGTATGAATAGATGTAAAAATCCTCAAAAAATATTAGAAAATAATTCCAACAATGTACACAAAGAATTATATGCCACTAACAAGTAAGATTTGTTCCATGTATGCAGTTCTAGTTCAACATTCAAAAATCAATCAATGTAATCTACCACATAAACAAGCTAAAGAAGAGGGGCATCTGGGTGGCTCAGTTGTTAAGCGTCTGCCTTCGGCTCAGGTCATGATACCAGGGTCCTGGGATCGAGTCCTGTATCGGGCTCCCTGCTCCGCGGGAAGCCTGCTTCTCCCTTTCCCACTCCCTCTGCTTGTGTTCCCTCTCTCGCTGTGTCTCTCTCTGTCAAATAAATAAATAAAATCTTAAAAAAAAAAAAAGCTAAAGAAGAAAAATCACATGATCAACAATTGAATCAGAAAAAGCATAAGTGATATGACAGGTTCTCAGGATGCAAGGTTAATATGCAAAATTGTGTTATTTTCTTACAAAGTGGCAAAGAAACTTTGGAATTTAAAAATTTTAAAAATACCATTTATGACAACCCTCCAAAAATGAAATATATAGGAGTAAATGTAGCAAAGTATGTACAGAATCAATATGTGGAAAACTACAAAATTCTGATGAAAGATATCAAAGATCTAAATAAATGGAGAGTTATTCCATGTGTATAAATTGGAATATGCAATATTATTAAGATGTGAATTATTCTAAATTTTATCTATAGATTCAACACAATCACTATCAAAATCCCAGCAATCTATTTTAAAGATAATGACAGATTATAACATTTATAGAGAAAAGCAAAGACCCAAGATAGCCAATAAAATACTGAAGAAAAAGAAAAAAAATGGAAGACTTACACTACCCAACTTCAAGACTTACTATAAAGTACAGTGAAAAAGGCAGTATGGTATTGATGAACAAATAGACACATAGAGTGATAGAACAGAATACAGAGCCTATAAATAGACCCACACAAATAGAGTCAATTGGTCCCTGACAAAGAAAAAAGACAATTCAAAGGAGAAATAACAAATGTTGGAACGATTGGAAGTCCCTGTGCAAAACTTAAGTCAAAATGACCTAAATGTGAAAACCAAAATTATAAAATTTGGGGGAGAAAAATCTATGTGACTTTGAGTTTAATGGTAAGTTTTTAGATACAAAAAGCATATACTAAAATTATAATCTATGAAAGAAAAAAAATAAATTGAGCTGTATTAAAATTAAAAATGCTCTCTGAAAAATGCTGTTAAGACACTATAAGCAAGCCACAGACTGGGAGAAAATATTTGTAAAAACTTATGTCTGTTAAAGGAATTTTATCCAAAATACATAAAGAACTTTTAAATATCAACAATATGAAAACAGTGCTATTCAAAATCATTGAAAGATGTGAATAGACACCTCATCAAAAAAGATATAAAGATGGCAAAAAGCATGAACATATTTCTGTCTTATTTGAATGCTCATCAAAAAGTGACCTCAGCAGAAGAGGATTTCAATAATCAAGTGAGTAGGACGGCCTGTTCTGTGAATACCAGTCAGCCTCTTTCTTAGGCACCCCCGTGATTACCTAGCTCATGAATGAAGTGGCTATGGTGTCAGAGATAGATGCATGGAGTCTGCAATATGGATCCCTACTCATCAAAGACTGACCTGGCTATGACTTTTTGCTGAGTGTCCAATCTGCCAGCAGCAGAGACCAACACTGAATCCCTGTTATGGTATCCTTCCCTGGGGTGATCAGCCAGCTACCTGATGGCAGGTTGATTACACTGGATAATCTCCATCATGGAAAGGGCAGAATTTTGTTCATCCTAGAACAGACACTTAGCTCTGGTTATAGATTTGACTTTTCAGCACACAGTGCTTCAGCCAAAATTACCACCCATGGACTTACAGAATGCCCTATCCATTGTCATGATACTCTACACTGTATTGCTCTGATTTAGGAACTCACTTCACGGCAGAAGAAATGAGACAATAGGTCCATGTTCATGTAATCACTGGTCTTACTATATTTCCCATCATCCTGAAGCAGCTAGTTGGATAGTATAGTGGAATGGCCTTTTGCAGGTTCAGTTACAATGCCAACTAGAAACAGCTTGCGGGCCTGGGAAATGTTTTTTAGAAGGCTGCATGCGTTCTGAATCAGCATCTAATATGTGGTACTATTCTTCCCATAGCCAGAAGTCATGGGTTTAAGAATCAAAAGGTTGAAATGGAAGTGGCACTATTCAGTATTACCCCTAGTAACCCACAAGCAAAATTTTTGCTTCCTGTTCCCATGACCTTATGTTCTGTTGGCCCAGAGGTTTTAGTTCCAAAGGGAGGAATACTTCCACCGGGAGACAGAGCAATGACTTCACTGAATTGGAAGTTAAGACTGCCACCTGGCCACTTTGAGTTCCACTTTTGAATCAGCAAACAAAAAAGGGAGTTACTGTGTTGGCTGGGATGATTGATCCTAACTACAAAGGGGAAGGTGGATAACTTACTCCACAATGGAGGTAAGGAAAAGTATATCTGGAATACAAGAGAGCCCCTGTACTTTGCTTAGTATTATCACACCCATGGAAAACTACAACTACAACAACAGCAGAACTATTAAAGGTCCAGACACTTCAGGAATGAAAGTTTGGGAGGAAACTCCCCAGGAGGAAAAGCACCATGAGAAGCTGAGGTGCTTACTGAAGGTAATGGTAATAGACCCACACAAATAGAGTCAATTGGTTAACACAAAATGGTTAGTGGAAGAAGGTAATTATAAATAACAGAAATTAGGACTGTACTTGTCATGAGTATTGCTTCCTTATTTTATTATTAATACATTTGTGTGTGTGTATATGTATTCGGTATCTTTGTTTTCTTTCCTTTTATTCTCTTATCATGTAACATAATGTATGTTGACTTTTATGATAGTATTTAAGTATTATTAATTTTATATCATAGTATTTAAATTATAGGATATCAAAATGAATTTACTTCCTTTTTGGGGGAAGGGGCTAATTTTTGATAGTAGGCAGAATAGATATGGTAGGTGAAATTATGACCTTGTTATTGTCTTTATTTAAGTATTGTTCATTTTATATCATAGTATTTAAATTACAGGATATCAAAGTGACTTCTTTTTTGGGGGAAGGGGCTAATTTTTTATAGTAGGCAGAATAGATATATCACGTTAGGTGGAATTATGACCTTGTTATTGTCTTTAAGAGTTAAATATGGTTTAAGAAGATGTGTATGAGTGCCAGGTTGAGGTGGGATTTTGATGGTTAATTTTCCATGTCAACTTGACTGGGACATGAAGTGCCCAGAATAAAATTATTTCTCAGTGTGTCCCTGAGGGTATTTAGCATATTATATAATAATAAATTTTATATATGAGTATAAAAATTGAGGAATTGGTGAATCTGGGAATAGTTTAATGAAGTTGTATGATAATTATATAATTATAAAAATATTATTCTTTGAATTACACTTGCAACTTTCTGTAAATTTGAAATTATTTCAAATTATATTTTAAAATTTAGTTGAATTATTTGTGATTGTTTCCCAATTGGTAAATTAAAGGTCAAGAATCAAACTTTAGTTTTCTGATTTGGTTCTAACGCACTTTTTGTCACACTTGAGTTTTTTTTGTTGAATTTTCTACTATAGGAAAAACAGTCTAGGTAACAATAGGGAAAATGTTTTTAAAGATGTTGATTTAAGAACAATCTCAAATTATCAAAATAACATTTTAATAGAAATGGCAAGGAAGCTCCATTGGGTAGAATAGAATGAAATATAATTATATATGTATTGAAATCAACACAGAGGCAATTCTTTAAGGAGAAACATATTTGGTTAAATAATAAAATTCATTGTATTGTTAAATTTGATCTACTACATGGTTAGCAGCTGAGACTGAATGATTTACTGCCTTAAGAATGTTTATCTCATACCTCATATGTATCTCATATCTCATATTAGGTCTTAAGTGGTCATGGAAATGAATAGTGATTTGCCCAAATAGTTTTAAGAGCATATATATTTTTTAAATCTTTTCAACCGACATTCCATTTCCAGACAACTTGGTAATTTTGCATAATGTTTAATGCACTAGATTAACAAGATGCATAGTGTTATAGAATGCATGACTCTTGCTCTCCTTGAGTTAAGAAAGCACATTGTTCACTCATTCTACTCCATTGTAGTTGAGGGAAAGGATAAATAGATGGGACATCAAGGGACCTGAGTCCTATTCCCACTACAGCTCCTTCTACCTGTGGGGTCCGTACGTGCTCAGTTCCTTCTTTGAGATATTTTGCTAATTTGTAAAAGAAGATGTTAAGGTTGAAAATCATTTTAAGTGGTCCCTGTCTTTTTCTTTTCTTCCAGCTTTGTAAAATTATGCTTTAAAATTGTGAAAACAAAATTGAGATCAGATTCTCAGTGCATGATCTATTTGAATAGAATATAATATCTAGGTTCTCTGGAGTGATACCTATTAATCCAAGCCCCTAAGGAAGAGGATGTTGTTGGTATTCTTGGTATGCTTTCTGTTATGGATTAAATGTTTGTGTCTCCTTAAAACTAATATGTTGAAATCCTAAAAACAATGTGATGATATTAGGAGGTTATTAGTTCATAAGGGTGAAACCTTCTTATGAAGAGCTTATGTGCCTTCATAAGGAGAGACTAGAGCTTGCTTCCTTTCCATCTCTTTATCTACCAAGTGAGAAAACCAGGAAAAGGGTCCTTACTATAACCCAACCATGCTGGCATCCTGATTTCAGAATTCTCAGCCTCCAAAACTGTGAGAAATAAATATTTGTTGTTTAAGTCACTCAGTCTATGGTAATTTGTTATAGCAGCCTCAAATGACTAAGACACTTTCCTTGTACATTTTGGGATTGTTTTTGTTAATATAATTTAGTTGATTTTCACAGCCTTTATATGAGTTATACAAATACTTGGTTCATCCATTTACATTTTAGAAATATTCCCACATCTCTCATGATCAGTGCAGCTGACTTAATCCTTATTTTCAACTAAATCAGAATGCAGTGAAATCACCTGATGTGTGTGTGAATGCATGTGTGCACACATATGCCCCCATGTGTGAAACTAGGTATACAGTAGAAAGGAAGATTGATAGAAATTCTTCTCTTTTAGGGTTTACATTATAACAAAGAGCAACAGTTATACAATAAGAACATACAAGTGCCATGAAGAAAAATAAAATTAAATGCTCTAAAGTAACTGGAGGTCTATTTATTTTGGGTAGCAAGGGAAAGTTTATGCGAGGAGGTGATTTTAAGTATTAGATACAAGGATTTAAGGGATAAGCTATGCAAAGGTCTGGATGGTCAGGTATGGAAAAGGGAGTATAATGTTCTATGAAGAGGGAACTGCTAAAGTTTAAGACAAGAATGAATAAGTTGAATAGGATTAGGAGTGGTACAAGATAAGGCTGAAGAGATAGGCAAAAACCATATAATATACTCTACTGAGGATTATAACCATTACACTATATTTTAGCCCAAGTATGATAGTAAACCTTTCAAGTGTTTTAGGCAATAGAAAATATTTATTTATCCAACAAATATTTATTGAGCATTTACTATATACTATATACTAAACTTCATTTTGTAAATTAGGAATATAATAATGACCAAAGTCAGGTAAAACTTAGAAGATCTGATTTATATTTTAAGAAGACTTCCCTCTCTGAATTATGGAAAGTGGATTTTAAGATGTCAAGAATGGGAAAGGGAGATACTTGGAAGGCTTTAAAAATATGCTAAGGGAGGCGTGCCTGAGTAGCTCAGTCAGTGAAGCATTGGACTCTTGATTTTTTTTTTCCTCATTAAGTCAGGGATATGGAAGTAGTTGAATCTTTAAATCTTAACTTTATTTTCAAACATTTGGAGAACTACCTTCATTTTTTCAGTGGATTAGCTGTTAATTTTTAAGGTTCTATGCATGAGAATTAGATTTAAATCAATCCAGTATTTTCCTCATTTAGCCAACACTCCCCAACCAACCCACACAAGTCCTGCAGCACACCCCTTCATAATCTATTCTAGCTTCTAACAATTTCATCTCTAGTTTGGGCAGAAATAAACATTGTGTTTTTGAATATTAATTTTCACTGAGTAGAATGATATGTTGCAAAAACAGATCCCCTTTCAAGACTGAAAGAATATTCATCTAGCTTCTGGGAATGGTTTTGCTAGCCTGCAGTAGCAGTCTTCTCTGGAAATTTCCTTTGACTACACAGTCATTTTACCTTCTTGGGACAGCCTGCTTAAAATGACTGGTCTTTGCGGGGGCATGTAGGCTTAGCCCCCTTACCATCTGAAATAACTCTGAAGGGCTGGCTATCTTAGGTTCACAGATTCTTGTGGGGTCACTTGATGTATTATGACTACATTGTAGCCCAAATTTTCTCTCTGCCCGATTTTGCTTCTTTTTCATACCCCTCAGGTGTTATATCTGAGAATATTTCTAGGAAAATCCACCTATTGAGGAATCCAGATCCCAACAGCATTAATTAAGATTTTGCAATAGTAATTTATTTAAATAACTTTTTCTCTATTTATAAGCATCTCTGTGTAAGACCTAAGGTGAAAACAGAAGGTCTATAAACTAAAACAGTTCCTAAATTCTGAACTGAGATAGTGCCTCTCCAAATTAGCTGTAATTTTGAGTAAGAACCATCAGTCAAAGGCAGTAGGCTCAGAATATGTAGATTTTAATTAAAGGAAACTGGTAACCTAAGGGTTGGTACAGTCATTCCTGCCTTGTCTTTTCTGGTCTTCTGTTTCTCTCACATGGTCTCTGTTGACTTGCTCATTGTAGGTCTGTGGTCTGCATGTTTGTTTTCTGTTCTTCCAAAAAGATGGCAATATTGGGAAAGTAAATTGTGTGCTTGCTTGAGACTACAACTATCCTCTTGTCATTTGATTCCAGGAAATGGATAAGGAAACTCTAGGGACAAGGCATAGAGTATTCTTTTTTTTTTTCTTTTTAACAAAATGCAAGATTCTTACCTTATTTTCTGTGCCTCAATTTCTTGGCTATATTTTTAACAAGTTACATAAATAAAATATTTAATTTTTAATATTAAATCCAAAGTGATATAAATACAAGATATTCAACAAGGGATATTTTTTCTTAACTTTTAACATTGCCTCACTGATGGACATATTTCACAGTGTTTAAGGTGAAGTTATTTCACAAAAATACTCTTGAGAAATTGTCAAGCAGGAAGACTGAAGTGTATCAACATATCTGAATGTATTTTGAGGTTTTCTGGTAAACAGGAAAAGCTACCAAAATCAGGGCTTGGGGGGAAAAGATCTGTAAGAATCAGTCTTTGACCATGATATCCTTCTCGCCTTAAATATCCCTTCAGAAGAAAAAAAAATATTAATAAATGTTAAAAATTTAAGCTGTGGATGGGGGAAGTGGTGTTATACCTAAGATATGAGGTGAGCTGTTTTATATTCCGTGGCAATTGAAGTTTAGTAGTAACCAGATTTGTAAGAAATTTGTGAAATGTTTCCTTGGGCTAATTTCAATTAAACAAATACCTAATTTGTTGTATAATTATAATCAGTTAAATAATGCCACTCAACTATGATGAATAATGCAGTACATTTCATTCATATGCACTGCAATGAACTAATTTTCTCTGACTTCTCCCAATAAGCTGATTTTTGCCAGCTAAGAAAAGCTTCAAAAATATTATCTAGATTTTAATTTAGAAATAAGAACAATGCTGAAAACATTTATATTATGAGAAGAAAACTTTATTCATTATATCAGTCTTTAGATTTTGAGAACAGGAGTTCTTTCCATTTTCTCATTTCATTCACCAATTTTATGTTCTAAAATTGAGTACTCTGATCATTTCTATGTGGCTGATCACCTCAATCACTTACAAGTTGAGATCTGAGCACTGGATAAGTTTATGAAATGGGCAATTTGAGTCATGAGGTAATCAAAATAACTGGACTGTAAATGATTGGTCTGGTTATTAGGTCATCCTAGCAACCAGATTGGATAACCCAATCAGCAATCAAATTTCTCTGCTCAACCACCCAAGCAATTGGGCAAAGCTAATCAAGGATCTCAATGACCAATTCCATGTGCTTCATAGATACCTGCTGTGTTTCTAATCATGTATAGCAGTATTGCTTATATTTCTCTTTCTATTCCTTATTTTTCATGTGGTTCATTTTTCTACCCTATTTATTTTATTGTACTTTGATTATTTTGCTTAAATATATAAGGGGATATTTTAAAAAGTGAACCGTTAGTTTAGTGTTTTAATGTCTTCATATAATAGCTCTTTATTTTACAACATTCTAGGGAACATTTAGCATTCAGAATAATAAAGATGACACTTTGTATCTAGTTGAAATTTACCCACTTAAATAAGATGCCCAACAAGGCTGATATCCAAACAAATGCTCTGTTTGCTCAAGGGAGTGCACTGATGGTGATGCAGCACTTCGGGGATCTCAGGTAACTTGATCTTTTTCATTCATTCCCAGAAGCAAACACACTGACAACCTGAAGTGATAAACTTTTACCATCTCCACACCAGGGATTGTCAATGTGATTTGTCCTGAGAAGGTTTTGCTCACTGCAACTTTCAGCACTGGCAAGGAAAATGGAAATGCATCTTATGTTCAAATTATTTCCGGTCTGCTAAAAGTATTTTCTTTGCTCCTT
Source organism: Neomonachus schauinslandi (assembly GCF_002201575.2). Taxonomy (NCBI): domain Eukaryota; kingdom Metazoa; phylum Chordata; class Mammalia; order Carnivora; family Phocidae; genus Neomonachus; species Neomonachus schauinslandi. The sequence continues at coordinate 156,052,830 of NC_058404.1, forward strand.
GCCATTTTATTTTCACAGCATACAAAGAAAAATGGATAGCAAATAGAAAACACAAATAAATAGGTACAAAAAAGAAAGAAGAGGAATTAAAAAAAAAAAAAAAGGAGAGAATGTGATCAGGCAGGAGACTAGAACAAAGCCATACACTTGAAATTTAGGGTATATTTTAGTCTGTTAGAAGAAACTATATCCCAAAATTTTAAAGAGAGAACAACTTATATATATACCAAAAATAAGGTTAACTACTATGAAGGGATAGAATATGACTCTAAAAATGATAAATAAAAAAGATTTTTAAAAAAGGAGGGATGGGGTGGCTGGGTGATAGACTTTGGGGAGGGTATGTGCTATGGTGAGCGCTGTGAATTGTGTAAGACTGACGAATCACAGATCTGTACCTCTGAAACAAATAATACATTATATGTTAAAAAAAAGAAGATAGTAGGAAGGGAGAAATGAAGGGGAGGAAATCGGTGGGGGAGACGAACCATGGAGACTAATGGACTCTGAGAAACAAACTGAAGGTTGGGGGGGGGATGGGTTAACCCGGTAATGGGTATTAAAGAGGACACGTACTGAACGGAGCACTGGATGTTATATGCAAACAATGAATCATGGAACACTACATCAAAAACTAACGATGTAATGTATAGTGATTAACATAACATAATAAAATTTAAAAAAACATAGGTACAAGGTATATATGTGAATGTATATATTCCAATGGCCAGTTAAAAAAAAAAAACAACTTTAACTGTTTATTAGGTTAATATAAGAAAATTGTTAGATTCACCAAGACAATGATGAATAGTATCATCTTGTATTTTTAGTTTCTCAGTGCTTACTTCCTAGACTGATGTATGTATTTTTATACCTGAATGTTACTCCAGTAGAAAACTTTTGTTGTAAGTAGGGGTGCCTAGGAGGCTCAGTGGTTGAGCATCTAATTCTTGTTTTTGGCTCAGGTGATGATCTTGGGGTCCTGAGGTCAAGCCCCACCTCCAGCCCCAAGTCCGCACTCAGAGTGGAGTCTCCTTGGGATGGTCTCCCCCTCTCCTTCTGCCTCCCCCCTTGCTCTCTTTCTCTAAATTAAATAAATAAATCTTTTTAAAAAAGAGAAAACTTTTGTCGTAAGTAGAGACAATTATTTTGGGCATTTTGCATTTTTTCAATTCTGTCCTGTGTTGGATCAAATTTGATGAGGCGTGATCACTAAACAAATCACATTCATTGATAAATAAATGTTTCAAGAAAGTTGTAGGGCGCCTGGGTGGCTCAGTTGGTTAAGCGACTGCCTTCGGCTCAGGTCATGATCCTGGAGTCTCGGGATCGAGTCCCGCATCGGGCTCCCTGCTCAGCGAGGAGCCTGCTTCTCCCTCTGACCCTCCCCCCTCTCATGTACTCTCTCTCATTCTCGCTCTCTCAAATAAATAAATAAAATCTTTGAAAAAAAAAAAAGAAAGTTGTGAATAAACGAATACCATTTTCTTATTAAGCAGTTGTTTGGTGGTCTTTCATTAGTAATGAAAAGTTAAAAATTAAACATCATAATGACTGGCCTAATTGGTTCTAGAATTACTATTGCAGTAACTAATGGTTCTAAAAAAATACACCTATTTTTTGTTTGTTTGTTTGTTTCAAGTTCTTACTTAAATTCTAGATAGTTAACATATAATATAATATTGGTTTCAGGAGTGGAATTTACATAGAACACCCAGTGCTCATCACAAGTGCCCTCCTTAATACCCATCACCCATTTAGCCCACTCCTGACTACCTCCCCTCCAACAATCCTTAGTTTGTTCTCTATAGTTAAGAGTCTCTTATGGTTTGCCTCCTCTCTTTTCCCCCCGCCCCCATGAGTGAGATCATATGGTATTTGTCTTTGACTGACTTGCTTCATTTAGCATGATACACTCTAGCTCCATCTATTTTGAAATCTAGTGATTTATATATTTTTTATTTTTTGTCTGAAATTTCTAAACTATACATTTAAAATATATCAATAATATGCAATAATAATATTAAAAAGAATACAAGGAACAAAAATGTTGCAAAACCCTGAGATTAATTTGGGTTGTCATGTTTATTTTCGAAATGATTTACTGAAGCTTGCCTCAGAGATGACTACTTCTGAAGGATTGTGATTCTGTCTATAGATGGAAAGGGATATCGTGTTTTTTGCCTATAAAGTCAGAGAATTGGTAAGGAAATAATTACCAAAATAATTAAGATAGTTCTTTAAAACATTTGACAGTTTGACTTATCTTGAAAACAGAATTCCATGGAATATCTTGAAAATAAAAAAATAACCCATAATAGCTGATCAATATTGATTTTTAAGAAAGCTACTAAGTTGAACATCAGTATATCATCATTTCCACTCTTCTTTCTCACCCCTCCTTCCTCTGTCAAAATAGACACAGACACATACCCCACATGACTAAATGATCATTAATTTAAAAATAATAATATAAGTGTGGAGGATTAAAATAATCAGAATGTCATAAATTCATGTCTTGAAAATTTGCATTCCTTCTGTATATTTTGATCTTTTCAAATTCTCATCATATTTTAATCTGTTATCATCATAGAACATTATTAAGGTCTTTTATGCCATAAATCATAATGAGTTCTTTTTTTAAAAGATTTATTTATTTGAGAAAAAAAAGAAAGAGGGAGAGCACACGAGCTGGGGGGGAGGGACAGAGAGAGAAGGAAAGAATCTCAAGCAGTCTCCCTGCTGAGTGTGGAGACCAACATGGAGCTCAAACTAAGGACACTGAGATCATGACTCTGATATCACGACCTGAGCCAAAATCAAGAGTCTGACACTCAACTGAGACACCCATGTGCCCCTATAATGAATTATTTTTATATAACAAAGCCACAATAAAATTATTTAAATATCATCATGGCTACAATGAACACTTTGCCAGATTAGCTATGAAAAATTAGTTATATAAATATAGTGTCCACCAGGAATTAAAAAGTACAAGTTATTATGTCTTGAATTATTAGATGCTCTGGAAAGAATTATTGGCTGCATAAGAGTATAATTTGGCACTTGTTTGTCACTATTTCAGGCATTTTGTTTCTGGTCTTTTTTTTTCTTTCTTTCTTTTTTTTTTTTAGAGGTGGGGGGGAAGGGAGAGGAGGAGAAAGACTCTTAAGTAGCTCCACACCCATGTGGGCTCCTTGGGGGCTCAGTGCAAGGGCTTAATTTCACAATCCTGAGATCATGACCTGTAATGAAATCAAGAGTGGGATGCTTAACTGACTGAGCCACCCAGGTACCCCTTGTTTCTGTTCTTTAAAGAAGGCTTTTGGGACTATCTCTTGTCCCTTTAATATCATGAGATGCTTGCATAATTAAGTGACTTTATGCTGTTACTTATTTCAAGGCACAGAGAACATATTTTAAGAGATGTAAGTGTATGATACATATATACTAAAAACAAATTTAAATGCATCCAAAAAGTTATGATAAAAACTGTAAGAATTAATCAGAAGAGTTTGTTGAATCACTTATGTTTTCCCAGAAAGGCATCCTAGAAATGCAAATTATACTATCTGGTGGAAATTAAGTGAGAAAATAAAATACATGAGGTGTGAGGATAATTAACATAAGTGCTTTCTTATTAAAATACTTTCCTTTTCTTAAAATATTATAATATGCTTTTATCTCTTCTCATATAAAGGTATTAGTACATATTTGTGAATTTTATGTAGATTGCCCTCATCATTTACTCCTGAAGCTTTTTCAATAAGATGTCCAAATAATATCAGGAACATTTGAGCACCCAACAGCAACAACAAAATCATCTAATATGCTGTATCAGATAACTTCTTTGGTCATTTCTTTCACATAAATTCAATTCATGTTTAATCCATAGCACATAATTACAATCAAAGTTATAGGTTTGGATCCAGGAATTGTTTTCATAGGAGTACCTACCCTATTCTCTTTGGTTTTGTGTTGTGACTCTCAAACGAAAGAACAAATTCTGTAATGAGGGTTGATTTATTTTTGCCTTTTTAATGGAAAATTTAAAACATGTACAAAAGAAGAAGTAGTAAAATAAACCCTATATAACCTTTAAAAAACTTCAGAAATTATAAACTCATAAACTATATACTTTCAAAAGCAAAAACAAAAACAATATACTTGCCCATCTACCACCAGCCACAAGCCTCTCAACATTATTGAGAGGTGAATTTCAGAAATTTTTATATTATTTTATCAACAAAGTGGCTGTCATATATTCATAAGTGACAAAGATCCCATTTTGTACACATAACCCCAATGCTGTTTTGGTTCACAAATCAGCAATGAAACAATAATACCTTATTACCAATTTCCACAATATTACCAATATTCACATTATTCAAATTGTTCTATAAAAGTTTTATTTTTGATCCACATGTTAGGGTTAGTTATTATGTCTCGGAGTCTGTTTTAATTCTTCACATTCCCTTCTTTTTATTCTTCTTGCAATTTTTTATTGTTTTTGTTTAAAAAGCCAGGTAGTTTTTCTTGTAAAGTTTCCTACAATTTGGATTTGCTTCCCTATCATAAGGCTTCACATGATTTTTCTTAATGTACTTCCTAAAAATTACCATTTAAGTCGAGAGAAATGATCACTGAGTTTAAGATTTTGCAAAACTACTTCATAGATGTTATACATTTCCATTAGAAGGTATAAAATATTTATTTTTATGTTCTTAGTAGCCTTTGATAATCATTGTCCAAATGTATTAATCCATTATGTGGTACAAAATTCTTTCTTCAGTTATGAGGGGGAATATTTTTATAAAGAGAAACTTCCTCTCTTCAACTACTTTGCCACACTTAGATGACAAATTATTAGGATAAACAAGATAAATTGTTTATCCTAATAATTTGTCCTAATAATAAGTTGGTTTCCTAGTATATTACAAAAGTGATCAAGGAACGTGTGTGTGTGTGTGTGTGTGTGTGTGATTATGAATTTATGTGTTTAACATGTTTAATGCAGTATAATCCATTGCATTTACAAACATTATTGGTGATCAAAATGTTCTGTCTTTAATCAGTAGGAACCAATTCTATTTTGGTCCTATTAAAGTACTTCAGGAAAGATTGAAAACATAGGGTTGGGAAAATAACATTTTGAAACTAAATACTTGTCACAAAGATCCTGCCTTAAGAAACTCTTGAATTTAAAGATAGTAAAAGAATGCCTTAGACCACTATAAAGAAGGTAGGCTATAATGAAAATAATTATATGAAAATATAATAATAATATAATGAAAATAATTTATTTTTTATAATATCAGTCAGTGCTATATAACCTACAAAGTCCTTAAGAAAAGAAAGTCACCCAAAAACTGTGCACATTCAAACTATCATTCATGTAAGAGGCAATAGATATACATTTTTGACATACAGTAGTTGAGGAAAGCATATAAGCTTTCCAATGTGTTCTGAAAAAATATGTTACGTTCAAATTTTAAGCAACTAATTTGTTAAGAAAAGCACTAAAGCAAGACTGAAGTTTACCCAAAATAAATTTAGAGTATTAAATAAGAATTTAAACAATATTAATAATATTGTTGTACTTAAAAAAGTTAATGTGTTAATTGAATAAGATTAACTAAAAAGTATTCAGAGGAAAAGGGGAAGTGAAAGTGTGAGATAGTATGATTATTTCCCTGATTATATTGCCAGAAATAAAGGCAGTTTCTCTGTAGTGCATATCAACTATGTTGAAGAAAATTAAAGTAAAAGATAAGAAAGCCAATATAACTAATTAAATCTGCATTTTTTTTTTCCTAGAGGAAAGTAATAGGAAAGCAGTGGGAAAGAAAATATACTAAGTGTACCAATGCTCATATAGGAGGTTGATAGATACTGTCTAAAAAAAAAATATAGAGGATTAAAAGGCAAGATGAAAAATTAGACTTATGAGTTAACTACTAGTAAAACAAACAGTAGAAACCAAACAATCTAGAAGAATAAATGTAAAAATATTGAAACACAAAGGAAATAATTTTTGTGAATTTTTTAAAGATTTCAAAGGGGTCATTATAATAAACCTTTAAGACACACTAAAACAATGTCTATCAGTGAACATATGTAATCTGAACCCACCTATTAAAAGTTTGCCTTCCATTTTTTATCTCAAAGCAAAATGTCAGTTTTCCTCTGGTTATAATATTCTGAAAATCCTTCAAAAAATATTGAAAATGTAAGAATTGGGAAAAGTACAGTAAGCAAATATAAAAAAAGAGAACCAAAACCAAAACAAAACAAAAACCATCATTATTCATTACGTTAAGATTGGACAAAAATAATAAATGCTGGGCGCCTGGGTGGCTCAGTTGGTTAGGCGACTGCCTTCAGCTCAGGTCATGATCCTGGACTCCTGGATCAAGTCCCGCATCGGGCTCCCTGCTCTGCAGGGAGTCTGCTTCTCCCTCTGACCCTGCTCTCTCTCATTCTCTCTCTCAAATAAATAAATAAAATCTTTAAAAAATAATAATAATAAATGCTTTTTAAAAAGGGCACTTTATGACATGGATGGACCTGGAGAGTATTATGCTGAGTGAAATAAGTCAATCAGAGAAAGACATGTATCATATGACCTCACTGATATGATGAATTCTTAATCTCAGGAAATAAACTGAGGATTGCTGGAGTGGTGGAGAGCAGGAGGGATGGGGTGGCTGGGTGATAGACATTGGGGAGGGTATGTGCTATGGTGAGTGCTGTGAAATGTGTAAGACTGTTGAATCACAGACCTGTACCTCTGAAACAAATAATACATTATATGTTAAAAAAAAAAAAAGAAGATAGTAGGAAGGGAAAAACGAAGTGGGGGGGAATCGGAGAGGGAGACGAATCATGAGAGACTATGGACTCTGAGAAACAAACTGAGGGTTATAGAGGGGAGAGGGGTGGGGGGATGGGTGAGCCTGGTGATGGGTATTAAAGAGGGAGCACTGGGTGTTATACGCAATGAATCATGGAACACTACATCAAAAACTAATGATGTAATGTATGGTGATTAACATAACATAATAAAAAATAAATAAAAATAAATAAAATATGTTTTTTAAAAATTAAAAAATGGCACTTTATAATAATATTTGCAGAATAATTTGTAATTGTATGAAACAGTCGAGGATATCTATGCAACACGCTATAAAGCTTTAAATTACATGAAAAAAAGATAAAAATGCAACAGAACATATTACTAATATATTTAAAAACAACTATCATGATCCTAAATAGATAAAACAAGCTAAAATGAATAAAATCTAAAGGACATAAGATAACATAGTTAAAAGTGTTGACTTCATTAAAATATACTAATGTATGCATCTTGAGAAAATATGCTATTACATTTCATCATAAAACATTAGCAAAACACTCAACGCACTCAATATATAACAAAAATTAGAAATTATGTAAACAGCATTCTTTGATGACGATGCAGGAACAGTGATAATTATACTTATCAGTTATAGATCAATTGTTGCCTATCTTTTATAGTATCCTGGGTCCAACATATTTTTCCTAGCCCTCCTTTAGAGAAAAAAACAAAACACAATGCAACAAAACAGAACAAAACAAAACCAAAAACATACAAATCAGAAGCAATGGATTTTTGCCCTGTTTCTTGGGGCAAAATACCCACCTTTTTCTTGTTGTTCAGATGGATATGATATTCTTGAGATTTCTATATCCTAAGCAGAAGCAAATCTGTAAGCAACTATGTTCAGCTTCATTTTGAAGAAATAGGTAACAGAGCTAGTGTTGAAAATAGAGAATGAATAGTGTCATAATGAATTATTTTGGTTACCACACTTTTCTTAGTATGCTATCCCTACATTTATTATTCATTCTTGTGTAGTCATCCTATGGAGTCAGGATGACCCCACCACCCAAAATTTGGATCAACTATCAACACTGATGATAACACATATGCACAGGAGAGTATGAAAAAGTTTATTAGTCATAAAACGAGGCTTTCTGGGGAAAATAGAGCAGGCTTTCAAGCAGGTCTGAAAATGGCTTGAGAGAACAGGAAAGACAGACTGACTTAGGTTTTATTTTGTCCCAAACAGTGGCTGGGATTTGCAGGTTTGTATTTGCTGACACCAATGGAGAGGTGTGTGGGCTTACTTAACAGCTTGTGAAGGTATGGAGCAAGAGCTTTTGAATAAATAGTCTAGTCTTCTCTGTATTAGCTGTTATTTTAATTTTTTTTAACTTAAACCAAAGGGCATTAAGTAAATGACATTATAAGGAGGATCTTTATAAATACCTCCAAAAACTCCTACAAGAGCTTGTAACATTCCATTATGATATTTATCTATAAGAGAACTTGAACATTCTTCACAAGCATCTTAGGTACACCCAGAACTATTCCAAATACATCTGTAAAATTTTATTCATATATTGCACCTTGAGGTTTTTGTGGATGATTCCAGAATACTATGGGGATGCCTGAAGTTTATGAAAGAGTCTGTGTACTTAACAACTTAGATGACTATCATAAATTCCCATGGGGAATCTAAATTCTAGTGTAATTCTGCCTCTTATAGGTCACTGACTTAAGATACCTCCTACCATTCTGACATGATAGAGTTTTATGGTTAGTTCTTAGGTGTTTAAATATAAGAATATTACAGAGACATCAGTGGTAACATGCAAGTCCATTATCTGATTTTTTTAAAATATTTTATTTATTTACTTGACAGAGAGAGTGAGAGAGAGAGCGCCTGAGTGGTTGGGGGGGGGCAGAGGGAGAGGGAGAAGCAGGCTCTCCACTGAGCAGGGAGCCCTACGTGGGGCTTGATCCCAGGTTGCTGGGATCATGACTGGAGCTGAAGGCAGCTGCTTAAGTGACTAAGCCACCCAGGCACCCCCATCATCTGATTTAACTTATTCTATTTTTTAGGTTTTACCATTGTTTTATTACATATACATGCATGTGGACCAAAAGCTTGAATAAATGAATTTGCCAGTTGTCATAGAGATATGACTTAAATTTGCTTCTTAATATTGCTCATAAGTAAATATTACTCATTTATAATTTGTATTTTAATAGCATGGAAGAATTGAATGAGTATTTAACTTATAACCTTAGAATCACTTAAGTGTGTTCACATTAAGTATAGCAACTACAGAAATCACTTGAAGATTAACTTCATCTATTTCCCAGAGAGGAAGTTATATTAAGAAGTTCAATCAGATGGATCAAATGAATAGTATTGGTTTCATCTGTAGAGATACATATGAATACAGTCATGATTCATTATAATATTGTCTTTCATTTGGAAATAAGTTTAGTACAGTATTTTTTCTTTACTAGATTATTTCTTAATCATAAACATTGTTATAATTTTGGGTTTTTCCCGACCTCGGTATTGTTAATCTTGCTTATGTAAGTATACTCAATTCGATTACTATATGAAATTATAACTTATTTATCTAAATTTCCATGGAACCAATTTATTTGAAAAAAATTTATATTGGATATCACACAAAAACACATTTGGGAGTGCATAAACACCACGCATAATTTATGAATGGGTAGTGTTTATTCTTTTTAAATACACAGGGTGGGATGTACACTACGTAGTAAATGATGACAACACCCTCAGTATATTCTCAATCTAAACAAATATATGAATTTTTTAATTTGTCTGTGGCCCTGATAGATGACATATTCCAGAATGTTTGTTATCATGTGTTTAATGTAAGTTTAAGAAATTGCTTTTTCAGTGTCCTTCTGTTATAACTATTTCAATACTACCCAACTATAAATAAATCTCATCATTCATTTTGCCTTTTATTTGTTGAGTACTGCTGCATATTGTTGGAGAATATCATAAAACTTTATTTTTTTCCAAAGTAACTTTATACTTACTGTAATCATCCACTCCCCCCTCTCCCCCAAAGCAGCCAGGCAACCTTTTCTCAGTTATTAATCTTTATTTAACTCTTGGTCTTATTTCCTATAGAATATATTTATTCCTTTTTTATTTTTTTATTTTTTTTCCTTCTCCTTTGTAACTGTACTTGCTAAAAGCGTTGGTTAAATTCTGTATAAGATTGGCTGTGTGAGTGTGTGTATGTGTGTGTTCATTCTGATGATCTTTTATTTGCCACTGAAAAGATTCCCCACACTACATAGTATGAGATGACCAAAGACACAACACCCTACACTGGACAAATGAGACTGGATGCAGTTTTTTAGTCACAAATATTCATAGTCTGGGGGAGACAAGAACACTGCATGGCAATAGGGGGATTGTACTCAGGATTAGATGAACCACCAGGGATGGTGTAAGGCAAGCTTACATCCATCATCCTTACTACTTATACCTCATCAAGTCCTACACCTAATGGGCTTTACCTCCCTGTTATTCAAACTGAATGGGAAAAAATCATCAGCCAAGAATACTCTATCCAGCAAGACTATCATTCTGAATAGGAGGAGAGATAAGGAGTTTCCCACACAAACAAAAACTAAAGGAGTTCCTGGTCACTAAACCAGCCCTGCAAGAAATATTAAAGGCAACTCTTTAAGTGGGAAAGAAACACTAAAAGTGACAAAGACTAGAAAGGAACAGAGAAAATCTCCAGAAACAACAACAAAGCAAGTAATAAAATGGCACTAAATTCAGGTCTACCAATAATTACTCTGAATGGAAATGGACTAAGTGCTCCAATCAAGAGACATAGGGTGTCAGAATGGATTAAAAAAACAGGACACATCTATATGCTGTCTACAAGAGACTCATTTTAGACCTAAAGATACCTGCAGATTGAAAGTGAAGGATGGAAAACCATTTACTATGCAAATGGACGTCAAAAGAAAAAAAGATAGTAGGAAGGGAAAAATGAAGGGCTGGGGAATCGGAGGGGGAGACGAACCATGAGAGACTATGGACCCTGAGAAACAAATTGAGGGTTCTAGAGGGGAGGGGGTGGGGGGATGGGTGAGCCTGGTGATGGGTATTAAAGAGGGCATGTATTGAATGGAGCACTGGGTGTTATATGCAAACAATCAATCATGGAACACTACATCAAAAACTAATGATGTAATGTATGGTGATTAACATAACATAATAAAATAAAATTAAAAAAAAAAAAGCCTGAGTATATAAGACAAACTAGATTTTAAACCAAAGACTATAACAAGTGATGAAGAAGGACACTATATCATAATAAAGAGGTCTATCCAACAAGATCTAATAATTATAAATATTTATGCCCCCAACATTGGAACAGCCAAATATATAAAAAAATTAATAACAAACATAAAGGACTCATTGATAATAATACAAAAATTGTAAGGGATTTTAACACCCCACTCATATCAATGGACAGATCATCTAAGCAGAAAATCAACAAGGAAACAATGGCTTTGAATGACATACTGGACCAGATGGACTCAGAACTTTTCAACCTAAAGCACCAGAATATATATTCTTTTGAATGTACATCTCCCATGTGTTCATGAGACATTTTCCAGAGTAGATCACATACTAGGTCACAAATCAGGACTCATCAGGTACAAAAAGATTGAGATCATAACATGCATATTTTCTGACCACAACACTATGAAACTTGAAGGCAAAACAAGAAAAACGTGGAAAGACCACAAATACAGGGAGACTAAAGAACATCCCACTAAAGAATGAATGGATCAACCCAGAAATTAAAGAAAAAATAAAAACATACTTGGAAACAAATGAAAATGCAAACATGATGGTCCAAAATCTTGGGATGCTGCAAAAGTGGTTATAAGAGGGAAATATATAGCAATACAGGCCTACCTCAAGAAGCAACAAAAATCTCAACTACACAACCTAACCTTACACCTACAGGAGCTAGAAAAAGAATAACAAATGAAGCTTAAAGCCAGAAGAGGAAGGTAAATTATAAAGATTAGAGCAGAAATAAATGAGATAGAAACAAACAATAAATAGTAGAACAGATCGATGAATCGAGGAGCTGGTTCTTTAAAAAGAAATTAATAAAATTGATAATCCCTTAGCCAGACTTACCAGAAAGAAAAGAGATAGTACCCAAATAAATAAAATCGCTAATGAGAGGAGAAATCACAACCAATGCACAGACAATTAGAAGAGAATATTATGAAAATTATATGCCAATGAATTGAACAATCTGGAAGAAACGGAAATTCCTAGAAACATATAATCTACCAAAACTGAAACAGGAAGAAATAGAAAACTTGAATAGACTGATACAAGCAAAGAAACTGAATCAGTAATAAAAGTCTCCCAAAGAAAAGTCCAGGGTCATATGGCTTCCCAGGGGAATTCTAGAAAAATTTAAAGAAGAGTTAATACCTATTCTTTTCAAACTATTTCAAAAATAGAAATGGAAGGAAAACTTCCAAACTCATTCTTTTTTTTTTTTTTAAAGATTTTATTTATTCATTTGACACACAGAGACACAGAGAGGGAGAGAGAGCATGAGCAGGGAGAGACGGAGAGGGAGAGGGAGAAGCAGGCTCCCCGCTGAGCCAGGAGCCTGATGTGAGGCTCGATCCCAGGACCCTGGGATCATGACCCGAGCCGAAGGCAGACGCTTAACCATCTGAGCCACCCAGGCGCCCCCCAAACTCATTCTACAAGGCCATCATTACCCCTGATACCAAAACCAGACAAAGACTTGACTATAAAAGAGAACTACAGGCCAATAACCCCAGTGAACATAAATGCAAAAATTCTCAACAAAATACTAGCAAATTGAATCCAACGGTACATTAAAAGAACCATTCATCAAGATCAAGTAGGATTTATTCCTGGGTTGCAAGTGTGGTTCTATATTCACCAATCAATGTGAGATATCACATCAATAAGAGAAAGGAAAGAACAATATGATCCTCTCAACAAATGCAGAAAATGCGTTTGACAAAGCACAACATCTATTCATGATAAAAACACTCAACAAAGTAGGGATAGAGGGAACATACCTCAACATCATAAAAGCCATATAGAAAAAACCCACAGCTGATATCATCCTCGATGGGGAAACCTGAGAGCTCTTCCTCTGGACAGGAACAAGACAGGGTCCACTCTCACCACTGTTATTTAACATCATACTGGAAGTCCTAGCCTCAGCAATCAGACCACAGAAATAAATAAAAGACATGCAAATCAGTGAGAAGGAAGTCAAGGTTCACTATTCGCAGAAGATATGACACTCTATGTAGAAAATCTGAAAGACTATGAAAAAATTGCTAGGACTGACACGTGAATTCAATAAATTTGAAGGATGCAAAAATCAATGTACAGAAATCATTTGCATTTCTATACACCAATAATGAAGCAGCAGAAAGAGAAATCAAAGAATTGATCCCATTTACAAATTGCACCAAAACCCATAAAATATATAGGAATAAATCTAACTAAAGAGGTAAAAAAATCTGTACTCTGAAAACTATACAACACTGATGAAAGAAAAAAATTGAAGATGACACAAACAAATAGAAAAACATTTCATTCTCATGGATCAGAAGAATACTGTTAAAATGTCTATATTACCCAAAGCAATCTACACATTGAATGCAATCCCTATCAAAATACCACCAGCATTTATCACAGAACTAGAACAAACAATACTAAAATTTGTATGGAACCACAAAACATCCTAAATAGCCAAAGCAATCTTGAAAAAGAAAAGCAAAAATGGAGGCATCACAATTCCAGACTTCAAGCTATATTACAAAGCTGTCATCATCAAGACAGTATGGTACTGGCACAAAAACAGACACATAGATCAATAGAACAGAATAGAAAACCCAGAAATCAACCCACAACTATATGGTCAACTAATCTTCGACAAAGCAGGAAAGAATATCCAATGAAAAACAGTCTCTTCAAAAAATGGAGATGGGAAGACTGGACAGCAACACACAAAAGAATGAAACTGGACCACTTTCTTATACCATACACAAAAATAAATTCAAATTGGATGAAAGACCTAAATGTGAGACAGAAAACTATAAAAATCCTGGAGGAGAACACAGTCAGTAACCTCTCTGACATAGTCCATAGCAACTTCCTACTAGATATGTCTCCTGAGTCAAGGAAAACAAAAGCAAAAATGAACTATTGGTACTTCATCAAAATAAAAACCTTCTGCACAGCTAAGAAAACAACTAAAAGGCAATCTCCGGAATGGGAGAAGATATTTGCAAATGACATATCTGATAAAGGGTTAGTATCCAGAATCTATTAAGAACTTATCAAACTCAACACCCAAAAACCAAATAATCCAATTTAAAAAATGGACAGAATACACAAAGACATTTTTCCAAGGAAAACATACAGATGGCTAACAGACACATGAAAAGATTCTCAACATCACTCATCAGCAGGGAAATACAAATCAAAACTACAATGAGATATCACCTCACACCTGTCGGAATGGCTAAAATTAACAATACAGGAAACAATAGATGTTGGTGAGGATGCAAGGAAAGGGGAACCCTCTTACACTGTTGGTGGGAATGCAAAATGGTGCAGCCACTCTGGGAAACAGTATAGAGGTTCCTCAAAAAGTTAAAAATAGAGCTACCCTATGACCCAGCAATTGTACTACTAGGTATTTACCCAAAGGATACAAAAATACTGACTTGAAAGGACACATGCACCCCAATGTTTATAGTAGCATTATCAACAATAGCCAAATTATCAAAAGAGCCCAAATGTCTATTGACTGATGAATGGAAAAAGAAGATGTGGTACACACATACAATGGAGGGGCACCTGGATGGATTAGTAGGTTAAGCGTCCAACTCTTGAATCTCCTCAGGTCATGATCTCAGTGTCTTGAGATTGAGCCCTGCCTCAGGCTCCATGCTCAGCAGGGAGATTCTCTCTCTCCCTCTACCTCTCCCCCTGCTCACTCTCTCTCTCTAAAATAAGTAAACAAATGTTTACACACACACACACACAATGGTATATTAGTCAGCCATCAAATAAAAAGAATGAAATCTTGCCATTTGCAACAACTTGGATGGAGCTAGAGAGTATTATGCTAAGTGAAATAAATCAGCCAGAGAAGGACAAACACCATATAACTTCACTCATACATGGAATTTAAGAAACAAAACAGATGAATATAGGGGGGGGGAATGAAGAGAGACAAACCATAAAACAGACTTAACTATAGAGAACAAACTGAAGGTTGATGGAGGGGAGGTGGACAGGGGATGGGTTAAATGGGTGAGGGGTATTAAGGAGGAGAGTTGTGATGAGCACTGGGTGTTGTATGTAAGTGGCTAATCACTAAATTCTACCCCTGAAACTAATATTACACTGTATGTTAACTAACTGGAATTTAAATAAAACTTGAAACTACAAAAAAAAAAATACCTCGAAGACCCTTGGAGGCTGAAAGATTTCAAGGCAATACTCACAATTTCAGGCCTAATACAGCATGTACGTGTCTTCAATGATCCCTTCTTTCAGTTTATGTACAGATGAAAAGCATGGGATTTAAATTCAGAAGACAAACTTTCATGAAATAGCCCACAAGTGACTAGGTAGGTACAAGACCTCATTTTTCATTTCAACTTTGGCTATTCCTCAGCATGGGTAACCTGTGCTACTGGAAGAATAACACACCAGACAAACATGGAGAATCACTTACCCCGAAGACCAACTCAGGTGTGATTGATGAGAAATCTCCATCCAGTGATCTAGATAGCCTACACTCCCATTTGTAATGACCAATCCTAACATGCGGCCTACCATGTAGAAAGAATAAATGAGAAAAATGGAAAACATGTCATGTTTTGTAAACCATATCTGCCAATCAGTGACACACACCACTTGTATTCCTGGTCTATTTGCCCCAAATATAAACCTGATTCCAGCCTAACTAGAATGGAGGTTATGACACAGGGAACACCGGACATATATGCACAGTGGTAATAGTGCATGTATTGTTTTCTATTGTAAGTGCGACTCTAGAGATGATCACATCCCTCTAGATGTTGAGTTTTTATCTGCTTTTTATAACATCATATTTTCTAGAAGTTAAAATAAGACATGACATTATATAAGATTCTTGAGAATTTTCCCAAAGAACTAAACTATACTTTTTTAGTTAAGACAGACACAGTGGAAGCTATGGATCCATAAAAGGCTTACTTCAATGGAGTGTTTAACACAATGTTATCATTGATAATTAAAAAACAAATGCTTTTTAGGGGAAAACATAATTGATTGATTATTATGATGATGGTTGATTGTCTTCCTTGACCTAGAGATCATATGTTGACTCATTTTACTGATTAATTTTAATGTGGATATTGTAGAGAAATTTAAAACAATATTTCTTAACACATATTTCTTGTTTGTTTAAAAATTCCAAGGGAAATATTTTATCACAATGCCAGAAGAGGACGACAACAGTCACAAAATGGGACTGTTTTCATGAAGCAAAAGATCAATACATTTCTTGCATCTTGCTGAGAAAGCTTTGTTCCTCAAACTGATTTCAGAGTTACTCGCTTATCAATCTCCTTTAATTTACCACTGAATCAAATGTTGTGGTTTTAAAATATAGGTATTTGAAAGTGTTCCATTTTCATTATGGTTTGGGCAAAGATAGAGCCTCAGGGGGCACATAAAATATCACCCAAATCTTATACTTAAATACAACTCATCCTCATACAACATTGACAAACATTGTGCTAAAATAACCTAAAATAAATAAAAGTCTCCTGTCACTTGCTTAATTGCACATGCTGTTTGTAAGTGGACCAATGCAATTAAGTATCCCAAATCATCAGGGTTTCAGTGCACCATTGAATGAATAAAACATAACTCTTAGTGAAGTGAGTCTTTTGATGAAACTGGAAAATTTTCCAAATATAAATCATGTTGCTGGGTCAATTACTGCATGTTCATGTTTTCACTCAATTACAATGCTCACTGTTTTCCAGATTAATTGCTTTATTCATTCTAATTAGGTACAACAAGGCAAATTATATTTTTCCAAACTTCTTACAATCATATGTACATCATTTTGTACAAAACATTTGCGTTTTTCTTGCGTTGAAATGGACAATTTAAAATGTGTGCCATCAAACTTGGCTAATAGTGAATATTCACTCTTGATAACAAAACTGATGGATTTCTAGTTATCTTCTTTCCTTTGAAGTTCACAGTCAATTATTTTAGCCAGGATAAGATCTTAATACATTTATTAGAACAAATCACAATAGTTTCAACACTATTTAGTTTGGCTTTTTTCATAATATAAACGTAATCAGATCATTCAACATGTACTGAGTTACTGTGTTGGTTTTATTGTATTTTCTAGAAATCCACCATGTGCCATTAGTCAAAATTAAATAGAGACTTGTTGAATATGTGGTTCACTCAATTTATTTAATCAACATTTTAAGCATACACAATCTTTTTTAAAGATTTTATTTATTTATTTGACAGAGAGAGAGAGAGTACAGGCAGGGGGAGCAGCAGGGAGAGGGAGAAGCAGGCTCCCCACTGAGCAGAGAGCCTGATGTGGGGCTTGATCTTGACCTGAGCTGAAGGCAGATGCTTAACCAACTGAGCCACCCAGGTGCCCCTAGGCATACACAATTTTTAAGATACTTTGCTAGGAACTAAAAACTCCAGATATGTATGGCATATGTTCAGTATCCTCAAAAATTTCACCATTTAGTGTAAGAAATACTTTGTCAACAAATAATCACAATAGAATATGGTAAGTCCTATACTAGCATTCAGGACAAACGTTTATGGTAGGACAAAGAGTGGACATGGGATCTGTGACACTTCAGATGACACTTGAATTTCATTTTAAAGAATAGAGAGTAGGAGTTGACCATGCTGACAAAGTCCAGAGGTGTTTTGCTCAGGAAGAAGGTACATATGAGAAATCATAAAAGAGTACCACAGCACAAGTGTAGGGATGGATACTTATTGAAAAACTGTGTTTTGTCATTATTAGTTGATTTCATTGTCTCAGAAGCACCAGAATTTTTCACCTATGTTTTAGAAAAAAGTAACTGATCTTGAGAGATAGTAAGCAACCTTCCCAAGATTGGATGCATTGGTTGGATACTTAAGAGCCCTCACTGTCTGACTGTAGAACTCCTGGTCTTTCCACCCATGCTTCCTTCCAGGGATGACTCATTTTTGTCCTAATCTACAAAGCATTTACATAGGTGTTATATCATTTAATGCTCTTAGCACCCTTTACAAGGCAATCACTCATGTTCCCTCTACCTCTGGGGCTGCTTGTCCTTCTGCTTCTGAGGAAAGGCTACCAAATTGCCATCAGGCTCATGACTTTTATATTCAAGGGGCCTCTGTAATGTGATCTGAAATTTTCTCTATTCATGACACAGATTTCCAAATTTAAGCCACGTCACTCCTGATATATTAGGCTACAACTTAAAACAGAAGTCCTCTGTTCAGCATCCTCTTATAAGCTCTGCCTTTGCTCTTGGCTAGGGTTTCTTTGCACTATTTCTCTTTCATTCTGGTGCACTGTGCCATCTGGAACCTTCAATTTGTAGTGAATTTGTGAAATTCACTCTTAATAAGTCCCATTCCTCTAACTCCACAGTACCATTCCTTTACCAGTTGTGCTTCATATAACTCCCCTCGAGTATTGCTTTTACTGAAGCTCTGAAAAGGCCAATTATTTTTCTTAGAAGCCCCTTAAGAATGGACCAGGAGGTAATTGCAACAGTTTATTTTATTTTAGCTCACATTGCTACAACAAAGCTTTCTAAGAAGAAACATGCTACCTTTTGGACATTAAGATCATCTTATGCTAGTTTATATTATCCATATATTTTGTTGTTTCTCTGCACACTTAGAATAGTTTGATACATTGTGTTTGTGACTCTTTATTGACCATTATTCTCAATCACCTACCCTCCATTCATGTGTACTCTTTCATATCTAACCTATTTAAATTATATCTTCCAAATATTCACTGGATGATTTTACACATTACCATAAATACATTTTTAGCAGTCAGATAAAAGTTGATACCATTCATGATGAAGTTTAAAGAGAACCAGGAGAGGGATGCCTGGGTGGCTCAGTCGGTTAAGTGTCTGCCTTCAGCTCAGGTTATGATAGCAGGGTCCTTGGATTGAGTCCCTCATTGGGCTCCCCACTCATCAGGGAGCCTGCTTCTTCCTCTGCCTGCCACTCCCCCTGCTTGTGCTCTCTCTCTCTCTCTGACAAATAAATAAATAAACTCTTTAAAAAGAGAGAGAGAGAGAATCAGGAGAAAAAAAATGTGTATTTGGCATTTTATGTACTACATTGCCTAGAAATACACCCTCTGTTTCAGGTAAATTTGTGTGAAATTTTAGTTTTTGTTTTTTCAAAGCAACAGAAAATAAAAGAGGTAAGATAAAGACAATAAAGCATAATCTTAATTTTCTCAGAATTTTGACTATGCAGTTGCTTTGTAATTCCTGATATGCTATTTTATGATACCTCCCCTTTTTTAAAAATATAGCTGACACATAAGGTTACATTAGTTTCAGGTGTACAACATAGTGATTCAACAAATCGATACATTTTGCTATACTCACCACAAGTGTAGCTATCATCTCTCACCATACAACACTATTTCAATATCATTGACTATATTTCTTTTCCTGTGCCTTTTATTCCCGTGACTTATTCATTCCATAACTGGAAACCTGAGTCTCCCATTCCTCTTCATCCATTTGCCCATCCCTTGACCCCTCTCCCCTCTGGAAATCATCAATTTGTTCTCTATATTTATAGGTCTGATTCTGCTTTATAATTGTTTGGTCATTTTTTGTAGATTCTTCATATGAGTGGAATTAATGGTATTTACCTATCTCTGACTTATTTCACTTAACAGAACACCTTCCAGGTCCATCCATGTTGTAGCAAATGGCAGGATCTCATTCTTCTTTATGTAGTATTCCATAAGTATGTATATACATACCACATCTTTATCCATTCATCCTATTCATCCTTTGATGGACACTTGGATTGCTTCCATATCTTGACTATTGTAAATAAGGCCACAATAAACATAGGGATGTGTATTTATTTTTGAATTAATATTTTGTCTTCTTTGCGTAAATACCCAATTTTTGGATCATGTGGTATTTCTATTTTTAATTTTCTGAGGTACCTCCATACTGTTTTCCATAGCACCTGTACCCATTTTCATTCCCACCAATGGTGTATGAGGGTTCCTTTTTCTCCAGATCCTTGCCAACACTTGTTATTTCCTGTCCTTTTGATTTTAGCCATTCTGATAAGTGTAAGGTGATACCTCATTGTGGTTTTGATATGTATTTCCCTGATGTTGAGTGATGTTAAGCATCTTTTCACATGTCTGTTTGCCATGTCTTTTGTCTTCTTGAAAAAATGTCTATTCAGTTCCCCTGCTCATTTTTCAAGATAGTGTCTTCAATGAACTGTACATGTAAAAGAATAAAACTGGACCACTTTTAACACTATACACAAAAATAAACTCGGACCAAAGACCTAAATGTGAGACCTGAAACTGTAAGAATCCTAGAAGAGAACACAGGCAGTTATTTCTCTGACATTGAATGTAGCAACATTTTTCTAGCTATATCTCCCAAGGCAAGGGAAACAAAAACAAAAATAAACTATTGGGACTACATCAAAATAAAAAGCTTCTGCACAGTGAAGGAAACCATCAACAGCAACAAAAAAAGGCAAACTACTGAATGGGATGAGATATTTGCTAATAATATATCAGATAAGCAGTTAATATCCAAAATATATAAAGAACTTATACAGCACAACACCAAAAAAAAAAAAATCTGATACCTTTTTTCATCTAATGTAATTTAACTCCCATATTGCTATGGTTATATCGTATCTGGCAAGTTCTTTAGAAAAAGACGATTTTCTTATAAGACTTTATAAGTAACTTCTTTTTTTTAATTTTATTTTTTTTAAAGATTTTATTTATTTATTTGAGAGGGCATGCATGAGGAGGGAGGGGCAGGGGGGAAGGAGAAAAACAAGCAGACTCCACACTAAGTAGGGAGCCCTATAAGTAACTTCTTAATAAATACATATATTTTAATTAAAATGTTAGAACTCAATTATTTTATGGGGCACCTGGATGGCTCAGTCAGTTAAGCGTCTGCCTTTGGCTCAGGTCATGATCCCAGGGTCCTGGGATCGAGCCCCGCATCGGGCTCCCTGCTCAGTGGGAAGCCTGCTTCTCCTTCTCCCACTCCCCCTGCTTGTGTTCCCTCTCTCGCTGTCAAATAAATAAATAAAATCTTTAAAAAAAAAAACCTCAATTATTTTAATTTCATTAATCTCAAGCCAAAAATTATCTCTCAAAAAAAGTAAACTCTCCCACTTCTCTTAAAAGACATAATAGCTGAGGAGCCAATGGGGCAAAGCTACCATCTGTGGGATTATGACTGAATGCCTCTAAGTCAGAATCCTGCCCAGGCGGAACGATATGGCAGCACCGCGGTGCCTCGGTTGGCCTCCGATAGCCGGTCCCCCGGTTGGCCTCCGATAGCCGGTCCCCTGCCGTCCCTGCCGGTGGGCTGCCCCGCGCCCCGGGACGAGTGGCGAGCTCCGCCATGCGCTGGGACCAGGGTCGGTGCGGAGAGCCCCTCCTCCCTGGAAAGCCGGCAGGGCCGGAAAGGGGGCCACCCCCTTGACCCACACGCAACGCTCATTCGTGGGGAACCTGGTGCTAAACCACTCTGAGACCACCTGCTTCTGGGTCCGGGTTTTCTAGGTAGCAGAGCAGCTCCCTCCCTGCGATCTATTGAAAGTCAGCCCTCAACACAAGGGTTTCTAAAAAAAAAAGACTTAATAGCCTTGTGCTACTTAGAAGTCTTATATTCTGTCATTAATTTTATACACGATCCTACAGGACATTAATTGGTATATTATGAAGTATTATCATAAATAATTAAGACTAATAAAAATAAATGAGCAAAATCTATTTTGTAATGGTGTTTCCTTCCTTAATTTTATTGCTTTTGTCTTATTAATTCTAAGAATTCAGTATTTTTCCATAAGGTTCCCAGACATTAAAGAAAATTATTCAGATTCCATTGAATACTTAATTGTCTGATTTCAGCTCCTATTTCTTGCCACCTAAGCTCTTAATTTGTCTCCTGTTAGGTTTTCTGGCTTTCTTTCTGGGCCAGATATGGTAATTTCCAAAAGTCTCCACTACTTATGGTAGTTTGGGGACACTATATAAATGACATAATATACACTAAAAATGTGCTTAGAGTCTGTCAGGTAATAAGTTCTCAACAAACACTTTCTATTATAAATATCACTATATTTCATTGAAAAAATGACTCACAAAAGAAAATAGCTTTTTCAAGGATGAAGCTGGAAACTGAGAGATGAGATTCAAATTCAGCTGTGATTCTTCCAAGGTCAGGAAATTTAAACTCATTTACAAATATTCACAACCAATAGTGATTATAAATAGATTCCAAACTTAGATCAAACTGGATTTATGCTTTTATCTGATATTTATGATTTATCTATCCACAAATTATGCAAATGAGAATCAAGCAATAACTTGATTGATTTGGCCAATGTCGATCCATATGACTCAAGATCCTCTATGAATGATTCTTCCATAAATAATCCAATTGACTCCATTGTTCTACTATGTATGATTTATGTTAACATTTTGAGAATCCATTTTTTAAAAATTTTTAGCTACTAGAACTATCATGTGCAAGAAGATTTTCACATTTCCAATATCAGTTTAATATGCTTATTCAAAATAATGAAAATAAGTGTGTAGGTAGAAATAGTGGTGTATTGAAACAATCCTTCTTCTTTATATTCTCATTTACTCCAATAAACAGAATCCCTTCTATTGTGCTTTACCAGCCACACCTTCTCAAAGACAAATAGACTTGTTACATATGTAATAGTTACATAATCTAGACCCCTACTCTAGAAATCTAAATCAAGATTTATTTAATGAAATAAAGTACATTTATATCTGGTTTGGAACATCTCCCAGCTTTACAACTTGATGTAAGTATAATTTAAAAGTAAAAATTTCTAAAATTCTCCTTTTTGATGGGATCTTTGCCTGGTTTGGGGACTAAGGTAATGCTGGCCTCATAGAATGTGTCTGGCAGCTTTCCTTCTGGTTCTATTTTTTGAAGCAGCTTCAGGAGAATAGGTATTATTTCTTCTTTGAATGTTTGGTAGATTTCCCCAGGGACTCCATCAGGCCCTGGACTCATTTTTGGGGAGGTTTTTGATCACTGCTTCAATCTCATTACTGGTTATTGGCCTATTCAGGTTGTCAATTTCTTCCTGTTTCAGTCTTGGTAGTTTATAGGCTTCCAGGAAGGCAGCCATTTCTTCCAGTTGCTTAATTTATTGACATATAGTTGTTGATAATATTTCTAATTGTTTCTATTTCCTTGGTGTTAGTCATGACCTCTCCCCTTTCATTCATAATTTTATTAATTTGTGTCCTTTCTCTTTTCTTTTGGATAAGTCTAGCCAGTGGTTTATCGATCTTATTAATTATTTCAAAGAACCAGCTTCTAGTTTCATTGATCTGATCTACTGTGTTTCTGGTTTCTAATTCATTGATCTCTACACCCCCAAATTACTAGAACTCATACAGCAATTCAGTAAAGTGGCAGGATACAAAATCAATGCCAAGAAATCAGTTACTTTCTTATACACTAACAATGCAACTGTAGAAAGAGAAATTAGAGAAACAATTCCATTTTACAATAGCACCAAAACCCATAAGATATCTCAGAATAAACCTAACCAAAGAGGTAAGGATCTATACTCTAGGAAATACAGAACACTCATGAAAAAGAAATTGAAGAAGACACAAAAAGATGGAAAAATATTCCATGCTCATGGATTGGAAGAATAAACATTGTTAAAATGTCTATGCCACCCAGAGCAATCTACACCTTCAACGTCATCCCGATCAAATTTCCGATGACATTTTTCAAAGTGCTAGAACAAACAATCCTAAAATTTGTATGGAATCAGAAAAGACCCCAAATCACCAAGGAAATGTTGAAAAAGAAAAACAAAGCTGGGGGCATCACGTTGCCTGGTTTCAAGCTATATTGCAAAGCAGTGATCACCAAGACAGCATGGTACTGGCACAAAAACAGACATACAGACCAATGGAACAGAATAGAGAACCCAGATATGGAACCTCAACACTATGGTCAAATAATCTTTGACAAAGCAGGAAAAAATATGCAATGGAAAAAAGACAGTTTCTTCAATAAATGGTGCTGGGAAAATTGGGCAGCTATATACAGAAGAATGAAACTCAACCATTCTCTAACACCATACCCGAAGATAAACTCAAAATGGATGAAAGACCTCAGTGTGAGACAGGAATCCATCAAAATCCTAGAGGAGAACATAGGCAGTAACCTCTTTGAAATTGGCCACAGAACTTCTTTCAAGATACATCTCCAAAGGCTAGTTAAACAAAAGCAAAAATGAACTCTTGGGACTTCGTCAAAATAAAAAGCTTCTGCACAGCAAAGGAAACTGTCAACAAAACAAAGAGGCAGCCCACAGAATGGGAGAAGGTATTTGCAAATGACACTAGAGACAAAGGGCTGAAATCCAAGATCTATAAAGAACTTCTCAAATTCAACACCCAAAAAACAAATAATCAAATCAAAAAAATAGGCAGAAGACATGAGCAGACACTTCTCCAAAGAAGACATACAAATGGCTAACAGCACATGAAAAAATGTTCATCATCATTAGCCATCAGGGAAATTCAAATCAAATACACATTGAGGTACCACCTTACAGCAGTTAGATTGGCAAAAACTGACAAGGCAAGAAACAACAAATGTTGGAGAGGTTGTAGAGAAAGGGGAACCCTCTTACACTGTTGGTGGGAATGAAAGTTGGTACAGCCACTTTGGAAAACAGTGTGGAGGTTCCTCAAAAATTAAAAATAGAACTACCCTATGACCCAGCAATTGCACTACTGGGTATTTACCCCAAAGACACAGATGTAGTGAAAAGAAGGGTCACATACACCCCAATGTTCATAGCAGCAATATCCGCAATAGACAAACTGTGGAAAGAGCCGAGATGCCCTTCAACAGATGAATGGATAAAGAAGATGTGGTCCATATATACAATAGAATATTACTCAGCCATCAGAAAGGATGAATACCCAACTTTTACATCAACATGGATGGGACTGGGGGAGATTATTATGCTAAGTGAAATAAGTCAAGCAGAGAAAGTCAATTATCATATGGTTTCACTTATTTGTGGAACATAAGGAGTAGCATGGAGGACATTAGGAGAAGGAAGGGGAAAATGAAGGGGAGGGATATCGGAGGGGGAGAAGAACCATGAGAGACTATGGACTCTGAGAAACAAACTGAGGGTTTTAGAGGGGGAGAGGGGTGGGGGGATGGGTTAGCCCGGTGATGAGTATTAAGGAGGGCACTTATTGCATGGAGCACTGGGTGTTTTATGAAAACAATGAATCATGGAACAGTACATCAAAAACTAATGATGTATGGTGATTCACATAACATAATAAAATAAAATAAAATAAAATAAAAAACTAATGATGTACTATATGGTGACTAACATAACATAATAAAATTAAATTAAAAAAAGAAAAAAAATTTTTTTTAAAGATTTTATTTATTTATTTGAGAGAGAATGAGAGAGAGCACATGAGAGGGGGGAGGGTCAGAGGGAGAAGCAGACTCCCTGCTGAGCAGGGAGCCCGATGCGGGACTCGATCCCAGGACTCCAGGATCATGACCTGAGCCGAAGGCAGTCGCTTAACCAACTGAGCCACCCAGGCGCCCCAAGAAAATTAATTTTTAAAAAATATTTTATTTATTTGTCAGAGAGAGAGAGCACAAGCAGCGGGGAGCAGCAGGCAGAGGGAGAGGGAGAAGCAAGCTCCCCACCTGAGCAGGGAGCCAGATCTGGGGCTCGATCCCAGGACCCTGAGATCATGACCTGAGCCAAAAGCAAGCACTTCACAACTGAGCCACCCAAGCACCCTGAAAATTACTTTTGAACACATAATTTGGTGTTCAATTATTTAAGTGTTCTAAAACATTCAATGTACATTTCTATGTACATGGGAACCTTATGAATAGCGGTTCAGAGTGGTTTCTGGCAAAGCACTCACATCAGTTTTAATTTGATTTCTATCTGGCGCAGCCCCACTGTAACTTGTCAGGAACAGCAATTTGTAGACTTTGCTACTAATCTTTGCTACTAATATGTACCTTATTTTTAATTTACTATTTGTTCCTCAGTCTTTTTAGGACATCCAAATATTATTTCAGTTTTCCCCTATCATAAACATCTATGCTTGTTCCATAAAAAAGAGCATGACTTGAAACTGGTTTGATATTTAAAGTTCCACTATAGTCAGATAATTAGCAGCTGACTTCCCTGATGCAATTGCATACCTGGCTACTTCCCTGCCTGGAATCTAAATGATGCAGTTACTTGGCTTATGTTGGCAACACTGAATGATAATTTAGCTTGTGGCTTGTTGCAAAAATAATATGTGGACATTAATTTGCAAGTGATCTAATTTTGTTTTTTGTTTGTTTGTTTGTTTCTAGCACTTTAGATGCATTGGTTTCTGTAGAATCACTTTTAACCCAGTAAAAATGAATAATTTATGATCCTTCATACCCCAATTGATATTTCAAATAATAGCAAACACTTATCAGTACTTAATTTTGTGTCTCACTTCAACTTGAGTTGTCTAGTTGTCTTTTTTATAGTAAGTCCATAAAATAGGTAATGTGATTCTTTTCAATTTATATATTAAATATCTGGGAACTAAGAAGGTTAAGTAGCTCAGCCAATGTCACACAGCTAGAAATATTTGGAACTTGGATTGCTACACAAGCAGTCTAACATCAAAGTCCTCTCCCTTAACTATTCTGTTATATGGCTGCAAGTATATAGTGCTGGGTCCTAGCTATATACCAACGTATGAGAATGATGATATAATGGGTTTAGCAATAAGGCTTTGCACTCTATCTATGGGGGTTTAATTTCATTGTATAAAGTAGTCAATACTGTAAATTATCATATGGCATGAACTCCATGGGTCATGTAATAACAAAGATTTCACAAAAAAGCATTTGTAAAAATAAAGTTTCTTGAGAGACTGGTTTTGAATAAAGTGTTGGTTTTTCAGTGGAATCATGTCTTCTTTTTAACATACAATTATTCATAGAATCAATGGTAACTTTATGAAGAGATGTTGGAGAGGTATTTTAGAAATGCTAAATATCATTATAATTATTTGACACCCATTAGATTTGAGCCTGTTGAAAGAGAAGGAAAATAAAGTTTACTATAAATGAAAAAAAAGTACAATATAAAATATTGGATAAGGGAAAACTTACTTTTTGTGTTTATTTAAATGATTATCTAACTGGAGCAAGGAATATTTGTCTGAAAGCAAGCTGCCATCATCAAAGCTATTTTGCATCCTACTTAATGGCCACTTCCACTCCACCCTTGACATTGAGCAAAAGCCAAGACTGTTACTCCTTTTCTTTTTTCTTCTCTCCACATTCCATCCTATTACTAAGTTATTATTAAAATTGTAGAAATTCAATACATAGTACAGCTTTCTACCTTCTATGTTTTTAACCAATTGTTAAATAAGTTATGGGAGACAGGTGATGGTGATAGGCTGATAAGCTGTCAATCATCATTTTTTTATTCTTATGTTAATCCCCATACATTACATCATTAGTTTTAGATGAAGTGTTCCATGATTCATTGTTTGTGCATAACACCCAGTGCTCCATGCAGAATGTGCCCTCCTCAATACCCACCACCAGGCTAACCCATCCTCCCACCCCCCCCCCTCTAGAACCCTGTTTGTTTTTCAGAGTCCATCATCTCTCATGGTTCGTCTACCCCTCCGATTTCCCCCGCTTCATTCTTCCCCTCCTGCTACCTTCTTCTTCTTTTTTTTTTTTTCCTTAACATATATTGCATTATTTGTTTCAGAGGTACAGATCTGAGATTCAACAGTCTTGCACAATTCACAGTGCTTACCAGAGCACATACCCTCCCCAGTGTCTATCACCGAGTCACCCCATCCCTCCCACCCCACCCCCCACTCCAGCAACCCTCAGTTTGTTTCCTACAATTAAGAATTCCTCATATCAGTGAGATGATATGATACATGTCTTTCTCTGTTTGACTTATTTCACTCAACATAATACCCTCCAGTTCCATCCACGTCGTTGCAAATGGCAAGATCTCATTCCTTTTGATGGCTGCATAATATTCCATTGTATATATATACCACCTCTTCTTTATCCATTCATCTGTCGATGGACATCATGGCTCTTTCCACAGTTTGGGTATTATGGACATTGCTGCTATAAACATCGGGGTGCACGTACCCCTTCAGATCCCTACTTTTGTATCTTTGGGGTAAATACCCAGTAGTGCAATTGCTGGATCATATGGTAGCTCTATTTTCAACTTTTTGAGGAACCTCCATACTGTTTTCCAGAGTGGCTGCACCAGCTTGCATTCCCACCAACAGTGTAGGAGGGTTCCCCTTTCTCCGCTTCCCCGCCAACATCTGTCGTTTCCTGACTTGTTAATTTTAGCCATTCTGACTGGTGTGAGGTGGTATCTCATTGAGCTTTTGATTTGGATTTCCCTGATGCCGAGCGATATTGAGCATTTGTTCATGTGTCTGTTGGCCATTTGGATGTCTTCTTTGGAAAAATGTCTGTTCATGTCTTCTGCCCATTTCTTGATTGGATTCTTTGTTCTTTGGGTGTTGAGTTTGACGAGTTTTTTATAGATTTTGGATACTAGCCCTTTATCTGATATGTCATTTGCAAATATCTTCTCCCATTCTGTCGGTTGTCTTTTGGTTTTGTTGACTGTTTCCTTTGCTGTGCAAAAGCTTTTTATCTTGATGAAGTCCCAATAGTTCATTTTGCCCTTGCTTCCCTTGCCTTTGGCGATGTTTCTAGGAAGAAGTTGCTTCGGCTGAGGTTGAAGAGGTTGCTGCCTGTGTTCTCCTTTAGGATTTTGATGGACTCCTGTCTCACATTGAGGTCTTTCAACCATTTGGAGTCTATTTTTGTGTGTGGTGTAAGGAAATGGTCCAGTTTCATTCTTCTGCATGTGGCTATCCAATTTTCCCAACACCATTTGTTGAAGAGACTGTCTTTTTTCCATTGGACATTCTTTCCTGCTTTGTCAAAGATGAGTTGACCATAGAGTTGAGGGTCCATTTCTGGGCTCTCTATTCTGTTCCATTGATCTATGTGTCTGTTTTTGTGCCAGTACCATGCTGTCTTGATGATGACAGCTTTGTAATAGAGCTGGAAGTCCAGAATTGTGAAGCCGCCGGCTCTGCTTTTCTTTTTCAACATTCCTCTGGCTATGTGGGGTCTTTTCTGTTTCCATACAAATTTTAGGATTATTTGTTCCATTTCTTTGAAAAAAGTGGATGGTATTTTGATGGGGATTGCATTGAATGTGTAGATTGCTCTAGGTAGCATTGACATCTTCACAATATTTGCTCTTCCAATCCATGAGCATGGAACGTTTTTCCATTTCTTTGTGTCTTCCTCAATTTCTTTCATGAATATTTTATAGTTTTCTGAGTACAGATCCTTTGTCTCTTTGGTTAGATTTATTCCTAGGTTTCTTATGGTTTTGGGTGCAATTGTAAATGGGATCGACTCCTTAATTTCTCTTTCTTCTGTCTTGTTGTTGGTGTATAGGAATGCCACTGACTTCTGTGCATTGATTTTATATCCTGCCACTTTACTGAATTCCTGTATGAGTTCTAGCGGTTTTGGGGTGGAGTCTTTTGGGTTTTCCACATAAAGTATCATATCATCTGCAAAGAGTGAGAGTTTGACTTCTTCTTTGCCAATTTGGATGCCTTTGATTTCTTTTTGTTGTCTGATTGCTGTGGCTAGGACTTCCAATACTATGTTGAATAGCAGTGGTGATAGTGGACATCCCTGCCGTGTTCCTGACCTTAGGGGGAAAGCTCTCAGTTTTTCCCCATTGAGAATGATATTCGCTGTAGGTTTTTCATAGATGGCTTTTATGATATTGAGGTATGTACCCTCGATCCCTATACTCTGAAGAGTTTTGATCAGGAAAGGATGCTGTACTTTGTCAAAAGCTTTTTCTGCATCTATTGAGAGGATCATATGATTCTTGTTCTTTCTTTTGTTAATGTATTGTATCACATTGATTGATTTGCAGATGTTGAACCAACCTTGCCGCCCAGGGATAAATCCCACTTGGTCATGGTGAATAATCCTTTTAATGTACTGTTGGATCCTATTTGCTAGTATTTTGGTGAGAATTTTTGCATCCATGTTCATCAGGGATATTGGTCTGTAATTCTCCTTTTTGATGGGGTCTTTGTCTGGTTTTGGGATCAAGGTAATGCTGGCCTCATAAAATGAGTTTGGAAGTTTTCCTTCCATTTCTATTTTTTGGAACAGTTTCAGAAGAATAGGTATTAATTCTTCTTGAAATGTTTGGTAGAATTCCCCTGGGAAGCCATCTGGCCCTGGGCTTTTGTTTTTTGGGAGATTTTTGATGACTGCTTCAATTTCCTTAGTGGTTATAGGTCTGTTCAGGTTTTCTATTTCATCCTGGTTCAGTTTTGGTAGTTGATACATCTCTAGGAATGCCTCCATTTCTTCCAGGTTATCTAATTTGCTGACATAGAGTTGCTCATAATATGTTCTTATAATTGTTTGTATTTCTTTGGTGTTGGTTGTGATCTCTCCTCTTTCATTCATGATTTTGTTGATTTGGTTCATTTCTCTTCTCTTTTTGATAAGTCTGGCCAGGGGTTTATCAATCTTGTTAATTCTTTCAAAGAACCAGCTCCTAGTTTCGTTGATCTGTTCTACTGTTCTTTTAGTTTCAATTTCATTGATTTCTGCTCTGATCTTTATTATTTCTCTTCTCCTGCTGGGTTTAGGCTTTATTTGCTGTTCTTTCTCCAGCTCCTTTAGGTGTAGGGTTAGGTTGTGTACTTGAGACCTTTCTTGTTTCTTGAGAAAGGCTTGTATTGCTATATACTTTCCTCTTAGGATTGCCTTTGCTGCATCCCAAAGATTTTGAATAGTTGTGTTTTCATTTTCATTGGTTTCCATGTATTTTTTTAATTCTTCTTTAATTTCCTGGTTGACCCATTCATTCTTCAGTAGGATGCTCTTTAGCCTCCATGTATTTGAGTTCTTTCCGACTTTCCTCTTGTGATTGAGTTCTAGTTTCAAAGCATTGTGGTCTGAAAAGAGGCAGGGAATGATCCCAGTCTTTTGGTACTAGTTGAGACCTAATTTATGACCTAGGATGTGATCGATTCTGGAGAATGTTCCATGGGCACTAGAGAAGAATGTGTATTCTGTTGCTTTGGGGTGGAATGTTCTGAATAGGTCTGTGAAGTCCATTTGGTCCAGTGTGTCATTTAAAGTCTTTATTTCCTTGTTGATCTTTTGCTTAGACGATCTGTCCATTTCAGTGAGGGGTGGGGTGTTAAAGTCCCCCACTATTATGTATTGTTGTTGATGTGTTTCTTTGCTTTTGTTATGAATTGCCTTATATAATTGGCTGCTCCCATGTTAGGGGCATAGATATTTACAATTGTTAGATCTTCTTGTTGGATAGATCATTTAAGTAGGATATAATGTCCTTCCTCATCTCTTATTACAGTCTTTGGTTTAAAATCTAATTTGTCTGATATAAGGATTGCCACCCCAGCTTTCTTTTGGTGTCCATTAGCATGGTAAATGGTTTTCCACCCCCTCACTTTCAATCTGGGGCTGTCTTTGGTTCTAAAATGAGTCTCTTGCAGACAGCATATCGATGGGTCTTGTTTTTTAATCCAGTCTGATAGCCTGTGTCTTTTGATTGGGGCATTTAGCCCATTTACATTCAGGGTAACTATTGAAAGATAGGAATTTAGTGCCATTGTATTGCCTGTAAGGTGACTGTTACCGTATATTGTCTGTGTTCCTTTCTGGTCTATGTTGCTTTTAGGCTCTCTCTTTGCTTAGAGGACCCCTTTCAAGATTTCCTGTAGGGCTGGTTTTGTGTTTGCAAATTCCTTTAGTTTTTGTTTGTCCTGGAAGCTTTTTATCTCTCCTTCAATTTTCAATGACAGCCTAGCTGGATAGAGTATCCTTGGCTGCATATTTTTCTCATTTAGTGCTCTGAATATATCCTGCCAGTCCTTTCTGGCCTGCCAGGTCTCTGTGGATAGGTCTGTTGCCAATCTAATGTTTCTACCCTTGTAGGTTACATATCTCTTCTCCTGAGCTGCTTTCAGGAGTTTCTCTTTGTGTAGGAGACTCCTAAGTTTTACTATTAGATGTCAGGGTGTTGACCTATTTTTATTGATTTTGAGAGGTGTTCTCTGTGCTTCCTGGATTTTCATGCCTGTTTCCTTCCCCAAATTAGGGAAGTTCTCTGCTATAATTTGCTCCATTATACCTTCTGCCCCTCTCTCTCTTTCTTCTTCTTCTGGGATCCCAATTATTCTAATGTTGTTTCATCTTATGGTATCGCTTATCTCTCGAATTCTGCCCTCGTGATCCAGTAGTTGTTTATCTCTCTTTTTCTCAGCTTCTTTATTTTCCATCATTTCATCTTCTATATTACTGATTCTCTCTGCTGCCTCATTTATTCTAGCAGTTAGCGCCCCCATTTTTGATTGCACCTCATTAATAGCCTTTTTTATTTCTACTTGGTTGGATTTTAGTTCTTTTACTTCTCCAGAAAGGGTTTCTCTAATAACTTCCATATTTTTTTCAAGCCCAGCTAGTATCTTTAAAATGATGATTCTGAACTCTAGGTCTGACATCGTACTAATGTCCGTATTGAGTAGGTCCCTGGCAGTCGGTACTACCTCTTGTTCTTTTTGTTGAGGTGATTTTTTCCGTCTTGTCATTTTGTGCAGAGGAGAATAGATTAATGAGAGAACAAAATGCTAGCAGAGTAACAACGTCCCCAGAAAATATACTCTAAACAAATCAGAAAAGACCTGAAGCAGTGGGAAAAGAATGGGAAAGAGAGAAAAAAGAGAAAGAAAAAAAAGAAAAAGAAAAAGATAAAGATAAAAACAAAAACAAACAAAACAAAACAACAACAACAACAAAAAAACAGAATGTGATCAAATATGATCAGGCTTGTATATAGATCAGTGCCACACACTAGATTTGGGGTGTATTTTGGTCTTTTAGAAGAAAGTGCCTCCCAAAATTTTAAAGAAAGAAAAACTTATATAATTACAAAAATAAGGGTTGATATGATGAAGGGATGGAATATGACTGTAAAGATGGAAATTATAAAAAATTTTATAAAAGGAATTGATAAGAAGTTGTTTGAAAAAAGAAAGAAGAGGATTTAAAAAAAGAAAAAAGAAAAAAAAAGGGAAAGGATGTGATCAGGCAGGGGGATAGAAAACACCATATACTAGAGATTTAGGGTATATTTTAATCTGTTAGAAGAAACTATCTCAAAATTTTAAAGAGAGAACAACTTATATATATATGCCAAAAATACGGGTAACTACTATGAAGGGATTGAATATGACTCTATAAATGAAAAATAAAAATGTTTTTTTTTTAAAAAAGGGATTGATAAGATGTTGGTTGAAAAAGGGAAAAAGAAAAATTCAAAAAGAAAAAAAAAGAAAAAAAGACAGTTAAAAAAAAATTAACTTTGAAAGACTAAAGAATCATGGTAAAAAAGCCATGAATTCTATGTGCAGTACTCCCCTAGCGCTGGAGTTCTGCCGTTCTCATTGATCGGTAAACTTGGTCTTGGCTGGCTGTTCTCGCTGATCTTCTGGGGAGGGGCCTGTTGCCGTGGTTTCCAAATGTCTCTGCCGGAGGCGGAATTGCCCCGCCCTTGCCCCCTCCCGGCTAAGTAATCTGCTCGGGTTTGCTCTCCGGGGCTTTTGTTCCCTGCGAGCTTTCCGTACAGCTTTGGAGGCGGAGAGTGAAAATGGCGGCCTCCCAATCTCCGCCCTGGAGGAGCCGCTCCTCAGCAAGCCCCCAGAGAAAAGCCGTCAGTCACTCCCGTCTCCCCGGTCTCCGGCCGCACTCCGTGCTCGCCCGGCCTGTGACCGCGCATTTCTATCTCTGGCACCCGACCCCGGGTGGAGTCTCCAAACCCAGCAGATCCCTGAAGTGCACTCCTGCACGGCTCCTCCCGGGGGAGGAAGGTGAGTCTCCCCGGATCTGCCGCTTGTTGGTTCCCTGCTGGAGGAGCAGTGGCCTGACTGTGCCGCGGATCCCGGTTTACAACCCCGAGCTGAGAGCCCGCGCCTGGGCTCCGCCTCTGCAGCCGGCTTCCCTGCTCCGTTACCTGGGAGCTCCGCCACACTCAGGCACCCCCGGTCTTTCTGTGACCCGTGGGTCCTGAGACCACACTGTCCCCGAGGGTTCCACCCCCTGCTTAGCCACCAGAGTGACGTCCCTCGGCGGAACAGACTTTTAAAAGTTCCGATTTTGTGCTCCGCGGCTCTATCACTTGCCAGAAGCGGCCGACGGAGACCCCTCCCCCGCCGTCTATCCTCCCGAATATTGCCTCGGATTCACTTCTCTGCACGTCCTACCTTCCAGAAAGTGGTCGCTTTTTGTTCAGAGAGTTGTTGCTATTCCTTTCTTCGATCTCCTGTTGGGTTTGTAGCTGTTCAGAATGGTTTGATCCCTATTCAGCTGAATTCCTGAGAGGAGACGAAATCCAGGTCTCCTACTCCTCTGCCATCTTGCTCCGCCCCCCTGTCAATCATCATTTTGATGATCTCATTGAGGAATAAAACTTTTTTATGTCTCCAAAAGGACTGCCTACCATTACTGGGGCACCTGGCTGGCTCAGTCAGTAGAGCATGTGACTCCTGAACTCAGGGTCTTAAGTTCAAGCCCCCATGTTGGGAGTGGAGCCTACTTAAAACAAAACAACAACAACAACAACAACAAAACAGCAACAACAACAGAAGGACTGCCTACCATTACCAATTCTCAGGCCTCACCTCAAACTAGACCTAGGGAGAGTTCACCCAGAAATAAGCTTATATCAGCAGAGCTGAAACATGTAATCAGGATCACTTCCTCATGGCATTCCAAAGTAGAGGGAAGAAAAAACTGGTGAATTTCCCAGAGGTTGGCCCTTCTTAATAGTTTAACTCCACCTAATTGGATGCCACCTAAAAAATCACATGTTTCTACATGGGAAATAATGGAGGTAAAAAAACAGCTCCCTCCCTAAAAAGTACAAGGCTTATAATCAACAGAGTAAGGAGTTGGTATGGGGTGCTTGGGTGGCTCAGTCAGTTAAGCATTTGCCTTTGGCTCAGGCCTTGATCTCAGGATCTTGGAATTGAGGCCTGCATTCGGTTCCCTGCTCAGCAGGAAGTCTGCTTCTCCCTGTCCTTCTGCCCCTCCTCCCATTCATGCTCTCTCTCTCTCAAATAAAATAAATAAGATATTTTAAAAAAAGGAGTTGGTACAATATTATCTCACACATGGTTGAGTGTGCTATGGTAATAGAGATGGGAATGAATTTTGTTGAATTAGTTCTCTGAATAAGAACAAATGGGCAGATGTCAGACTTAACTTTTTTAAGTATACAAAGGTTAATGAAAATTAAATTATTCCTCATCTCATGAATGATTTCAGAAAAGAGAAAGGGTAGGTATTTAACATAAGAACAAATAAGTGACCATAGAACTGTCTAAATTCTGATGATTTACTAAATTTGAAATATTTGTTTGAACCTTCACCATATTTTAACACAACAACTCTTACATTGGAACCTGGTAATGGGTTGTAATAAGGTAATTTATTATTATTATTATTATTATTATGGTCTAAAATATTTTCTTTGTAATTAAATTCTATCCTTTATTTCAAAAGATCTTCAAATCATCTTTTTAATGTGTTAAAACGATTTGAATAGGAGTTAGGTGAATTGGCCAAAGTGGGTCATCCATTTTGGTAAGCAATTTTCCATCTGTGAATTTAGTTCAGTATTATGCTATACCTGTAAGCTTCATTTATTATAAAAGTAAGACACTAAAATAATATAAAAAGACAGTCTGGAAAAAATTCATTTTAAAAAGGTGAAAAAAATCTTTGAAACTAGAGAATGCTTTGTAGACCAACTGAAAATTAGAGTAGCATGGAGAAATGCTACATAATAGACTGGTGTTAAGAGTTTCAGGCATTTAATTCAAGTTGGCAGACATGTTTAATTATTGTTAGGTGTCAGACACTGGAAATTAAAAGAAAGAAATTCTCCGTGAGAAAGTTAAATATCTAGGAGGACAAATAATAGATGGAAAGGGAACAATAGAAATCAGTGAAGACTCCAGATTTCTGGTCTGAAGACTGAATGGATAGTGGCCCCACTGTAGACAATAAACACAAGGACATACATATTTGGAAGGGGAAAATACATTGAGTTCAAGTTTGGAAATGGTAATCCCACTCTAGGTATCCAGTAGGGAGATTTGAAATTCAAGACAGAGATGAAATCATTAATATTGGTTCTGGAATCATCAACATGACCGTTACAATAAGTAGGAGAGAATGTGAATACCTAGGAATTAGAAGAGAAAGACAGAATCTGTAAATACAAATTCTTGGAAGGAAGCATTGAAAATAAAACACTAAGAAAAAAAAATGATCAGAAAACCAAGAAGAATGGTGTCATGAAAGTTTAAAGAAATAGTTTCAAAGAGGAAAGGCCAAGGTCTTCAAGTTTAAAGAGAGATTAAGAAAAGAATGGGAGAAAATATCTATTACATTTATCAATTATTTAATTATTGGCAATGGCAGTTGATATTTGAAATTATGGAAATTCTATTGCACTATGGTTACTCTCCATCACAGGATGTTAATCACTACTGTGGTTTTCTGTGGAAGTAATCCCAGTTTTACTGTGTCCAAAATAGACAACAGAATGTTTTATATTGGAAATAAAACAGAGAACACTTTCTGTTTTGTAAAACTGCTGAATTGGCATTTAGAATAATGTGAAGTTTTTCTGATAATGGTACTTCAATGTAATCTTTGGAATAATAATTCAATTTATTCCATCTGTCCTTATTCTTCTTACCTATCAAATAGTTATGATATCTGTTCTTCCTGTTTTCCAAGTATATTGAAAAGATTTTTTTAAATCATAGTGCAACTAGAGAATGGCTTTCAAAGGACAACTATAATAATTTGCAATCTCAGTGGATAAAACCAACAGTGATCATTTCAGGAGACAGTAAAAGAATTCACCCATTCTCTTTGAAAGGTAAAGACTAACAATTGACAAGGAAAATGTCTGAAAACATAAAAATACACAATATACAAAGTACTCATTTACACAGCAGATTATAGGTATGGGCTCTGGTACCCTAAGAGGTATTTTTGGCAGAAAATATATGTGGAAACCATGTCCATGAGATGACTATTTTATAAACTTTTCTTTCCCTTGTCTTCCCTCCTCTCATGTTAATATGAATGACTGTTCATGTTTCCAGATGATGTCACCCCTCTATTTATGCACTGTTTCCTCTCACCTAATCAAAGACATTGCTCCAGTGCTTTTCATTTTCTGTCTCTAGAATAATGAATATTCCTATCAGTATAAAAAACTGAAAAAAAAAAAAAAAACACCCACAAATCTGCCTCTAAAACAAACAAATATAAAACCAGCAACAAATAAAGCCTTTCCTGACTTCATTTCTCTGTTCTCTTAAAACTTTGCACTCTTTAAGAATGTTAACTATTATTGTCTTCCAGTTCTGCCCCTTTCATTCTTTAATGTATGCAATCACTTCTGGCTACTAGTCTACCATTTATAGTAACTGTTCTTCTCACACCTGCTCACTACATTGCTAAATACAATGGTCAATTTGTAATTCTAATGTTCTTTTAGCCTATTACTAACTTTTGATACAGTTCATCAAGTGGAAGTTTTGCATTATTTGGGTTCTGGATCAAAACACTCTGTTTCTTTTCCTATTTCACCCACTTGTCTTTCTCACTTTCCATTGAAGGTTGCTTCATCTTATGCTTTAGTCATCAACACTTTGTATTGTTTGAGTAGTCAGTCCTTGAGAAACCTCTCTTCCTTATTTTTATTAATCCCTTAATTGTTAACATATAGACTAATGGCTTTAAATATCATATATATGATGACAAGTCCTATATTCTACAGACTACTGGACATCTCCTATACATGAGTAATTGGCAACTAAAAGCACGCTGAAAAGAACTCCTGATCTTCCTCCTTATTAATCCTGCTACTCGTGTAGTCTTCCACATTTTAGTGAAAATTAAATTAATTGAGCAGCATTTCCCTAAACCCTCTTATTTCCAGTAACTACATTATCTCCATACCCTCAGTTTCAAATGTTCAACTCTCCATTAACTATGTTGTTGCTCTCTTTTTCTTCTAATGATATGACTTGTGTGACATAAAACTCATGGACCAAACAAAATATTTAAATATAGCCTAAATCACATCTTCATTTCCTTGTGGACAGCAACTTTCAATAGCTCTGGCCAAGTAGCTTAGTATCACCTAGATTCCTGCTTCCTTTATTTTTGTCACTGTTCACATCCAAACAAGTAGTTAATCATGATGGTTCTATTTTCAAAATACCCAGAATCATAAATTTTTTTTTTTACCTCTCCTGCTACTATCATAAGTAAAGCTACAAAATATCTCTACTGCATTGTTGCAATAGCCTCTTAGTCTTCATTCTTATCTTCTTGCTTCCTGCCCTAGCCCTCAATCTATAAACAACACAGTAATTAGAATGATCCTGCTGGACATAAATTAAGTTATGACACTCTGCTCCTCATCTTCCAGTGGATTCCTTTGCATACACTTGTAAGGACCTATATGACTTTAAGTTCTTCTTGTTATTGACTCTTTATCTCCATCTTCTACTGCTCTTTCTCTTCGTGTACTTTCCTCCAGCAATTCTGACCTATTTGCTTTTACATGAACACACCAAAAATAGCTGTTTTAGAGGTTTTGAACTTGCTGTATCTCTGCCTGGAATACCATTTTCCTGGATACCCACATGGATTCTTCCCTCATCTTCCTCCATTTTGCTCAAATGTCATCTTATCAGGAAGCATTTCCTAACCACCCTCATTTAAAATATCAACTCTTTCCTTTCTTCCACATACCCACATTCCATGCTTTATTTTTCTCCATGTCATCTGATACATTAGATGCTTTATTTATTTGTTCATTCTTGTGTCTATCCCAACCTCAGAATAAAACCTCCTTTGGAGGAAAATGTTTGTTTTTCTTTCTTTTTTCCCTTCATTTAGAATCATACCTGGTATATGATAGGTTCTCAGTAAGTCAAATTCATAAATAACCTAAGTGTAAATATTTGATAAGAGAAACAGAAAACTATATAACATTTCACAATGAGTATTAAAGCAACATGGGAGAAATCTATGTCCCTCAGCTTTATCCCTTGATTCCTTTTCCCTCAAAAAAGGATTAACTTGGGATGCCTGGGTGGCTCAGTCGGTTAAGCGGCTGCCTATGGCCCAGGTCATGATCCCAGGGTCCTGGGATCGAGTCCCACATCGGGCTCCTTGCTCAGCAGGGAACCTGCTTCTCCCTCTCTCTCCCTCTGCTTGTGCTCTCTCTGTCAAATAAATAAAATCTTTAAAAAAAAAAAAAGATTAACTTTTGTATGCTCCAAAATCCTAACCTGTGTTCATAGGAAAAATAAAATTTCTCCCAAAAACATGATTGATGAAGAGTGAGTTTCCAAATAATACAAAATAATATATTATCCTCTTCACCTTCAAGCCCTTAAGCTTTAAGTTTCATTAAAAAAAGATGTTTGTTATTAACAATCACACTGAAGTGCAGATGTTTGCTAAAAACACCTTTTAAACTTCCATTTCCATGTAAATCCATAAATCCAAATAGCAGTCACCTAATCAAGGATTTATTAGACATTGTTTTTAAAGATGCTTTGACAAATAAAGATGATATAAAATACATGTTATATAATACCTAGTTTATTTAGTATATTGATATTTTAATGAACTCAAGTAAAAGTAATATATAACTTATGTTATATATTAACATACATATGTTATATGTTTAACTTCTAAGTAAAATTTTGGCTACTTTAGAATATATAAGCTAAAATATTTATTTTTATTATTATATCTTTCTTTCCCCATTTTCATCTGTATAAATGCCAAATTCTTGCAACAAACAAACAGCAGTGAAACACCCTTTGCTTTCCAATTGTTTCATTTTTTATTGCTACTTTTCTGGTTAAAATACATTATATGACTTAAATTATTTAAATTATTTAAAATGTCCCTTTGACTTACATGGCTTCATTTCTTCTTAAAATTTTTAACTTTTAAACTTTTCCCCTCAAACCTCACTATTGCTGAGTAATAGGAATCAAACTGAAAAAAAAAAATTCTTTGTATCTAAGCCTATACATCTATACATATATGCATATGTAATCACATCCATAATTGTTAAGTGCTACATGTCAACATTGGATGTGAGCTTTTTGACCTAAGATGGCAGATGCA
Source organism: Neomonachus schauinslandi (assembly GCF_002201575.2). Lineage (NCBI taxonomy): Eukaryota > Metazoa > Chordata > Mammalia > Carnivora > Phocidae > Neomonachus > Neomonachus schauinslandi. The sequence goes on from NC_058404.1 coordinate 156,093,520, forward strand.
TGCTCCTTCCAAGAAGGAATATATAAATATATTATTGTTATACTATTGATTTGAGAATCATTTTATCCTCTTCATCAGTATTTATTTAGCTTCTTCATGGTTTCCAGTTCTTGCATTTTTCAATTAATCCTTATATGAATTTACAACTAATTTTTATTCCTAAATTTTCTAAAAGATGTAGAAAGATATTTGAAGATAAGAAACTTCTATTATAATTTCTATGCCTTCAAAGCAATGAAAAAAAGGGAAGAATCCAATATACTAATCAGGATATGAAAAAACTATTTAATAAAATTAAGATAGACATCTTTGTGTACTAATAATTCTGTGATCTATTCTTTGTAAAAGAGTCATAACACTGTCTCTAATTTCCAATATTCTTGCTTTCTAAATCATTAATTTTGTTTAATTTTTTCTCTTTTCAGGCTTATTAACTTTTTTACTAACAACTAGAAAAATAAATGGCCAAAAACCTGACATCATAATAGTTGTAATTATAGCTAATTACTTTGGTGAGATAATGAATATTAATATAGCTGAAATAAAGCAAAATAATCTAGTCATAATTTGTTCATGTGATATCTTTGTAGAAATAGTAACCATTCTCCCCAATGGAATACATGTCATTGTATGTGGACTTATATATGAATATATTTATATGCGTATATGCATGCATATGTGTCTTATAATTTTCTTCATTTTTACTTAGTTTATTCTTTCAGGTTTACTATGGAAAGCCCCTCCTTCTGTTTACTTTGAATAATTGACAATGATACTGATTAATCCATCAGAAATGGAGAATCAATAAAATATCATTCGTATAGTGTAATTATTCTGAAACTGACCTATCAGCAAGAGCAACATAAATTCATTTCAGAAGCAAATGCTACCTCCATTTACCTTAGACATACTGAACAGATATGGGAGGTACAATCCAATAATCTGTGAAAATCTGTATTTTAAAAACCCTTCCAGTTGGGTGATGCTGAGGTATACTAAAGTTTGAGAAGTAATACTTTATGGAACACACACACAAAAAATCATTCCATTTGACTTATTATCATTGCTTTCATTGCAATTCAATCCTGATTCTCCGTGTAACATATTTTTTCACAAATATCCCCACTCCAAAATATGCTCTTTGTCTTCTTTTTAATTTACACCCTGTCTCTGGGAAGTTTCATCCACTCTCTTAGATTCAATATTCAATCAATGTCTGTTTCCTGAGATATATCTCCCTACCTCTTCTTTCCTTCTCTCATCTCTCTAAATGACACCACATTTTCTGGTTGATAAAGCCAAAACTCAGGTAGTGAATCTTGACTCTTTTCCATCATCTCCCACTTCTCTATTGCCTACATCAGAGAAGGAAACCATTTTTAATTTTCTATCTTTTAATCTTAATATATTTCTTCATTTGCTCAGACCTAGAATATACAGAAGGTATAACAAAATGCCTAATCCCCACTGCCATTGAAATGCAAAAACTGAATTAGAGGTTTAAAAAAGTGAAAATTAAAGGCAAAATTTTAATTGTAAAATATAGCTAACTTTAACACTCAAGTATAGCACACTTCTGTCATCCCTAGAAACTTCTCTTTTGTTTCTACCTACTCAGCTATACTTCTAGAGCCTACTGCTGTTCTTCTCTGTTTTTTTTTTTCTGTCAATTTATTTTAATGTTTCTACTCTATTTTACCTTACTTTTATTCTTATGGTGAATTGTTGTTAGTATTCATTTTTACCATTCTCTAATCATTCTTTTTCTTTAACTATACCATTTTTTATTTCATTATTCACATTTTACATATAATACTAAATGAAAGAGGTCGATCAGAGAAAGACAAATACCACATGATTTCACTCATACATGGAACTTAAGAAACAAAAAAAAATCAACATAAATGGGGAAGAAAAAGAGAGGCAAACCAAGAAATACTCTTAACTACAGAGAACAAACTGATGAGGCTACTGCTGTTCTGATACTTTATTTTTTATATTGTTATTCTTATCCCTTTTAAAACTTGCTATAACTAGAATCGCACAGTATACTCTTGTTTCTGATTCATACCTGCTTTAGCATATATCAGTAATCTGTTTTTTTTAAGCTCTAAGAAGTATTCCATTGTATAAGTGTACCACAGCTTCTGCCTATACATCACAGTCACAAACAACTTCCGACCTTCCTTTTGGTTTGTGTTTTCCTTCTGCATGTATCTGTGATGTGCTCTAATTGCTTCATTTGAGTACTTTAGGATCCTCTTAACACATAGTGAAAGTCAGTATGACAAAATGGTTAAGTGAATTCATCTGGAATAATAAAATCTGAATCTAAACTCTGGTTCTCCAGTTTAAATACTGCTGTGATCTTAGACAAGTCGTATAAGCTGTCTCTCAGATTTCTTAACTTTAAAGTAGGTATAATAATAAGTACTTCCTTAAGTAATCTCAAAGCTTACAAAACTTAAAAACATAAAGCAATGAAATAGCATGACACACGTATATGGACTCAGATGTTAGCTATATTGTTGTATTTACTGTCTACTGCCTGTCCATAACACTATTCTCTAAGCATCCTGTGGATAGGGACCATTGTTGTTACATAACTAGAATATGGTAGGCCCAATATACGCTTAAGGAATAAATGGATTATATTATTATGGAGGACACTAGGGTAGAAATTATGGCAACTCAGTATGTATTGCTGCTCATGTTCCACTCTTAAAAACAGAATTTGGGGGCACCTGGGTGGCTCAGTCAGTTAAGCGGCTGCCCTCAGCTCAGGTCGTGATCCCGGGATCCTAGGATCGAGCCCCATGTCTGGCTCCCTGCTAAGTAGGGAGTCTGTTTCTCCTTCTCTCTCTGCCCCTCCCCCTGCTCATGCTCTTTCTCACAAATAAATATATGAAAACCTTAAAAATATATAATAAACATAAAAACAGAATTTATCTTAACTTATTGTGACAGATATTGCAATTCTTCCATTCTTTGTGGTGGTTATAGAATTCCCTGAGGTTTCTAACATAGCACACATTACCCATTTGACAATACGTTTCCTAATTTACTTTTCACCAGTTGGGGCTTTATGATTAGATTATTACCAAAGGAATTGGATAGAACTGGAAATCACAACTGCTGTATGTCTTCTATATAAGGAGGTTGATTGATGTCTACTTTTGCTTTCCCAGTTTCAAGGGCTGGAATGCTGATAGGGCGCTTACTAACCCCTGTAACTATACAGATGAGGGGAGGACAGAGTGACAGAAAGAAAGAAACAGGTTCTCTGGATGAGCAGTTAGAGCAGTTTGGGCTATTTACCTACTTCTAGACTGTTCAGCAAGAGAGAAAGAGAAAAGATCTACCATGACTGAGACATTGGAATTTTTCTTTCATTTTGAAAGCAGCTTAGGCTGTACCTTAAATAATATACTAGTCAAGAAAGAAAAAAAAGAGAGAGAGAGAATGTAAATGGCCAGAAAAATCAAGAAGAACTCTGAATACACTATAGATTCAGTTTTAAGGATTGACTTTGAGAATGATCCTGTAGAATTGGGCCACCTGAACATTACTGCCTTTTCTACAATCATAAAATTACCTGTGTATTGAAAAGTTGTTACTACAACTGCTAATTTCAGATCCATGAGCAGGTGCTATAATCAGGAAACATTCATGATCAGGAAGCTGTTACTATCAAGAAGTTGGCAGTGAAAAGTCAACTATCTTCATGCTGGACTTGCTAGCAGAAACTGATTAATCAGCAGAGTGTGGCCTCTTTGACATTGCAAAAAGTTTGGGAAGAATACTGAGCACTGATAAACTCAATTCCTTGCAAGGGTGTGTGTCTTGCTTTTACAACAGCTTTTTTTTTTTTTAATTTTTATTGTTATGTTAATCACCATACATTACATCATTAGTTTTTGATGTAGTGTTCTATGATTCATTGTTTGTGTATAACACCCAGTGCTCCATGCAGAACGTGCCCTCTTTAATACCCATCACCAGGCTAATGCATCCTCCTACCCCCTCCCCTCTAGAACCCTCAGTTTGTTTTTCAGAGTCCATAGTCTGTCATGGTTCATCTCCCCCTCTGATTTCCCCCCCTTCATTCTTCCCCTCTTGCTATCAATGGAACAGAATAGAGAGCCCAGAAATGGACCCTCAACTCTATGGTCAACTAATCTTTGACAAAGCAGGAAAGAATGTCCAATGGAAAAAAAGACAGTCTCTTCAACAAATGGTGTTGGGAAAATTGGACAGCCACATGCAGAAGAATGAAACTGGACCATTTCCTTACACCACACACAAAAATAGACTCCAAATGGTTGAAAGACCTCAATGTGAGACAGGAATCCATCAAAATCCTAAAGGAGAACACAGGCAGCAACCTCTTCAACCTCAGCCGAAGCAACTTCTTCCTAGAAACATCGCCAAAGGCAAGGGAAGCAAGGGCAAAAATGAACTATTGGGACTTCATTAAGATAAAAAGCTTTTGCACAGCAAAAGAAACAGTCAACAAAACCAAAAGACAACTGACAGAATGGGAGAAGATATTTGCAAATGACATATCAGATAAAGGGCTAGTATCCAAAATCTATAAAGAACTTCTTAAACTCAACACCCAAAGAACAAATAATCCAATCAAGAAATGGGCAGAAAACATGAACAGACATTTTTCCAAAGAAGATATCCAAATGGCCAACAGACACATGAAAAAGTGCTCAACATCGCTCGGCATCAGGGAAATCCAAATCAAAACCTCAATGAGATATCACCTCACACCAGTCAGAATGGCTAAAATTAACAAGTCAGGAAATGACAGATGTTGGCAGGATGCGGAGAAAGGGGAACCCTCCTACACTGTTGGTGGGAATGCAAGCTGGTGCAGCCACTCTGGAAAACAGTATGGAGGTTCCTCAAAAAGTTGAAAATAGAGCTACCATATGATCCAGCAATTGCACTACTGGGTATTTACCCCAAAGATACAAATGTAGGGATCCAAAGGGGTACGTGCACCCCGATGTTTATAACAGCAATGCCCACAATAGCCAAACTGTGGAAAGAGCCAAGATATCCATCGACAGATGAATGGATAAAGAAGATGTGGTATATATATACAATGGAATATTATGCAGCCATCAAAAGGAATGAAATCTTGCCATTTGCAACGACATGGATGGAACTGGAGGGTGTTATGCTAAGTGAAATAAGTCAATCAGGGAAAGACATGTATCATATGACCTCACTGATATGAGGAATTCTTAATCTCAGGAAACAAACTGAGAGTGGTGGGGGGTGGGAGGGATAGGGTGCCTGGGTGATAGACATTGCAGAGGATATGTGCTATGGTGAGTGCTGTGAATTGTGCAAGACTGTTGAATCTCAGATCTGTACCTCTGAAACAAATAATACAATATATGTTACAACAGCTTTTTAGATTGTTTCCTTGGGGAGGTCACTGAACTCTGCGAAACTTAGAGGTAAGTTTTGCTTAAAGTAACTATGTTACCAATGGAGTGGGTGATTATTGCATATGACTAAGTTAAATGAGTGACAGAAATAATCAGCAGGATGGAGGAAATGTGAATACTGTTTCATGTACTATGCATGAAAAGGTATGTATTATTTGAAAATGAATTTAGACAGGTTAACAGTATATTGGAGAATCTTAACATCTAAAATAAATACCAGATACCACTTTTATCAACATGAGAGGACATAATCTGTGTGATTTCAATGCTTTTAAATTTTTTAAGACTTGTTTTATGGCTCAGTTTATAGTTTATCTTGCTGACCACTCCTCTTTCTTTAGAAAGAATTATATTCTAAAATTGTTGCTTGTACTGATCTCTATTAATTAGTTTGAGTTAGTTGTTGGCCTTCTTGAAATTGTCTATATATTTACTCAGTTTTCTATTTGTTCTATGAAATATTGGGCTCTCCTGTCATTGTATATCTGACTCTTTGTATTTTCAGTTGTTAGTTTATATTTCATATATTATTTTAAGTTTTGATATTAGGTTCATCTATATATTTTTTAAGATTTTATTTATTTATTTGACAGAGAGAGACACAGTGAGAGAGAGAACACAAGCAGGGGGAGTGGGAGAGGGAGAAGCAGGCTTCCCGTGGAGCAGGGAGCCTGATGCGGGGCTCGATCCCAGGGCCCTGGGATCATGACCTGAGCCAAAGGCAGACGCTTAATGACTGAGCCACCCAGGCGCCCCTATATTTGGTTTTATAATATCTTTTTTGTTGTTGTTGACTTGATTTTACTATGATGATTACTATGAAGTACCTTTCTTTATCTCTGGTAATATTGCATACACTGAGGGCTACTGTGTCTGCTATTAATATAATTGTCCAGATTTATTATGATTTGTATTTTCATAGAAATCTTCTTTTCAATATTTTTACTTTTAATTTATATATATCTTATTTTAAATGTTTATCTCCTCTTAATGACACATAGTTTTGTTTTTGTTTTTTTTTTTTGTCTTTAACTGAAGGATTTAGTCCATCTATATTTAATATCATTTTTATATGATTGGAATTAAGTGTTCCGTTTTACTATATGTTTTCTATTTGCAACAGTTTTGTTTTTCCTTTATTTACTTTGATGGTTAATTTTATGGGTCAACTGGGCCCTGGGGTGCTCAGATATTTGATCAAACATTATTCTGGCTGTTTCTGTGAGGAAGTTTTTGGATGAGAATAAAATTTAAATGGGCAAAGCAGATTGTTCTCCCCAGTGTGCGTGGGCCTCATCCCATCATTTGAAGCCCTAAATAGAACAAAAAGTTGACCCTCACCCAACAAAAAGTTTTACTCCCTTAAGCAAAATGAGACATTTATTTTTTTTCCTGCTTTTGGACTCAAAATGATACATGTGTGCTATGGGTCCCAGCTTTCGGACTGCAATGCCACCTTTGGCTTTCTCCTGGGTCTCCAGTTTATGAACTCACTCTGCATATCTTGGGACTTGTCAACCTCCATAATCCCATGAGCCAATTCGTTATAATAAATCTCTGTTTCTGTCTTTGTCTTCTCTCTCTCTCTCTCTTATATATTTATGTATATAAATATATATGTATTTATATATATTTAATTTTATTTTATTTTAAATGTATATCTCCTCTTAAAGACACATAATTTTATTTTTATTTTTGTATTTTAATTGAAGTGTTTAGTCCATCTGTATATATGTACACAGTTGACCCTTGAACAAATGGGGACTAGGGGCACCAACCTCCATGCAGTAGAAAATCTATATATAACTTTTGATTCCCCAAAACTTAATTATTAATAGTCTATTGTTTATTAGAAGCCTCACCAATAATATAAACTGTCACTTAATACCTATTTTGTACGTTATATGTATTATATACTGTATTCTTATAATAAAGTAGGCTAGAGAATATAAAATGTTACTAAGAGAACTATAAAAAACAGAAAACAGGGGCACCTGGGTGGCTCAGATGGTTGAGCGTCTGCCTTCGGCTCGGGTCATGATCCCAGGGTCCTGGGATCGAGTCCCACATCGGGCTCTCTGCTCCTTGGGAGCCTGCTTCTCCCTCTGCCTCTGTCTCTCATGAATAATAAATAAATAAAAATCTTTAAAAATAAATAAAATAAATAAAATAAATAAAAAAACAGAAAACACATTTACAATATGGTACTGCATTTATCAAAAAATATCCATGGATAAGTGGACCTGCAAATTTCAAGCTCATATTGTTCTATGTACATATATATGTAAGTTCTGTTTCTCTGGAGAACCATGACCAGTAACCCATCTTTCCTAACCTCATTTGTACTATTTGAGAAATGTTTTAGAATTCAAGCTCATCTCCTTTATAATTTTATTAGATTTACTATCTATGTATCTATTTCTTTATTATGTATTTATTTATTTTAGTAGTTGTATTGGTTCAAAACATGAATTTGGTGCATTCTATGTATGTTACAAAAACTTCTTGATTCTTCCCAATTCCTTTTTTCTCTTCCCCCAGTTTTAATCAATCTTTCCTAATAATCATATTTCCTTCTCTTCACATTTCTGGATCACATGGAATATTAGTGAGTCTAGCCTTTCATCCTTTAAGGAGCTGAGCCTTTATTATTCCAGGCACCATAAACATAAGGTCATTATACCCAATTGAATATATATCTCCTTCAGAAATTCATTATCATGATCATTTTTCAAATGTAAGCAAATCATTTGAAATTTTGACTATGCTCCTTCTATTAAGGTCCTCATATCCACCTACAGATAAGTTTAATTCCTTTACCATTGTCCAGTTTAAACTTTAATTTTGACCTGAAATTTAGTACAATTATAACTCTCTAAATGTGCTTACCATCACATGGAGAGAGTTATGATTTTGATAAAAAAAATGAATTAAGTGGACGCTTCACATTATGGTTTTTTGTTTGTTTTGTTTTTCAAACCTAATCCAAGATTCAACAGAGATTTCTGAAAGGTGTTATTTCAAATGACATTTCAAACTATAATACATGAGTTTTGAAACAGTTTACAATAGTACCATCATCCATAAAATTTAAGTCACACAGACACATTTTTTTTTCCGGTGGACAAACTGATTTTTAGTACATTACCAATTCCATTTTTTTTTTTTTATCAAGACCTGAGCTGAAATCAAGAGTTGGACACTTAACCAACTGAGCCACCCAGCCCTCCCCATTATTAATTCTATCTAATGTGAGGAGTCTCTGATGCCTTTTGTTTCTGTTTATGAGTATCTGAGCACAGAAACTCTAATACTCTATTCGTGCTTTTACATATCAGTTTTCACTGACATCAAACCTACCATCATCTTTAATATACTTTAATATGTCACAGTAAGTAAAAAGAAATGGCAGGACCTTGTAAGTGGGCAAGTCCTGAGTTAAGCAGACTTTATCATCCCATTCTATTTTATCTCCTCTGGGTACAGCTCCTTCACCAAAGTGCTTTATTCCTCTGTGTCAGCCACACGAGCCTGCAACCCCTTCTCTAGAATTTCCTCCTCTAAAACCATTCTATATAATGTTGTCAGCATAATCTTCCAAAGTTTCAGAGCTGATTATGTCATTCTCCTACTCTGTCTAAAATAGCCTATGACAATTTTTTTTGCCTGCAAAATATAATTCCAACTTCTGGTTTTGACACTGAAGAATGTACACAATCTTGCCACTGACTCTGCAGCATATTTTCCACTATGATAACTCCTTTATCCCTCTGCTGTATTCCACGTAAACCCCCATCTTAAGCATGTTTTCCTGGATCATTTCCCTTGTTTACTCTTCCCCTCTGGCTGCAATATCATTAACTTTCTCTGTATGTTAAAGTTAATCTTACCTCCTTTCTGATGAAGCATTAGCCTGGTCTGGAACCAAAAATGGACGGCTTTAGATTTTAAAAAAAAAATCAAAAACAAAAACAAAAACAAAAAACAAAACAGGGAGGAGGAAATCAAACAATAAAAAGGATCAATTTATTATTTCATGCAACTAAAAAATATAGCAGAGTTTCTTTAGCCACATCTGCCTACAGTTACGGAAACAATATTAGCAGATCAAACCTCTTTGGTCTTCCTCCTCTTCTTCTTTTTATTCTTCTACTCCTCCTCCTTCTTCTTTTCTAAACTGATTTCACTTTCAGAGGAGATCTATCCATGTGATGGATTTTTGAAATTGCAGGATGATGGTCTCATCCGTGAGAGGGTGCTTGTATTTTCAGAAGCCAGAATGGAGTCTCATTGGTTTGACTTGAGCCATGTGCTCATCTTAAAACAATGAATGTGCCCAAGGAAATATACACTGTTGAATGGTTTGGCCTTGGTCATGGGTTTATTACTGGAGCCAGAAAATGGGAACAGAGGAAAGAGTAAATCCTATTAAGACTGCATGACCTGAAAGTGGATTAGGGATGATTTCTTAAAAAAGCATCAGAGTGCTTTACTAGAAAGGAGGATATACATACATAGGCAAAAGACAGATTTCATTATAGGTGACTTTTCTATCATTCAGGAGAAATAATTTCTTTATATCTCTTTAGGACTGCATTCACCCAGGTAATTCTTCCCATTTTACTGCCATTTTAGTATATAATACATTTATGTTTTCTTCTAAAATGAATGTTCCTTTTGGAAGTTTGGCTTTATTTTTTAATTGTTCATAATACTTACTGTAGTTTTTTATTCAAACACTCTATATATTTGGTTATTACATAATATTTTATTAATTTAAAATTTCTCTACTACTTTTATTTAACAATGAAGAATCTTAGCTGACAATTATTGCAAGAATGTTTTCAAATTACTATTGTAACAATGGCGCTCAATAGCATGTTGACCTTCATATATTTTGAGTTAAGAAGCTTAAGGGAGGGTGTTATACATTAGTGATGAATCACTAAATTCTACTCCTGAAACTAATATTACACTATATGTTAAAAAACTGGAATTTAAATAAAAACGTGGAAGAAAAAAAAAAAAGCTTAAGGTATCCTACAATTTCTTCTTTACCAGCAAAAGGTAGTTGCTTCAAAGCTTTAAGGAAGAGCCAGCAATAATTATATGTTGAATGAATGAGGAAAGGGTTAACTTTATAATGAATGGCATGTGTTTCATGTGAGATTTTATTTAATATTAGGGCTAGATAGAAGTGTAATGACTTGTGAAAATGTGAGACATTCAGAGAACATTATGCTAAAGTGATAGCTGATATGAGACATAGTAAAAAAATGATAATAGCTGACTTGTTTGCAAGGAAGAGTATAGGTTAGTGGTAGAGGATCTACGTAGATATTTTTGTTTGCCTTCGTAATTACAAACAGCAGTCCTGTAGCTCTCAAAAATACCTTGGTTTGCAATGATAGTTTATGGTCAGTCTATTTAAGCACCCCAGAATCCACAAGTCACAATGACACTGTACCAGAAGGCTCCACTTTTAAAGGAGGAGACAATGTTAGACCTATGTGTATTTGACCTACATGAACCTATATAACCCAATTTTCTAGTTCATGTGTGAAAATCCTGAGAATCTTTGTAAAACCGTAAACTTTTACTTATTTATTATTGAGCATTTTGTGGATGGGTCTTTTAATTGCTATTACTTAATATTAGGATTTAAAAACAAAAACACTCTTTATATGTGATGATGTAAATTTATTTCCAAAAAAGGGAATAGCTTCTTTTTTTTTTAAAGGTTTTATTTATTTATTTGAGGGAGAGAGAATGAGAGCGAGCACATGAGAGGGGGGAGGGTCAGAGGGAGAAGCAGACTCCCTGCTGAGCAGAGAGCCCGATGCGGGACTCAATCCAGGGACTCCAGGATCATGACCTGAGCTGAAGGCAGTCGCTTAACCAACTGAGCCACCCAGGCGCCCGGGAATAGCTTCTTCATATTTTATATAATTATCTAAATTCCTCTCTTTATGTATATATATGTTTTGTTTTATAACACTTCCTTCTCTATTTTTCAAGTGAAATACTGGGTCCATAAGCTGTTCATTTTAAGTGAGAATACTGATCTTGTGTCTCTAAACTTAATTTGCAAGTTTTAAAGGAAAAGATGAAAGAGATTACTCTTTTTGTGTAAGGTGATGGGTCTAAAGTTTTAATGTGAAAACATTGTTCTATATATTTAAAAGTTTTATAAATTATCATTTTAGCTGACTCTTTTCTTTTTTTTTAATTTTTAATTCTACCAGAATGATTTAATCAATGACACATGTGGTATCCATACATCTTATTTTGGGCTTTTTTTTAAAAAAAAAAAGCCTGAATAAACATCCCATAGAATTTTTACCCCGCTTGATCATATATATTTTTAATTAAAATTATTATTTTGAGATAATTTTAGATTCACACACAATTATAAGAAGTAATACAGAGATATCCCCTATAGTCTTTTCTTTTCTTTTTTTTTAGTTTTTGACGTAGTGTTCCATGATTCATTGTTTGTATATAACACCCAGTGCTCCATTCAATATGTGCCCTCCTTAATACCCATCACCAGGCTAACCCATCCCTCCACTCCCTTCCCCTCTAAAACCCTCAGTTTGTTTCTCAGAGTCTATAGTCTCTCATGGTTCATCCCCCCCTCCGATTTTCCCCCATTCATTTTTCCCTTCCTACTTTTTTTTTAAACTTGTAATGTATTATTTGTTTCAGGGGTACCTGTCTGTGATTCATCAGTCTTACACAATTCACGGTGCTCACCATAGCACATACCTTCCCCAATGTCCATCACCCAGCCACCCCATCCCTCCCACCTCCCAGCACTCCAGCAACCCTCAGTTGTTTTCCTGAAATTAAGAGTCTCATATGGTTTGTCTCCTTTTCTGGTTTTGTCTTGTTTCATTTTTTCCTTCCTTCCCCTATGTTCCTCTGTCTTCGTTCTCAAATTCCTCATATCAATGAAATCATATGATACTTGTCTTTCTCTGATTGATTTATTTTGCTTAGCATAATACCCTCTAGTTCCATTCACGTCATTGCAAATGGCAAGATTTCATTTTTTGATGGCTTCATAATATTCCATTGTGTAGATATATCACCTCTTCTTTATCCATTCATCTGTTGATGGACATCTTGGCTCTTTCCATAGTTTGGCTATTGTGGACATTGCTGCTATAAACATTGGGGAGTGCGTACCCCTTCAGATCACTACATTTGTATCTTTGGGGTAAATACCCAGTAGTGCAATTACTGGGACTTAGGGTAGCTCTATTTTCAACTTTTTGAGGAACTTCCATACTGTTTTCCAAAGTGGCTGCAACAGCATGCATTCCTACCAACAGTGTAGGAGGGTTCCCCTTTCTCCACATCCTCGCCAACATCTCTTATCTCCTGACCTGTTAATTTTAGCCATTCTGACTGGTGTGAGGTGGTATCTCATTTATATTTCCCTGATGCCAAGTGATGTTGAACACTTTTTCATGTGTCTATTGGGCATTTGGATGTCTTCTTTGCAGAAATGTCTGTTCATGTCTTCTGCCCATTTCTTGATTGGATTCTTTGTTCTTTGAGTGTTGAGTTTGATAAGTTAGATAATAAGATAGATTTTGGATACTAGCCCTTTACCTGATATGTCATTTGCAAATATTTTCTCCCATTCTGTCAATTGTCTTTTGGTTTTGTTGACTGTTTCCTTTGATGTGCTGAAGTTTTTTATCTTGATGAAGTCCCAATAGTTCATTTTTGCCCTTGTTTCCCTTGCCTTTGGTAATCTGTCTAGGAAGAAGTTGCTGTGGCTGAGGTCGAAGAGGTTGCTGCCTGTGTTCTCCTTTAGGATTTTGATGGATTCCTGTCTCACATTGAGGTCTTTCATCCATTTTGGGTCTATTTTTGTGTGTGGTGTAAGGAAATGGTCCAGTTTCATTCTTCTGAATGTGGCTGTCTAATTTTCCCAATACCATTTGTTGAAGAGACTGTCTTTTTTCCATTGGACATTCTTTCCTGCTTTGTCAAAGATTAGTTGACCATAGAGTTGAGGGTCCATTTCTGGGCTCTCTCTTCTGTTCCACTGATGTATATGTCTGTTTTTGTGCCAGTACCATACTGTCTTGATGATGACAGCTTTGTAATAGAGCTTGAAGTCCGGAATTATGATGCCACCAGCTTTGCTTTATTTTTTCAACATTCTTCTGGCTATTCGGGGTCTTTTCTGGTTCCATACAAATTTTAGGATTTGTTCCATTTCTTTGAAAAAAGTTGATGGTATTTTGATAGGGATCTCATTAAATGTGTAGATTGCTCTAGGTAGCATAGACATTTTCACAATATTTGTTTTTCAAATCCATGAGCATGGAACGTTTTTCCATTTCTTTGTGTCTTCCTCAACTTCTTTCATGAGTATTCTATAGTTTTCTGAGTACACGTTCTTTGCCTCTTTGGTTAGATTTATTCTTAGGTATCTTATGGTTTGGGATGCAATTGTAAATGGGATTGACTCCTTAATTTCTCTTTCTTCTGTCTTGTTGTTGGTGTATAGGAATGCCACTGACTTCTGTGCATTGATTTAATATCCTGCCACTTTACTGAATTCCTGTATGAGTTCTAGGAGTTTTGGGGTGGAGTCTTTTGGGTTTTCCACATCAAGTATCATATCATCTGCAAAGAGTGAAAGTTTGACTTTTTCCTTGCTGATTCCGATGCCTTCAATTTCTTTTTTTTTTTTTTTTTTTAAAGATTTTTTATTTTATTTATTTGACAGAGAGAGACACAGCGAGAGAGGGAACACAAGCAGGGGGAGTGGGAGAGGGAGAAGCAGGCTCCCCGCAGAGCAGGGAGCCCGACGCGGGACTCGATCCCAGGACCCCGGGATCATGACCTGAGCCGAAGGCAGTCGCTTAACCAACTGAGCCACCCAGGCGCCCCTTCAATTTCTTTTTGTTGTCTGATTGCTCTGGCTAGGACTTCTAGTACTATGTTGAATAGCAGTGGTGCTAGTGGACATCCCTGCTGTGTTTCTGACCTTAGGGGAAAAGCCCCCAGATTTTCCCCATTGAGAATGATATGCACTGTGGGTTTTTCGTAGATAGCTTTTATGATATTGAGCTTTGTACCCTCTATCCCTACACTCTGAAGAGTTTTAATCAAGAAAGGATGCTGTAAGGGCTCCTGGGTGCCTCAGAGGGTTAAGTGTCTGCCTTCGGCTCAGGTCATGATCTCAGGGTCCTGGGATCGAGTCCCACATCGGGCTCCCTGCTCCTTGGGAGCCTCCTTCTCCCTCTGCCTCTCTCTCTCTCTCTCTCTCTCTGTCTGTCATGAATAAATAAATAAAATATTAAAAAAAAAAAGAAAAAGAAAGGATGCTGTACTTTGTCAAATGCTTTTTCTGCATCTATTCAGAGGATCATATGGTAGAACCATATGTTCTTTCTTTTATAAATGTATTGTAATCACACTGATTGATTTGCAGATGTCGAACAAACCTTGCAGCCCAGGAATAAATCCCACTTGGTTGTGGTGAATAGTCCTTTTAATGTACTGTTGGATCCTATTGGCTAGTATTTTGGTGAGAGTTTTTACATCCATATTCATCAGGGATATTGATCTGTAATTCTCCTTTTTGATGGGGTCTTTGTCTGGTTTTGGGATCAAGGTAATGCTGGCCTCATAAAACAAGTTTGGAAGTTTTCCTTCCATTTCTATTTTTTGGAACAGTTTCAAAAGAATAGGTATTAATTCTTCTTAAAATATTTGGTAGCATTCCCCTGGGAAGCCATCTGGCCCTGGGCTCTTGTTTGTTGGGAGATTCTTGATTATTGCTTCGATTTCCTTATGGTTATAGGTCTGTTCAGGTTTTCTATTTCTTCCTGGTTCAGTTTTGGTAGTTTATACACCTCTAGGAATGCTTCCATTTCTTCCAGATTGTCTAATTTGCTGGCATATAGTTGTTCATAATATGTTCTTATAATTGTTTGTATTTCTTTGGTGTTGGTTGTGATCCCTCCTTTTTTATTCATGATTTTATTTATTTGGGTAAGTTCTCTTTTCTTTTTGATAAGTCTGGCCAGGGGTTTATCAATCTTATTAATTCTTTCAAAGAACCAGTTTCTAGTTTTGTTGATCTGTTCTACTGTTCTTTTGGTTTCTATTTCATTGATTTCTGCTCTGATCTTTATTATTTCTCTTCTCTTGCTGCGTTTAGGCTTTATTTGCTGTTCTTTCTCCAGCTCCTTTAGGTGTGGGGTTAGGTTGTGTACTTGAGACTTTTCTTGTTTCTTGAGAAAGGTTTGTATTGCTATATACTTTCCTCTTAGGATTGCCTTTGCTGCATCATTAGGATTTTGAACAGTTGTATTTTCATTTTCATTTGTTTCCATGAATTTTTTTTTACATCTTCTTTAATTTCCTGGTTGACAATTCATTCTTTAGTAGGGTCCTCTTTGGCCTCCATGTGTTTGAGTTCTTTCTGACTTTCCTCTTGTGATTGAGTTCTAGTTTCAAAGCATTGTGCTCCAAAAATATGCAGGGAATGATCCCAGTCTTTTGGTACTAGTTGAGACCTGATTTATGACCTAGGATGTGATCTATTCAGGAGAATGTTCCATGGGCACTAGAGAAGAATGTGTATTCTGTTGCTTTGGGATGGAATGTTCTGAATATATCTGTGAAGTCCATTTGGTCCAGTGTGTCATTTAAAGCCTTTATTTCCTTATTGATCTTTTGCTTAGATGATCTGTCCATTTCAGTGAGGGGGGTGTTAAAGTCCCCCATTATTATTGTATTGTTGTTGATGTGTTTCTTTGCTTTTGTTATTAATTGGCTTATATAATTGGCTGCTCCCATGTTAGGGGCATAGATATTTATAATTGTTAGATCTTCTTGTTGGATAGACCCTTTAAGTAGGATATAGAATCCTTCCTCATCTCTTATTCTAGTCTTTGGTTTAAAATCTATTTTGTCTGATATAAGGATTGCCACCCCAGCTTTCTTTTGGTGTCCGTTAGAATGGTAAATGGTTTTCCACCCCCTCACTTTCAATCTGGATGTGTCTTTGGGTCTAAAATGAGTCTCTTGCCACCCAGCATATTGATGGGTCTTGTTTTTTAATCCAATCTGATAGTCTATGTCTTTGATTGGGGCATTTAGCCCTTTTACATTCAGGGTAACTATTGAAAGATATGAATTTAGTGACATTGTATTGCCTGTAAGGTGACTGTTACTGTAGATTGTCTGTGTTCCTTTCTGGTCTATGTTGCTTTTAGGCTCTCTCTTTACTTAGAGGACCCCTTTCAATAGTTCTTGTAGGCTGGTTTCATGTTGTAAATCCTTTTATTTCTTGTTTGTCCTGGAAGCTTTTGATCTCTCCTTCTATTTTCAATGACAGCCTAGCTGGATATAGTATTCTTCTGCATATTTTTCTCGTTTAGTGCTCTGAATACATTGTGCCAGTCCTTTCTGGCCTGCCAGGTCTCTGTGGATAGGTCTGCTGCCAATCTCATGTTTCTGCCATTGTAGGTTACAGACCTCTTGTCCCAAGCTGCTTTCAGGATTTTCTCTTTGTCTCTTAGACTTGTAAGTTTTACTATTAGATGTCAGGTGTTGATCTATTTTTATTGATTTTTGAAGGGGGTTCTCTGTGCCTCCTGGATTTTGATGCCTGTTTCCTTCCCCAAATTAGGGAATTTCTCCACTATAATTTGTTCTAATATACCTTCTGCCCCTCTCTCTCTTTCTTCTTCTTCTGGGATCCCAATTATTCTAATATTGTTTCATCTTATGGTATCACTTATCTCTCGAATTCTGCCCTTGTGATCCAATAGTTGTTTATCTCGCTTTTTCTCAGCTTCTTTATTCTCCATCATTTGGTCTTATATGTCACTAATTCTCTCTTCTGCCTCATTTATCCTAGCAATTAGCACTCCATTTTTTATTGTACCTCATTAATAACCTTTTTGATTTTGACTTGGTTAGATTTTTAGTTCTTTTATTTCTCCAGAAAGGGCTTCTCTAGTATCTTCCATGCTTTTTTCAAGTCTAGCTAGTATCTTTATAATCATCATTCTGAACTCTAGTTCCTACATCTTACTAATGTCTGTATTGATTAGGTCCCTGGCAGTCAGTACTGCCTCTTGTTCTTTTTTTTTGAGGTGAGTTTTTCCATCTTGTCATTTTGTTCAGAGCAGAATAGATGAATGAGAGAACAAAATGTTAAAAGGGTAACAATGACCCCAGAAATATATACACTTCCAGAAAGTGGTTGCTTTTCTGTTCATAGAGTTGCTGCTATTCTTTTTTTCAATCTCTTGTTGAGTTTGTAGGTGTTCAGAATGGTTTGGTATCTAACTAGCTGAATTCCTGGAACCAGACAAAATTAGGTCTCCTACTCCTCTGCCATCTTGCTCCTCCTAGCTGACTCTTTTTTTTTTTTTAAGATTTTATTTATTTATTTGACAGAGAGAGACACAGCGAGAGAGGGAACACAAACAGGGAGAGTGGGAGAGGGAGAAGCAGGCTTCCTGTGGAGCAGGGAGCCTGATGCGGGACTCAATCCCAGGACCCTGGGATCATGACCTGAGCCGAAGGCAGATGCTTAATGACTGAGCCACCCAGGCACCCCCTAGCTGACTCTTTTCAAGGGGAGTGAGGACCAAAAGAAAGCCTCATGGACATTGATACAGCATTCTGCACGTTGTTCTTATCTATCCATGGACATGTGAAGTGAAAGGATCCTTCTATTTGCAAACTACTCAGAACAGAGTATTTGTCATAATATTTATTCAAAAGCCTCATCATAAGACTATGAAATATAAAATGTGAAATGGGTTTGACTGAAAGGTAAATAAGTGGAAATTGTTTTCAAAATTTTAGTGAAGATACACAAACCATTAAAGTCTGAAAATTAGTTGAATCATTGCATATTCAATATACCTGACTTATTGAAGAGTTTCACTGGTCATGTTGTTAATTATTATTAGGTATAAAAAATAATAATTTACCATAATCAAGTGGTTCTGGACCCTAAGATTTTTAGAGTTTTTAATGAGCAGAAATGGTGAAAAAATTAGACTGAGTTTTGATGCAGCTGCAGTTGAACGGAGCTAGTAATGTCCTATATGTAGCTTTTTATTTAAACCTGGTTCACTAAGACTTTGAGAAAAAATTAATGTTGGACTACATTCAGCTGGAGCCATAAGTCTACAGAATATTCCTACATGTGGAAGAACAGATTTTCTGGAAGCAAAATTACCCTCTTCTTAATTACTCTGGAAAGCCACCAATAATGGGCCAAGAAAACTAAGGTTTTAAACTCAATGTAAGAAAAATATTTTCTTAACTTTGAATTTGGAGAGAGTTTGGTCTGCCTTGGAAAGTAGGTGAGACTAAAGCATATCTATGACTGGGGATGAGGATTCCATTAGTCTGGGACTTAGGAAAGTATCAAGGTTGAGTGGATGGTGTCCATGGGGTAGTTTTAAGTCATTCCCCATGTTATAGTTCTCTTTCATTATTCCTGAACTTTTAGTAAAACCCATTATTAAAGATTTTTTTAAATTTATTTATTAGAGAGAGAGAGAGTGAGAGAGAGAGAGTGCAAGAGGGGGTAGGGTTAGAGGGAGAAGCAGACTCCCCGCTGAGCAGGGAGCCTGACGCGGGACTCGATCCTGGGACTCCGGGATCATGACCTGAGCCGAAGGCAGTCACTTAACCAACTGAGCCACTCAGGCGCCCAGTAAAACCCATTATTAATTACTGTGATATCACTGCTATACTGTGGGAGATTAAAGGAAAGGGCCTGTCTCACACCTGGTTTGAAGACAGACAAAGTTCCTTTATACCTGTTCCAAATGCTGCTGTGAGGGGTTCCTGGGGGCAGGACTGTCCCTGCCAAGGAGAACAGAGATTTCCTGCAGGTCAGGATGGCAGGTGACAAGCAGGCTATAATGATATCAATAGAGAAACCTGTTCCTCACTTTCTGTGGATGGCACCATGTGATTGTCTCAGAAGTGACTAAGAAACTCTCTGAAAAATTTTTTCCTGAAAAAAAAAAATGAAAAATATAAAAAGGATGGGAACTTGTATTTGAAATCAAAAGTTTAAGCTTCATTCTAATTATAAATAATGAAATAAAGAAGGTAAATAATTTAAGTTTGAACAGTGAGGCTGTTGCACATTTTTATTTTGGAGCTTCAGACCTATCCTGATGTGTCTGGAGATATGCTCTCTAATGTAGTGTCTCATAGCATTAAAAAAGTGAGTTAAAATTGGTTGCATAATAGAGATGAAGCTCTTTCATCTCATTTAGAAGATCAGTGCAAAGCCAGTCCTTGGTGTTCTCCCATCAGAAGGATAAAAGGTGAGCTCCATCTGCCAAGATTCAAGCCTTTGGCTCTGAATACCTGGGAAAAAACAAAACAAAACAAAACAACCAACCCTCCACCACTACTGGACTATTAGGAGTAGTTCTTCTCTGTAGGTAGCTTTACAAGGACACTATTCAGCCCTGACTTTCGAGCAGCTTTATGCATTGTTAAAGTTACATAGGCATTAAAAGATTAAGCTAGTGTTGAAAAAAGCAAATTAAATGTCTGCCATGGAAATTTTGGGATTACAGGGATTCTGTTTCCTCCATGTGTAACATTTTCAGAGACATTTTTTTCTCATCTATTGCAATAAGCATTTTATACTTAGGTCCTATATGGCTGTACATGGGCATAAAGTGCTAAAACTGTTTCTTTCATAATGTTCAGTATGGAATGTTCTAGAACTCTATGCTGTAAACACCTGGAGGAGACCACTGGTTGATAAAATATGACAAAGTACCAAAACACTGTGAAGCAATGTTATCTGAAAGTTTAAAATTGTGATAGGCTAATTTTTACATTTGTCATAGATGCTTCTTTAAAAAAAAAAAAAAAACTATGTCAAGTCCTTTAATAGTCTGAGTAACTTTAAAGACTATGACATGTGATGAGATTGGATTTATTCTACATTGTGACAACCACTCTATAAATAATTTTGCTATCATCTGTCCCTGATTTACCTCCCCAGTCGACTTGAAACATCCCCTTCCTTGCCGTATATCATATAGCCTTAGCATACTTCTTTAAGGTCCTTGAGTGATTTATTTTTCATCATTTAGACTTTTCAGTTGTTTCTTTTACCTTTCCTTCAGCTAGCTACATTTAAAATCATATGGTAGGTCTCTGGACATTTCTTCCTAGAAACCTTTCCTCCCCACTCCCAACCCTAGATAAAGTATTCCTTCTCTGTGCTTTTCTGAGGCCACGTACTACCTTTACCATCACATTCATTATCATTTTTATTCACTCATTCAGCAAATAGTTAGGTACTGTTTATGTCACGTCAGGACTATTGAAAAATATAGGATCCCTATTCTTGCTGAGATTACTTTTTGTGGGTAAAATATTAATATTAAGTAAATAAAATAAACAAATCAATAAGACTGTTGAAAGCACTAATTATTCAGTTAGTGGTTATTACTCTTGGAGGGGAAAAAACAGAGCAATGAGAATAATAGCAATTAGTATAATTTAGTTTGGGTCGTCATGGAAGATGTTTCTAAAAAACTAAAAACTGGTGAGGAGGAAGACCCAACCATGAGAGTATATGAACACAAGTGTTACCAGTACAAGGAATAGGAAATGGCAATATGTAAAGGTCCTAAGTTAAAAACAAGCTTGGTATAGGGACAGAGGGAATAGAAAGAATGTTTGGATTGGTCTAAGCAGCCAAGAGAACAGAGAGGTAGGGGAGAGAGGTGAGGAAATATAAAGCCTTCTAGGTCATGGTTAGGAGTTTGTATTTTGTTGTAATTATGATAAAAAAAATTTGAAGATCTGAAACGGAGTAGTTATGATAGACAACCAATTCTCCCTCTCTCTCTTTTTTTTTAAAGATTTTATATATTTATTTGACAGAGAGAGAGACAGCGAGGGAGGGAACACAAGCAGGGGGAGTGGGAGAGGGAGAAGCAGGCTTCCCGCGAAGCAGGGAGCCCGATGCGGGGCTCAATCCCAGAACCCTGGGATCATGACCTGAGCCAAAGGCAGACGCTTAATGACTGAGCCACCCAGGTGCCCCTCTAACTTTTTGAAGGCACAACCTCTCTGTTTTAGTTGGGTGTATGATTATTTAGATTTCCCAGTCTTTCTTACAGCTAGCTTTGACGTTGAAGTTTGGTGCAATGGCTTAGAAGGAAACATAATCTGAGCAATTTCCAGATCATCTTAAAGTTCAAGCTCTTTGCTTTAAAACTTTTACACCCTTTCCATAGGCTTGACTGCTCAGTGGAGATGAGCTCATTTAACCATGTAGATGAGAAAAACACCATAATAAAGAACAGAACAACAAATGGAAGGAATCTGTATCTCTGAATGACTTCTCTGTCTGCACTATGCCAATGACCTTTAACTTCTATTTTATATGTATTTTGGAGGGTTTCTTTCTTTCTTTCTTTCTTTCTTTCTTTCTTTCTTTCTTTCTTTCTTTCTTTCTTTCTTT